>NC_084827.1:24574000-24916000 GCF_033115175.1 Lepus europaeus
TCGCCGTCGGCGCCCTCGCCGGCGCCCCGGTGCAGGTCCTCCACGTAGGGCACCACGGTCATGCTGCGCCACCGGTCCTTGGTGTCGGGGCTCGGCGGGATGGGCACCAGCGCCTCGGCCAGGGGGTGCTTCTTCCGGAACCAGCTGTGCTGCCGGATCTGCAGGATGGAGAACCTCTTGGCCGGTTCGTACTCCAGCATCCCTCTCAGCAGGTCCGAGAGCGGGGGGCCGCAGTCCCCGGGGGATGGTGTAGTCCCCCTTGCCGATGTTCTCGAAGAGCTTGTAGATGTTGTCCCCCTCGAACGGGTACAGCCCCGTGGTGATGTTGTAGAGCGTCACCTCAACCGACCAGATGGCCACCTTGAAGCCGGAGAAGGTGTCCAGGCCGTTGGCGATCTCGGGCGGCTGGAAGGCCGGGGAGCACGTGTCGTCCGCGGCAAACGGGGGGGCAGGGCCTCGGCGACCCCCAGGTCGGAGATCTTGAGGGTGCCGCTGGTGGTGAGCAGCAGGTTGCCGGGTTTGATGTCCTTGTGCACGATGCCCTGGCCGTGCAGGTGCTCCGGGCCGACGCTGAGCTGGCAGAAGTACCCGTGGGGCCTGGCACATGGGGAAGCGCTTCTCGGGCACGCTGTCGAGCATCTCCTGCATCCCACACACGCAGTACTCCATCACCCTATACGTCTTCTGCTTCTCCTCGAGGCACAGCACGTCCACCAGCTGGATGACGCTGCGGTGCCGCAGCCGGCGCGGCAGCTGGCTCTCCCTCCGCACCTTGGCCTCGCCGTTGGGGATCCGCCGCAGCTGCTGCTTCTTGAGGATATTGACCGCGCGGCGGGCGGCACAGCGTCTCGGAGTCCAGCACCTCCTTCACGTTGCCGTCCGAGCCCTCTGGTCCTAGTGGACGCCGCCGTGGCCGCCATGCCGCTGACTGTGAAGGCGCTCCAGGGCCGCGAGTGCAGCCTGCAGGTGCCGGAGGACGAGCAGGTGTCCACGCTTAAACACCTGGTCTCCGAGAAGCTGAACGTCCCCGTGTGCCAGCAAAGGCTGCTGTTCAAGGGCAAGGCCCTGGCAGATGGGAAACAACTGTCGGATTACAGCATGGGGCCCAACTCCAAGCTGAACCTAGTGGTCAAACCTCTGGAGAAGGTGTTACTGGCGGAGGGCACTGCCCGGAGACTGGCCGACTCACCACCCCTGCCCGTCTGGCATCTGACCTCCAAAGTCCTGGCCTGCCACTTCAGCGCAGCCGATGCCAGCGGGGTCCTGGAACAACTACAGAGGGGTTATGAGAGGTCCCTGAGCCGCTTGACCCTGGATGACATCGAGCGCTTGGCCAGCCGCTTCCTGCACCCTGAAGGGACTGAGGCTATGGAGAAGGGCCTTTCCAAATAGCATTCGTGAACCGTGGGGAGGACCCAGAGGCCGGACCACAGCTGCATGTCGCATTAAATGTGTTCTCATGTTGCAGTCTGGCTCATGATAATAGCAGCTACCATGGACCTGGCACTACTCAAAGTACTCGGCCTGGGCCTGCTCCCACACCCTGCACAAGAGGTGAGAAAGCACAGTGGAGGCCCCTAGCGATGAAGTGGGGAGCCAGAATCGCAGTCCAGCTAGCTTCCAGCGGCGCCTCACTGTCAGGAGAAAGGGACTGTTTGGAAGCACGGGCTGTGACATTTCACATTTAGCCCACTGAGAATCAGCTTTTCAATGAGGCCTTCCCCTGGCCCCTGCCGCCCAGTCCTGCTACCCGACCCCTGCTGGGTCCAGCAGAGCCCTCGGCTCACCTTCACAGGACACCAAGGGGCAGGCGGCTCTGGGCTCCCTCAGCTGCTCTTGACGAAGGAAAGGCAGGTTGGGAGCCTGGGAGCTGCAAAGTTACCCCAGCTTGGTGGTGTCACCTTGGGCAAGGCACGCTGCCATTTCGGTTCCCCAGCCACCGACTCTGTACAGTGAGGGCCAGCCCTCCAACCTGAAGCCAATTCCTTCATCTTTACCCCAGCCTGGGGCAGGAGTCTGTGTAGTGCTCCTCTCCTTGTGTTCAATAAGCAAACTGAAGCCAAAACAAAACAAAAAAAAATCATAGCAAAGCAAATGATCAACAGAATAAAGAGACAACTTGTAAAATGGAATATTTACAACAAACTGTATATCTGACAAGGAGTTAATAAAAGACTATCTAAAGAATTCAACCAATATCAAAACAAAATGACAAATAGTCCAATTTTTTTTTGAAAGGGAGTAAATCTGAACAGACATTTCTAAAAGGAAGACATACAAATGGCCAACGTACGTTAAAACTGCTCAGTATAACTAATCACCAAGGAAAATCAAATCAAAGGCACAATGAGATGTCATTTCATTCTTGTTGGATTGTCTATACTCAAAACAGCAAAATATAACAAATTTTGGTGAGGATGTGGAAAAAGAAAGAAGCCTTGCTAGGAATAGTAATTTATATTACTCTAGCCATTGTAGCAAATGGTATAGAATTTTCTCAAAAAACTAAAAATAGAACTAGCAATCCCACTAGTGAGCATATTATGTGAGGGAAATGAAATCTCTCTGCTAAAGAGACATTGCACTCTCGTGTTTATTGCAACACTATCCACGGTAGTCAATAAATGAAATGATGTAAGTGTTCATATACTGATGAATATATAAAGCAAATGTAGTACTTATATTAAAAAATGAATTCTTGCCATTTGTAACAACATGGATAGAACTGGAGGTTGTTATGTTAAGTGAAATAATCCAAGCACAGAAAATAAGTACTGCAAGATCTCACTTATATGTGCAATCTTAAAAAATTTGATTTTATAGTAGTTAAAAGTGAAATGGTGGTTATCAGAGTCCAGGGAGATTAAGTAGGAGGAAGTGGAAGGGAAAGTTACTTAGAATGTGTTAAGTTTTAGTTTATCTAAAATAACTACAAGAAAGGATTTTGATTGTTTTCACTGCAATAAAATATCACATTTTTGAGGAGATATGTTTAACCTGATTGGATATTATGCAATGTTTACTTCTACTGACATATCACATGATACCTCATAAGTAAGTACAATAGTTTTTTTTATTTAACAGGTAGAGTTAGACAGTGAGAGAGAGAGAGAAAGAGAAAGGTCTTCCATCCGATGGTTCACCCCCAAAATGGCCACAATGGCTGGAGCTGTGCTGATCCGAAGCCAGGAGCCAGATGCTTCCTCCTGGTCTCCCATGCGGGTGCAGGCACCCAAACACTTGAGCTTCCACTGCCTTCCTGGGCCACAGCAGAGAGCTCGACTGGAAGAGGAGCAGCCGGGACTAGAACCCGGCACCCATATGGGATTCCAGCACCGCAGGCAGAGGATTAGCCAAGTGAGCCATGGCACCGGCCCAAGTACAATATTGTTAAAAGTAGATATTGTAACACAGGAAATAAGGATATTTTAAAAACTAATACAATTTATTGTAACATATTTTGTCAGCTATTCATACCAATACCTTGAAATGAACTCTGGACATAAAAAAGTTAAATGTTGGAACTCATTCACCACATAATAACAATGTTTTGACAATAAAAATATACCCTTATAATATTGACATTTTATATGAAAACTAATCAATATTTTGAAAGATTTGATAATCTGTGGTCTATATAACATGTAAGTAGTACATGGTCTATATAACATGTAAGTAGTACATGAAGCTGGTACTTCCTAAGCATATTATAAGCTCATTTTGAAACCCAGCTACATAATAAGATGAAATTCCTCTATCTTGTTTAAACTTCACCAAAACTAATAAATCTATTCACACATAGTGGGATTTAGAAGCTTATTATATAACTTAGAAATAAAGCCTGCAAAAACAAGGCAGCTCATCAAAAATTAGTCTTAAATATTTATAAATTTCCCCTATTTGTATTTTATTTTCTTTAAATGTTGAAAATCCTTCTCATATTTATCCATCAAAGCATGACATAAAAACAAATGGAGAAATCTATAGCCTTTGCTTTGTCAGTTAGAATTACAAAAATATTATATAATTTCCCTCTTTAAGTAAGTATATACATTTATCCATTATGATCTCATGTAATTGAAAGTGAGAGAAAACCAAAATAATAGTGACTTACTATTCTTTCATGTAAAAGAATTCAGTAATGGGAAGCCCAGGACTAATTAAGTGGATTCTCAAACCCAACGGAGATGTTACTCTACCACTCCTTAATTAAGATAAATTGCTGCCAGACCTCCTGTATCTACTTCAATGTTCTAGGCATCAGAATGGAGAAATGGGTAAGAAAGGACAAAGGAACTCACAGAATCTGCCAAGTAACATTTCTTCTTATATAACCACACTTAGTATCAGAAGAGCTGGAAAATGTAGTCTTTGTTCTTGATGGTCTGTGTAAAACCAACAGCCATGGTCCTCTCTTTTAAGAGATGGGAGGGAAGCTGGCACAGTGTGTGTGCTTACACTCTAGGAAAGCTAGGAAGTACTTGCTGCAGTATCACTAGCACATACTTTAATGAGATTTTCCTCAGTGGTATCCATTTCTTTACCTACCAAGTGTTAACTTTATGCTAACAGTACATTTGCAAAATCAGGTTTCCATTTATTCCTGTGAATTTTATCCTTGAAAGAAATAGAAAGCCTAATTTACACACGTACTGTGCTGTATTACGAGATGTTAAGGTAACTTTGCAGGGATAATAGAAACATTTTACAAAACTTCATTGTGTAACCTACATTGACAAAATAATAATGATTTTGTTTTTTTCTGCTGAAAAAATATGACTCTTGAGTACAAAGGAATGTCACTGGATTTTCTCATCTACAAGTGGCTTTGGAAGAATTTCCATATGTTTCTTGCAGTCTATGGTGTAGCAACAAGAGCAGAAGAGAGGCCTGGAGGATGCCCTTGAGCTTTGTTTGACATTTTAGTTAAGTTCAATGCACATGTACTCTGCTGGCTACTTATTTTTTTTATGATTTATTTTTTTAAATTAAACTTTTATTTAATGAATATAAATTTCCAAAGTACTGCTTATGGGTTACAATGGCTTCCCCCTCCCAAAACTTCCCTCCCACCCGCAACCCTCCCCTTTCCCGCTCCCTCTCCCCTTCCAATCACATCATGATTCATTTTCAATTCTCTTTATATACAGAAGATCAGTTTAGTATATATTAGGTAACGATTTCAACAGTTTCCCACCATATAGCATCACATAGTGAAAAAAAAAATACTGTTGGAGTACTAGTTATAGCATTAAATAAGAGTGTACAGCACATTAAAGACAGAGATCCTACATAATATTTTTTTAAAAAAATTAATTAATTTTCTATGCCATTTCCAATTTAACACCAGGGGTTTTTTTTTTTTTTCATTTCCAATTATCTTTATATACAGAAGATCGATTCAGTATATAATTAGTAAAGATCTCATCAGTTTGTACCCACGCAGAAACACAAAGTGTAAAAATACTGTTTCAGTACTAGTAATAGCATCACTGCACATTAGATAACACATTAAGGACAGATCCCACATGGGATGTAAGTACACAATGACTCCTGTTGCTGACTTAACAATTTGACACTCCTGTTCATGGCGTCAGTAATCTCCCTAGTCTGTAGTCATGAGTTGCCAGGGCTATGGAAGCCTTTAGAGTTCGCTGACTTTGATCTTATTCCGATAGGGTCATAGTCAAAGTGGAAGTTCTCTCCTCCCTTCAGAGAAAGGTACTTCCTTCTTTGATGGCCCCGTTCTTTCCACTGGGATCTCACTCACAGAGATCTTTCATTTAGGTCTTCTTCTTTTTTTTTTTCTTTTCCATGGTGTCTTGGCTTTCCATGCTTACAATACTCTCATGGTCTTTTTAGCCAGATCCGAATGCCTTAAGAGCTGATTCTGAGGCCAGAGTGTTGTTTAGGACGTCTGCCATTCTATGAGTCTGCTGTGTATCCCATTTCCCATGTTGGATCTTTCTCTCCCTTTTTGATTCTATCAGTTAGTATTAGCAGACACTTGTCTTGTTTGTGTGATCCCTTTGATTCTTAGACCTATCAGAGCCATCGGTTGTGAACTGAAATTAATCACTTGGACTAGTGAGATGGCATTGGTACATGCCACCTTGATGGGATTGTATTGGAATCCCCTGGTACATTTCTAACTCCATCATTTGCGGCAAGTCAGATTGTGCATGTCCCAAATTGTACATCTCCTCCCTCTCTTATTCCCACTCTTATATTTAACAGGGATCACTTTTCAGTTAAAATTTAAACACCTAAGAATAATTGTGTGTTAATTACAGAGTTCAACCACTAGTACTAGAACAACAACAACAACAATAACAACAAATACTAAAAAGGATAAAGTATTACATTGTACATCTAGAGCCAGGACAAGAGCTGATCAGGTCATAGTTTCTTATATTGTCCATTTCACTTCCACAGGTTTCCCCTTTGGTGCTCAGTTGTCACCGATCAGGGAAAACAAATGATATTTTTCTCTTTGGGACTGGCTTAATTCACTCAGCATGATGTTTTCCAGATTGCTCCATCTTGTTGCAAATGACTGGGTTTCGTTGTTTCTTACTGCTGTATAGTATTCTATGGAGTACATGTCCCATAATTTCTTTATCCAGTCTACTGTTGATGGGCATTTGGGTTGGTTCCAGGTCTTAGCTATTGTGAATTGAGCTGCAATAAACATTAATGTGCAGATGGCTTTTTTATTTGCCAAATTAATTTCCTTTGGGTAAATTCCAAGGAGTGGGATGGCTGGGTTGTATGGTAGGGTTATGTTCAGGTTTCTGAGGAATCTCCAGACAGACTTCCATAGTGGCTTAACCAGTTTGCATTCCCACCAACAGTGAGTTAGTGTCCCTTTTCCCCCACATCCTCTCCAGCATCTGTTGTTGGTTGATTTCTGAATGTGATCTGCTGGCTACTTATTAATACAAATTTAGCTCAGTGGCTAGACTTTATAAGACTTCTAACATAGCTATAGTCTTCCTGAGCCAGTGATGGCAGACAAGGCCCTTTCTTTTTTAAATTCAGATGAACCCCTAGAGTAGTTAGCCTAACACTACAAGCGACTGTGTTTATGGTTTCCAGGGTATGAGGAAAATTGGTGTACAGTCTGTTTTAGAAAGTATCGATTTTTTATTACTGTTTTAAAATGATTTTTATATCAAACATTTTAAGACATTACAAAACAACTTAAATTCTGAAGATTCCATTTAAATAGAATAGCATAACCCACTAAGATTTTCCTTTTGCTTTTGATGATCTCTTTAATCCATACAATAATCCTTTACAACACTGAAAGCATCATTTTAGAGACATTTACTTTCTTTCTTCCTTTTTTTCTTCACAAAATGAGTGATCTGAATCTTGATGATGTTCATAGATTTCCACTGACACTCACAGAGCTAGGAGGAGACAGCAAAGAATGGTATCAATTCCTGCCTTCTCCCACCTGATACCACGCTCCTCAAATCATCTTAGCACTTTGCAAATATGTGATACTGGATTTGCATGCTGATGGATATTTATGACTGTCAGTAGGAAGCTCAGTTTAATAGTTTTATAGTCCAAAAAAAAAAATAATTGTGAATGTGGTTCATGTTGTGAAAAGAGAAGCTCATTGTTAGTTGAGAGCTCTTTGCAATGTTCTATCCCTGATGAGCTAACCCAGAGGGAAAACAGCAAAAAGAAATCAGTGAAATGAAGACTTTGGTGTACTTGTTTTTAAAAGACAAGCTAGCAGGCTTTGCTGTCCTTGTCACTGTTGATCTACTGAAGGTGATTGCTGGGCTCCTGGCTGCAAGCTGCTGTGTCAGTGCATTATTCCAGCCCTGCTCCGTTGAACGTGAAGTGTTGGAGGTAAAGATGTCTCAGGCCAAGGGTGCTCTTAGAGGGCAGCCTGTTGAAAGAAATTTTGTAGCCTTTCCATAACCACATGGGTGCTGATATATCCAAGGAATAAAAAGGATCCTTGTTCTCTTGGTCTAAGTTTCCCAGAAACAAATATCAAAATTAGCTTGAACTTCTGTGATGCCATGACTACCAGGAGGCAACGGTGTTCATGTTTGTCCTGTTTGTTTTATATTAAATGGAAAATTGCTCTATAGAAAGTCATGATAGTTTATCAACATTCAGTCCAACCAAAGAGAAATAAATTAGAGGAAAAAAAAACTAAGGAGAAATTTTATATATTCAGCAGGGAAAATTCATGCTACTCACCAGGGAAAATACCAAGTAACTCCAAACTAAAAGGCTTCCAACACATTTCTTCCTTTTGGAAAAAATAACCATAAACAGAGAATATTTTTAAATCCAAGGTGATAATTCTTTTTAGGATAGTGAATTAGAGGATTTTGGAAGGCACTCAGAAAAAGCTCAGTCCATCCTGCACCTCCAGTTACCATCAGTGAAGCATTTTCAAGGACTGAGTGGATATAGATGCTAGTGCTAACACACAGCGGAGGGATGATCTAGATCTCACGATGAGGCAAGAGGTATCTCTGGAATAGAAAAAGACTGGAGACCTCCAGCAGCAATTAAAGAAGAAGAGTGCAGAACAAGCAATGACCAGGGAAGGAGCAGAGGAGCAGGTGCTTCCCAAAGCTGAGATGCTCTTTAGAGGATACTTAGCGGACTTAAAGGAAAAATCAAATATTTCTCATTCTCCTTTCATAGGTCAGCTTTGTAAAATATCTCACAAGCCAACATTAATAATAGAGCTGAATTTAATGTCACATTTTAGGAAAAAGCACCTTACCTTGAAGGAATAGAATTTTTGAACATCTTTACTTGTATAATTCCATTATTTTCTTTCCACATTTCATTTTTGGATATGTTCACTTTTATTTTTGAACTTTTTGAACGATTACTTTTGAACATGTTTTACTTTTTCCACAATTTATTTTTGAACATGTTTACTTGCATACTTCCATTATTTGTTTCCACAATTTAAGCAAGAGAGCTAACATAGAAAAGCTTTGTATTAAACTCTTCCATTGAAATGGCAAAATAATTTCCCAGGGGAGAAAAATAGCTTGTCATAAGCTCAATCACATTTTGAAATTCTCTGTGGCATTCACTGAAAAACAAAAAGGAAATGTCTGATATGATTGGGGCAGAGGATGGCACAATTATAATTATATATATATATATATGCACATACATATATATTTTAAAAGAGTTCATGTAAAATGCATATTATGAGAAACCTATACATGAATTTCAAAAACTTTTTGTGCCAAAATAAACTTATCTTTTATTCCGTTTCCCTCAAAATTTTAAGGTACAAAATTTTAAGGTATA
This sequence comes from Lepus europaeus, assembly GCF_033115175.1. Taxonomy (NCBI): domain Eukaryota; kingdom Metazoa; phylum Chordata; class Mammalia; order Lagomorpha; family Leporidae; genus Lepus; species Lepus europaeus. The sequence goes on from NC_084827.1 coordinate 24,583,313, forward strand.
TATATTACTTCTCTGCTTATATTTTGGTTAAAACCTGAGACATATCACCAGAGAAAATAAAAACTGCAGATGGTTCCCCATTGAAGCACTTGGAGCTGAGCCGCAATTTAATAAGCTACCATGTCAGAGAACTAAAGGATATATTTTGATAGAAGAAAATAACCTTAAAGGTTTGGAAGAACTTTTCAGATGGAAAAGTGTTTTTCACCAGAAACATAACATTAAGTTAGAAAAGATCTGTAACACCCGCCATTCATCTGTGCTTGGGGAACAAATAAAAAGACAGGTTATAAAGGTGTAAGAGCCTGTGCTGCATAGAGATGGTGATGTGGCTCCACTCTGAAAGATGAAGGTGGCCCCTTGAGCATGAGCAGGAGGGCAGAGGGCAGACAAACAGGCATCCTAATAAGAAGCAGCATCCCAGGAGTCCACACTCAGACAGCCTTGAAAATGCCAAACACAGACACCCAAGAAAATAATTTCAAGAGCATTTTCTTATATGTGTATAGTACTTGAAACACATCTGAGCTTTAAAAAAAAAAATCAGATGAAAAGAGGTCAAGATCTCCTTTACAATAAGGAAGAAGTATCGGTTCAAAGAACTTAAGTAATTTGTCCAAAGTCACACAAGTTAAAAGTTGGAATCCAAAGTATTAGTGTATTCAGTATCTCATAATAATAAACACCTCAAAAGCACATACCTCTTTATACTATGCTACATATAAATATCAAACTTGGGGCTCCTTCTCAATTAATGAAATTAACCTCTTTGGGAAGAATGCTCTCTCCTTAAGGTTCATGAGGAGGGATTTTCCCTAAGCAACACCAAGCCTGTCATCCCTGTGCTCACCCTTCAGCAGGTGACAGACAGAGTTCAGACTAGAAATCAGGCCCACATGTAGTATGTTGTTGAGCTACCTGGTCAGGGGAGGTTGTAATTACAGGAACACACTGCCAGGAATAATAACAAGCTCACAACTTCCAGTCTGATACCACTGACAGCTCCAAGGATAACACTGCTTCATGTCTACAAGCCTAACAATGACAGCCAAAATCAAAACCTATTCTTGGAATAGGTACAGTCCAACATAAGTTGGACAGTGTTATGGCATTCCTCTGGGGAGTGGGATTTGAATATCGGAGGGTTGCTGTTTAGAGCTTTATGACACCTTGGCAACCAACTAGCAAACTGGAAAGATGGCTCATTTGATTAATTAGCACTGGAATTTACTATCAACTTCTCTGAATTTTGATTTTTTTACTGAAAATTTTATATGCCAAGATTTTATTCAAAAATATGATAAGTTAATAAACATCATAAATCAAATCAACCGAATGAGAAACAAAAATGATATGATCATCTCAATAGGTAGAGAAAGTATTTGGCAAGATTTTATATCCTTTCATGATGATTTAAAAAAAAAAACTTCAACAAAGCAGTTTTAGAAGAAACACAGCTCAAAATGATAAATAACAAACCAATAGCCAATATCTAATTGAATGGGGGGAGGTGAAAGCATCTCCCCACAGATCTGGAATGAGATAAAGATGACCACTTTCGCCACTCTTATTTAATATTGGATGTTTTAACAAGTATTAGCAAGAACAATTTGAGAAGAGAAAGAAATAAAGGGCATCAACATTAGAAAGGAGAAAGTCAAAATATCCATGCTTGCAGATGACATAATTTTGTACATAGAAAAACCTTAACACTGAACTAAAAGGCAGTTGGAACAAGAAACCACTTCAGTAATGTTACAAATCAACACATAAAAGTAAGCATTCTTTTTTATTTTTTTATTTTTCTTTAATTTATTTGACATATAGAGTTATATTCAGTGAGAGAGAGAGAGAGACAGATAGAAAGGTCTTCCTTCTGTTGATTCACCCCCCAAATGACTGCTACGGCTGGAACTATGCCTATCCAAAGACAGGAGCCAGGTGCTTCTTCCTGGTCTCCCATGCGGGTGCAGGGGCCCAAGCACTTGGGCCATCCTCCACTGCCTTCCCTGGCCACAGCAGAGAACTGGACTGGAAGAGGAGCAACCAGGACTAGAACCCAGCACCCATATGGGATGCTGGCGCGGCAGGTGGAGGATTAGCCAAGTGAGCCACGGCGCCAGCCACAAAAGTAAGCATTCTTATACACCAACAGTGATTTTGCTGAAAGAGAAATCAAGAAAGAAATCTAATTCACAATAACTACCAAAAAAGGTAAATGCTTAGTAATAAGTTGGACCAAAAAAGTAAAATATCTCTACAGCAAAAATTATAAAACACTGTTGAAAGAGATCATCGAAGACACACACGAAATAAAAGAAAAATATCTTCTGTTTGTGGATTTAAAGAACTAATGTCATTGAATACCCATACTACCTGAACCAAACCATAGTTTCAATGCATTGCCTAGCAAAATATCAATGAATTTACACAACTTTTTTGAAGTTTTATTTAATAAACATAAATTTCCAAAGTACAACATTTGGATTATAGTGGTTTTCACCCGTAACCAACCTCCCACCCACAAACCATCCCAGCTCCTACTCCCTCTCTCACCCCATTCATCATTTAGATTCATTTTTAATTCTCTTTATATACAGAAGATCAACTTAGTATATACTAAGTAAAGATTTCAACAGTTTGCATGCAAACAGACACACAAAGTATAAAGTACTGTTTGAAGACTAGATTTACTGTTAATTCGCATAGTACAACACATTAAGGACAGAAAATCCACATGGGGAGTAAGTGCACATTTGACTCCCATTGTTGATTTAACAATTGACACTCTTATTTATTTATGAGGTCAGTAATCACCTGAGGCTCTTGTCATGAGCTGCCAAGGCTATGGAAGCCTCTTATGTCCACAAACTTTGACCTTATTAAGACAAGTAATCATAGTGGAAGTTCCTTCCTCCCTTCAGAGAAAGGTACCTCCTTCTTTGATGGCCCATTCTTTCCACTGGGATCTCATTCACAGAGATCTTTCATTTAGGTCATCATTTTTTTTTTTTTTTGCCACAGTGTCTAGTCTTTCCATGCCTGAAATACTCTCATGGGCTTTTTAGCCAGATCTGAATGCCTTAAGGGCTGATTCAGAGGTCAGAGTACAGTTTAGGACATCTGCCATTCTATGAGTCTGCTGTGTATCCCGCTTCCTATGTTGGATCATTCTCTCCTTTTTAATTCTATCAGTTAATATTAGCAGAGTCTTGTTTATGTGATCCCTTTGACTCTTAATCCTGTCATTATGATCAATTGTGAACTTAAACTGATCACTTTGACTAGTAAGATGGCATTGGTACATGCCACCTTGATGGGATTGAATTGGAATCCCCTGGCATGTTTCTAACTCTACTATTTGGGGCAAGTCCGATTGAGCATGTCCCAAATTGTACATCTCCTCCCTCTCTTATTCCCACTCTTATATTTAACAGGGATTATTTTTCAGTTAATTTTAAATACCTAAGAATAATTGTTTGTTAATTAAAGAGTTCAACCAATAGTGTTAAGTAGAACAAACAAACAAAAAAAAAATACCAAAGGGAAAAAGTATTAAGTTGTTCAACAGGACAAGGGCTGATCAAGTCATTGTTACTCAAAGTGTCCATTTCACTTAAACAGGTTTCCTTTTTGGTGCTCAGTTAGTTGTCACCGATCAGGGAGAACATATGATATTTGTCCCTTTGGGACTGGCTTATTTCACTCAGCATGATGTTTTCCAGATGCCTCCATCTTGTTGCAAATGACTGGGTTTCATTGCTTTTGAGTGCTGTATAATTTTCTATAGAGTACATGTCCCATAATTTCTTTATCCAGTCTACTGTTGATGGGCATTTGGGTTGGTTCCAGGTCTTAGCTATTGTGAATTGAGTTGCAATAAACATTATGTTGCAGACAGCTTTATTATTTGCCAATTTAATTTCCTTTGGGTAAATTCCAAGGAGTGGGATAGCTGGGTTGTATGGTAGGGTTATATTCAGGTTTCTGAGGAATCTCCAGACTGACTTCCATAGTGGCTTAACCAGTTTGCATTCCCACCAACAGTGAGTTAGTGTTCCTTTTTCCCCACATCCTCTCCAGCATCTGTTATTGGCAGATTTCTGAATGTGAGCCATTCTCACCGGGGTGAGGTGAAACTTCATTCTGGTTTTTATTTGCATTTCCCTGATTCCTAGTGATCCTGAACATTTTTTCATGTGTCTGTTGGCCATTTGGATTTCCTCTTTTGAAAAATGTCTATTGAGGTCCTTGGCCCATCTCTTAAGTGGGTTGCTTGTTTTGCTGTTGTGGAGTTTCTTCATCTCTTTGTAGATTCTGGTTATCAACCCTTTATCTGTTGCATAGCTTGCAAATATTTTTTCCCAATCTGTCGGTTTCCTCTTTACTTTCCTGACTGTTTCTTTTGCAGTACAGAAACTTCACAATTTGATGCCATCCCAATTGTTAATTTTGGTTTTGACTGCTTGTGCCTCCAGGGTCTTTTCCAAGAAGTCTTTGCTTGTGCCCATATCTTGCAGGGTTTCTCCAATGTTCTCTAATAATTTGATGGTGTCGGGTCTTAGATTTAGATCTTTAATCCATGTTGAGTAGATTTTTGTGTAAGGTGAAAGGTAGGGGTTTTTCTTCATGCTTCTGCACATGGAAACCCAGTTTTCCCAGCACCATTTATTGAATAGACTGTCCTTACTCCAGGAATTGGTTTTAGGTCCTTGATCAAATATAAGTTGGCTGTAGATGCTTGGATTGATTTCTGGTGTTTCTCTTCTGTTCCATTGATCTATCCATCTGTTTCTGTACCAGTACCATGCTGTTTTGATTACCACTGCCCTGTAGTATGTCCTGAAATCTGGTATTGTGATGCCTCCAGCTTTGTTTTTTGTGGTACAAGATTACTTTAGCTATTCAAGGTTTCCTGTGCCTCCATATGAATTTCAACATCATTTTTTTCCAGATCTGAGAAGAATGTCTTTGGTATTTTGATTGGTATTGCATTGAATCTATAAATTGCTTTTGGGAGAATGGACATTTTGATGATGTTGATTCTTCCAATCCATGAGCATGGAAGATTTTTCCATTTTTTGGTATCCTCTTCTATTTCTTTCTTTAAGGTTTTGTAATTTTCATTGTAGAGATCTTTAACATCCTTGGTTAAGTTTATTCCAAGGTATTTGATTGTTTTTGTAGCTATTGTGAATGGGATTGATCTTAGAAGTTCTTTCTCAGCTGTGGCATTGCCTGTGTATGCAAATGTTGTTGATTTTTGTGCATTGATTTTATAGCCTGCTACTTTGCCAGACTCTTCTATAATTTCTAATAGTTTTTTAGTGGAGTTCTTTGGCTTCTCTAAATAAAGAATCATATCATCTGCAAAGAGGGATAGTTTGACTTCTTGCTTCCAAATCTGTATGCCTTTAATTTCCTTTTCTTGCTTAATGGCTCTAGCTAAAACTTCCAGAACTATATTGAATAGCAGTGGTGAGAGTGGGAATCCCTGTCTGGTACCAGATCTCAGTGGAAATGCTTCCAACTTTTTTCCATTCAGTAGGATGCTAGTCATGGGTTTGTCATAAATTGCCTTTATTGTGTTGAGGAATGTTCCTTCTACACACAATTTGCTTAGAGTTTTCATCATGAAATGGTGTTATATTCTATCAAACACTTTCTCTGCATCTATTGATATTATCATTTGGTTTTCTTCTGCAGTTTGTTAATGTGTTGTATCACACTGATTGATTTGCAAATGTTGAACCATTCCTGCATACCAGGGATAAATCCCACTTGGTCTGGGTGGATGATCTTTCTGATGTATTGCTAAATTCTACTGGCTAGAATTTTATTGAGGATTTTTGCATCTATGTTCATCAGGGAAATTGGTCTGTAATTCTCTTTCTCTGCAGCATCTTTTTCAGGTTTAGGAATTAAGATGATGCTCGCTGTGTAAAGACTTTGGGAGCATTCCCTCTCTTTCAATTGTTCTGAATAGTTTGAGAAGAATGGGAGTTAGTTCTTCTTTAAATGTCTAGTAAAATTCAGCTGGCACCGTGGCTCAACAGGCTAACCCTCCGCCTTGCGGCGCCGGCACACCAGGTTCTAGTCCCAGTCGGGGCACTGGATTCTGTCCCGGTTGCCCCTCTTCCAGGCCAGCTCTCTGCTATGGCCCGGAGTGCAGTGGAGGATGGCCCAAGTGCTTGGGCCCTGCACCCCATGGGAGACCAGGAGAAGCACCTGGCTCCTGGCTTCGGATCAGCACGGTGCACCGGCTGCGGTGGCCATTGGAGGGTGAACCAATGGCAAAAGAAGACCTTTCTCTCTCTCTCTCTCTCTCTCTCTCTCTCTCACTGTCCACTCTGCTTGTCAAAAAAAATCATTAAAAAAAATGTCTAGTAAAATTCATTAGTAAATCCGTCCAGTCTTGGGCTTTTCTTTGTTGGTAGGGCCTTTACTACTGACACAATTTCTGACTCATTTATGGTCTGTTTAGGTTTTCTATGTCTTCATGGTTCAATTTAGGTAGATTTCATGTGTCCAGGAATCTACTCATTTCTGATAGATTTCTCAGTTTGCTGGCATACAACTCTTTGTAGTAATTTCTGATGACTCTTTTTATTTTTATAGTGTCTGTTGTTACCTTCCCTTTTTCATCACTGATTTATTGATTTGGGTCTTTTCTCTCTCTCTCTCCTCTCTCTCTCTCTCTCTCTCTCTCTCTCTCTCTCTCTCTCTCTCTCTCTCTTTTGTTTTTTTGGTTAGTTGGGCCAATAGTGTGTCAATATTGTTTTGATCTTTTGTAATTTTTTTAATTCAATCCTTTTGATTTCTTCTCTAATTTTAATTATTTCTCTGCACCTACTAGATTTGGGTCTAGTTTGCTGCAGTTTTTCCAGATCCTTGAGATGCATTGGTGGCTCATTTGTTTGGTACCTTTCCAATTTCTTGATGTAGGCACCTATTGCTATAAACTTTCCTCTTAACACTGCTTTTGCTGTATCCCATAAGTTTTGATATGTTGTGTTGTTATCCTCATTTACTTCCAAAAAGTTTTTTATTTCTCTTTTGATTTCTTCTATGACCCACTGTTCACTCAGGGACATGTTGTTTAGTCTCCATATGTTTGCATACTCTCTAGGGATTCCTGAGTTGCTAATTTCCAGCTTCATTCCATTGTGGTCTGAGAAGATGCATGGTATGATTTCTAGTCTTTTGAATTTGCTGAGACTTGCTTTATGGCCTAGTATGTGGTCAATCCTAGAGAAATTTGCATTCACTGTGAGAAGAATGTGTATTATTTAAGTGTAGGATGAAAAATTCTGTAGATATCTGTTATATCCATTTGGTCTATAGTGTCGATTAAATTTGCTGTTTCCTTGTTGATTTCCTGTCTGGTTGATCTGTTCATTGCTGAAGGTGGAGTATTGAATCCCCAATACTATTATGTTAGAGTCTAAGTCTCCCTTTAAATCCCTTATCATATCTTTTAAATAGCCTAGTGGCCTGTAATTAGGTACTTATACATTTATAATAGTTACATCTACCTGTTGAATTGATCCCTTAATCATTATATAGTGCCCCTCTTTTTCTCTCTTAACAGTTTTTGTGTTAAAGTCTATTTTCTCTAATATTAAGGTGGCTGTGCCAGCTCTTTTTAGGTTTCCATTGGCATGGAATATCTTTTTCCAACCTTTCACTTTCAGTCTGCGTGTATTTTATTGTTGGAAAGATGTGATTCTTGTAAGCAGAAAATAGATGGGTTTTGTATCTTAATCCATTCAGCCAGTCTGTGTCTTTTAACTGGAGAGTTGAGGCTATTTACCTGCAATGTGACTATTGATAAGTATTAACTTTGCCCTGCCATTTTCCCAAAGATATTTCTAATATATGCTTTGAACTTCCTGTGATCTTTTACTGGGAGGTTTTCTTCCTTTACCTCTTTCATATTGATAGCTGTGCTTCTGTGTTTCTGTGTGTAACACATCTTTAAGCATCTTTTGCAGGGCTGGACGAGTGGTGACAAGTTCTTTCAATTTCTGTTTGCTATGAAAAGTCTTAATTTCTCCTTCATTCACAAATGAGAGCTTTGCAGGATATAATATTCTGGGCTGGCAGTTTTTTTCTCTTTGTACTTGGGCTATATCTTGCCATTCCCTTCTAGCTTGTAGGGTTTCTGATGAGAAGTCTGCTGTGAGTCTAATTGGAGATCCTCTGAGAGTAATCTGGCGTTTCTCTCTTGCACATTTTAGAATCTTTTCTTTATGTTTCACTGTGGTGAGTTTGATTACAATGTGTCGTGGCAAAGATCTTTTCTGGTCATGTTTGTTGGGAGTTCTGCGTGTTTCCTGTACTTGGATGTCTCTTTCTCCAAACCTGGGAAGTTTTCTGCTAGTATCTCACTAAGAAGGCCTTCTAATCCTTCTCCCTCCATGCCTTCAGGAACTCCTAGAAATTGTATCTTGTAGATTCCCAACAATATTTTTTAGATTTCTAATTTCCTCTTCTTTTCTTTGGTTTGACTGTATAATTTCCTTACTCTGTCTTCTAGGTCCGATATTTTCTCTTCTGCCTCACTGATTCTGATTTAAGGCTCTCAAATTTTTTTTTTTAATTTTTTCTATTGAATTATTCATTTCATTTTGATTCCTCCTTAAGATTTCCTTTTCATGAGAAAGATTTTCTGTCATGTCCTGAATGGATTTCAGTAGTTTGTTCTTTTTTTTTTTTATTTCTTCTAAAAATTCTTATCATAATTTTTTGAGTTCCATTTCTTGCAGTTCTTCTATCTCATTGTCATCATAATCTTGTATTGAAGTGTCATGTTTTGGGAGCATCATGTTGTCTTCCTTGTCTTCCTTTTTCTTGTTTCTTGTGTTGTGTTTGTTTTCGGCATTTGTAGAGATATTCGTTGGTTTCTTTTTTTTTCTGCTGTGGCAGCTTTTCTCCTTGTACTATGACTCTGTAGATAAGTGGATTATCTGCTTTCTGTGAATCTCTAGATGCTTGCAGTGGGTGTGGCCAGAGAGCTCTGTTCAGTTCTTTGGGGTTAAGGGTGTGCCTAAGGTGACATACCCAGGTTTCGCGTGGTAAATTATCTCCTCTCTCTCTCTCTCTCTCTCTCTTTTAATCAGAAGGGAAGTAGTTTTTGCTTAGCTGAGCTCTTCTCCTCAATGGCTATCAGTGCCTGAGCGCTAGCTCCAGTGGGAATAATATTTGTATGTTCTGTCCCAAGAATCACACAAAGGATCTGTGCAGTTCTCGGTGTAAGCTCAGATTCCTCTGCAGTGTCTCTCACTGGGTAGCCAGGGCCCTTCGAGCCAGATTCATCTGCAGTGTCCCTCACCACATAGCCAGGGCTCCCGAGCTTGTGGTGTCTCCCACTGAAACTACTCAAAGTCTCGGCCACATGGTAAGTTCTCTCATACACCCTCAGTTTTGTTTATTTTTTTTTACAGTCCCAGTTCAGAAGCTCCAAACATTCACTAGGTCTTAGTCTCCTGTTGTTCTTCCCCACCAGAGTAAGGTTTCACTGCTAGGCTGATTTCCAGGCACAGCCCCAAGCTGGAGCAGCTGTTATGTATGTCCAAAATGGTGCCTGCTCTATCAGCTCATACGCCTTTGTAAGGTGAGGAGAGAGAGAGAATTGTGACCGTACCATCCCTTTTATTTTTTCTCTCCTCTAGATAGGCTGGTGTATTTTCCTCCACGGGGCTTCAAGCCTCGTTCCCTCTAAGCTCTTACTGCCACTTTTCTGCCAGTGTCTCGGGCTACTGTGGTTTCATCTCACCTCATTTTCCAGTGCTGGTGTGGAGGCTCTCGGCAGCTAGAGTCCTGAGCCATGGGCGCCTGTGCCTGCCATGTAGTTCCACCGTGTCCCTCTAATTATGGAAGAGTTTCCTCTGCAGTTTTTTCCCTAACTCTTCCCTGAGACTACACTATCTCCACTTTTATTAAACTATCTTCTTCTGGACTATCAGTAAGCTCCCTGCTTATTAGGCCACCTTGGAACCTCATCCTACAGAGTTTGTTTTTAAAGATTTATTTTATTTATTTGAAAGAGTTACATAGAAAAAAGGAGAAGCAGAGAGAGAGAGAGAGGTCTTCCATCTGCTAGTTCAGTCCCCTGTTGGCTGCAAAAGTACGAACTGAGCCATTCTGAAGCCAGGAGCTAGGAGTTTCCTCCAGGTCTTCCCACTACTACTTCCTTGGCCAGAGCAGAGAGCAGGATGAGAAGTCGAGCAGCTGGGACTCGAACTGGTGCCCGTATGGGATGCCTGCACTGCAGGCAGCAGCATTACCCACTATGTCACAATGCCAGCCCCTACAGAGTTTTTAAAAATCATAAAATTGATATGGAATCACAAAAGACCTAGAATAACCAAAGAAATCCTGAAGGAAATAAAAATCAAGGTTAAGGCATTACAATACCTAATTTCAATGCATATTTTGAAGTTGTAGTAATTAGAATGGCATGCTACAGGTATTGGGACAAACATATAGATCAGTGGAACTAAATGGAGAGGTCAGAAATTAAGTCATGAACATATGGTCAACTGATTTTTGACAAAGATACCAAAAACCTATTGGAGAAAGGATAGTCTTTTCAACAAATGTAACTGGAAGACTGGAAATATATATGTAGAAGAATGAAATTAGATCTTTACCTCTCACCATAATCAAAAATCAACTCCAGATGGGAGAAAGTTTTAAATATAATACCTGGAACTATGAAAATACTGTAAGAAAACATAGGGAGCACACTTCAAGATATTGGGGGTAGGTGTTTATTTTTTACAAAAGATTCCCAAAGCACAGGCAATAAAAGTAAAACTGGACATATTAGATTATAACAAATACAGAAGCTTCTGCATAGCAAAAGAAACAGCAGAATGGGAGAAAAATCTTGAAAGCTACTTATCTGACAATGGATTAATATGCAGAATTTATCAGGAGCATAAAATACTCGACAAAAATACAATCAATCCAATTCATAAATGGTCAAAGAACCTGTATAGACAGCTCTCAAAAGAAGTACAAATGATCAACAAAAATATGGGAAGAGACTCAATATTACTAGCAATCAGGGAAATGTAAATCAAAACCACAATGAGATAACACATCTCCTCTGTTAGAATGGCTATTATCAAAAAGACAGAAAGTAACAAATGCTGACAAGAATATGGAAAAAGGGGAACTCATACATACTATTGAGAATGTAAATTAGTGCAACTACTGTGGAAAGCAGTATGGAGATTTCTTAAAGAACTAGAAATGCCATATGATCCAGCAATCCCAGTACTAGGTATATATCCAAATGACATAAAATCATTGTATCAAAGAGATGCCTGCTCTAACATATTTTTTGCAGCGCTGTTCACAATAGCCAAGATATGGGATCAAGTAAGATATCCATCATCATCTGAATAAATAAACAAAACGTGGTATATACACATAATGCACATAAAAATGAAACCCTGTCATTTTCAACAAAATTGCTGGAATTAAAGAACATCATTTTAAGTGAAATAAGTCAGACACATAAAGACAAATATCACATATTCTCCCTCATACATAGGAGCTAAAGTAAAAACTCAATCTGAACACAGAATGTTGATTACTAGAGGCTGATTGTACTGGGTAGAGGGATGGAGGGAGTTTAGATTTAAAAAACAGGGATAGCTGAGTGTGGGTTATTTAAGAACTCTTTTGTACTGCTTCACAATTTTTGTTTTGCCCATTTAAAATTATTCTGAAATAAAAGTTTAAAAAGAGAGAGAATATGGTGTGTTTGGTCTGGGCATTAAGCTGCCAGACACCCACATCCCATATAAGAGTTCATGGGTTCGATATCCAGCTTCACTCATGATTTCAATTTTCTGCTGATGTGTACCCTGGGAAGTAGTATGTGATAACTCAAGTAATTGGTTTCCTGCCATCCATGTGGAAGACCTGGATTGAATTCTTGACTCCAAACTTCATGCTGACTCAGACCCATTTGTTGCAGGCATTTGGGAGTGAGCCAACAAATGAAAGTACACATACACAGCCCTCCTATCTGTCTCCCTCACTGCCTCTTCCTTCTCTCTGTTTCAACTAAATAAAGTTTTTTTTGACAGGCAGAGTGGATAGTGAGAAAGAGAGAGACAGAGAGAAAGGTCTTCCTTTTTTGCCGTTGGTTCACCCTCCAATGGCGGCCAGCGTGCTGCGGCCGGCTCATTGCGCTGATCCAAAGCCAGGAGCCAGGTGCTTCTCCTGGTCTCCCATGCGGGTGCAGGGCCCAAGCACTTGGGCCATCCTCCACTGCCTTCCCTGGCCATAGCAGAGAGCTGGCCTGGAAGAGGGGCAACCAGGATAGAATCCGGTGCCGCGACTGGGACTAGAATCTGGTGTGCCAGTGCTGCAAGGCGGAGGATTAGCCTGTTGAGCCACGGCGCCGGCCACAACTAAATAATTTTTTAAAAAAATATTATCTATTACATTTGTAAGACACTGACCAAATAATAGTTTGATTCAACATCCTAGTTATTTATTTCAAATACCTCAACAAAAAAAATGGTAGCTTGATCAAAAGTAATATACTCGGTGACTTTTTTTTACATCTTAGATTTGGTGATGTTCTGATTACATATTAACATAAGTGGTTCAATGATCTCAGTTGTTCTAAACTAATATTTTATGTATATATGTTGGAAATAGTAATGTAACAGGAATAAATTATAGCAAAGGGGAAAAAGATAAGTGACCCATATAATCAATTTCTCTACTTTGTGGCAGTGAAATGCACAAAATATTGGGAAGTAGATACTCAGCTTTCCACTCTTAATTTTATTAAAGAATGTGAGTTTATTTATTTGAGAGGCAAGGAGACAGAGAGAGACAGAAACACAAGGAAATCCCATTCCCAGGTCTGAGTAATGCCCACAATGCCTGGGGCTAAGCCCAACTGAAGCCAAGAGCTAGGAATTCAGTTCAGGGCTCCTGTAGCCTCCCATGGTTTGCACTAACAGGATGCTGAAATCAGGAGCCAGAGCCAGGAATTAAATCCAGAAAATCTAATATGAGACACAGACATCTTAGCCAGCAGGCTAAATACCCACTCCTCTATTTTATTATAATTTTAATATATATGCTGTTAAAGCAAGCACATCTCTGTTTTATTCTAAATATGAAAGCCATGAATTAGAAAAGAAGAAAGCTTACCCATATAAATTAAAATTTTTCAAGGTAGAATGACACCAATTTGTACTATGCAACTAAAAGTTAATAATTTTTTACAAACTTAGAGCCCAATAAGATCAATGTAATAGTTGAATTATCAAATTGAAGCTTAGCAAAATAGTCAAGTTATTAATCTAATGCTTAACTACAAAAATCAATTTGGTAAGTAAATTTTTGTTCCGGAAATTAAGAGTTAACAATTTGATACTTAAAAGATAACTTTAAACAAAATCGTTACTAAGTACATAAAAACAAAAATATCATAGGCCTAAAAATTAATTTTGCAGAACAAGACTACCAAATGAAAGTTAAACAATGATCATCTCCCTTCTGTTTTAGTTTGTTTATAGGGCTTTTAATTTACCTTCATTTGTGTAGGATAACAAAAAGAATATAATGTAGGTAGCAGTACACCACAGCATCTTTAGAGAGAATTCATCTCATTATATTTTCATCAAGTAAAGGTAGGCAGGGAAATATTTCCTGATTCCAACTCTTTATTTTTGAATATATTCCACTTTCATATTTAATGGTTTGTTTATATGAAATATGTTAGATTCTTATTTTCACAAATACATGATATGGAGGGATCCTGCTATGAAGTTCATGTCCTTCATTTTATGTACAACCCTCCCAAGTCGCTGTCATAGCACAGTAGAAATATCTCTTCTGCTTTTTTCAATAAGGATTAACATTAAAACCCCTTCCTTATTTGCGGTCCAATCACAAACATGTTCTTCCTTCTTTTTTCTTTTCATCCACGGCTTCCCTATTCCCCATCTTATTATCTTCTGATTCCCATCAATTTCTCTACTTCAATCTTTTTTTTTTAAGATTTATTTATTTATTTATTTATTTATTTATTTATTTGAAAGGCAGAGAGAGAGGGAGAGAAATATTCCATCCAAAATTGCTGATGCCAAGAGCCAGGAACATCCAGGTCTCCCACATGGGTGTCAGGAACCCAAATACATCTTCCTCTGCCTTCCCAGGCACATTAGCGGAGGGCTAAATGGGAAGCTGAGCATCTTCAACTCAAACCAGCACTCTGATGTGGGATGCTGTGTTTGCAAGCAGTGGTGTAACCCTGTGCACCACAAGGCCAGCTAATTTCTCTACTTGAGTCTTTCATTTGCTTCTTCTGTTCTTAAATACTTATTTATTTATTTGCTTATCTGAAAGGCAGAGCATTGGTGGGGGAGGATGAGAAAATATCTTCTATCACTAGGACCCAGGAACTCCATCCTGGTCTCCCACAAGGGTGGTAGGGGCCAAATTACTTGAGCCATCATCTACTGTCTTCTCAGGCATATTAACAGGAAGCTGGATTGGAGGAAGAGTAGCCAGGACTCAAACCAACATTTCAACACATATGCCGATGTTGGAACTGGCAGCTTAACTCGCTGTGCTTCTATTCCAACTCCTGATATTCCTGGAAACCAAATTAAACAGACAAATAAGTAAGTCTCAAAAAAGAAAAGGAAGAAGAAATTTTCATACTCCCTCTTGTTTATTCAAGCTGCTGGAGATTTGAATAGCTCAACTGTAACCACTTCACGTACCATTCTCTTTAATATCCTTACAAGCTAACAATTTTTCAAAGTCTATCAAAGTAGAATAGTAGGCCAGCGCTGCGCCTCAGTAGGCTAATCCTCCGCCTGCGGCAACTGTACCCCTGATTCTAGTCCCTATCGGAGCGCCGGATTCTTCCTGGTTGTTCCTCTTCCAGTCCAGCTCTCTGCTGTGGCCCAGGAGTGCAGTGGAGGATGGCCCAGGTCCTTGGGACCTGCACCCGCATAGGAGACCAGGAGAAGCACCTGGCTCCTGGCTTCGGATCAGCGCGGTGTGCCCGCCGCAGCACGCCGGCCGCAGCGCGCTGGCTCAGCGGCCATTGGGGGGTGAACCAATGGAAAAGGAAGACCTTTCTCTCTGTCTCTCTCTCTCTCACACTGTCCACTCTGCCTGTCAAAAAAAAAAAAAAGAAAAAAAAATAGAATAGTAAATTCCTTCTATGAATGGCAACTAAGTATATTTCTGTTTTTCTTTTTCCCGACTATCTTTTGCTTTCAAAAATAATAATTTGATATTATAAACTTAGAAGTTAGATATATGCTTTTATGGAGTCTTTAATGTAGACTTGATAACATTTAAAAGGTTCAGCCAAAAATAGTAAATATTTCAGAATGCCTAATTAAATAATATTTTCTTTGAGTTATTGTTGTGAAGAAACTACAATATTTTAATCACTGTCACAATAATTTAATCACTCTCAGCTGACAGAATTTATAAAATTCATCTGGTTTATAATTTTTTTCCTGATAGGACATTATCATTCAATTAGTCTAAGTTTCTTAATGCACCAAGCAAGGAATTCGAGACCCTAGAAAGCAAATGATTTTCCTCCTCCTTTTATACTGTCAACAACTGTTTGTTGAGCACTAGGTACATGCCCACTACTGTATTTGCTGTTAGCAATACAAATATGAACATTCTAGCTTTGGTGAAGTTCACAGACTCCAAGACTGACATCTGACACTTCTGTAACACCAATATATGAAATAATAGAGGACACAGCTGACTGATGAGCCGTTCCTCTTGAGGTGAGACGAAGGGCACCAGGTTGGACTGATATTCTGCCCACACCACCACACAGTCTTCGCAGTATGGTCAGCACTGCTTCTATTTGGTCAAAGCATTTATTTCTTATTTGATGATACCTTACCTGCAGTACCAATGCAGGCTTCAGAGAAGGTGATCCCTGAGCTGAATCTTAAGCAGACCAGATGAAAAGGATTTTTCAGACTAAGAAAATGACATCAGTAAAGGTATCACTTTGTTGTGGATAAATTACAGGGAATGCTGGAAATTGATGAATACAGAGACAGAATTTGTAGTGTTTTTAACATAGAACTTCAGAAGCAAAGTCTTTGTTAAGATAGGTAATAAAATGTAGTAGGTAGAAGTAGGATATCTAGAGTCATATATTCCTGGATTCAGATCACAGCTCTGTCTCTTGACATCTGCATAACCTTGGACAAATTATGCTTCTACACCTCATTTTACCATCTGCAAATTGAGATTTCTCTCCTGGTGATGTTACATAGGGTTAAATGAACATGTATAGTAATCAGAGAGTTTCTGAAATTTAGCTAGTGCTCTGTAGGTTTCATTGCTTCTAGTATTATTATTATTTAGAAAATGAAAGTCATTGAAAGCCTTGAAGAATATAACTGGTCAGAGTTGCATCCCAGAAAAATTATTTTGTCATCTGTCAATAGCAGTGATTGGATGGGGTTAAAGAAGGCAAGGGAGGATGTACTATTTTCATAAGTTCTGTGTAAATGATATTTGCATTATTGTACTAACCTTTTTACTTTTAGCTCACAATGAGAATAAATAAAATATGTGAAGATCCTATAAGAATATTAATAATGAAGTGTGTTCTCCAAAAATGTTCCTAGTGACTGTGAATGTGCCAGAGTGATATGGAGGTCATGACTATTTTCCATTTTCTTTTCAGCCTTCCCTGTGCCTTACTTAGTTCAGGTTGCTATAATCTGGGTGTTTCAAACAATGAACATGCAAGAAAGTCCCAAAGTACCAGCAGACACAGTGTCTATTTTGGGACTGATTATTTGTTTGCAGAAGTCTTCTTCTTGTATCTTTACATGGTGGAGAACAGAAATCAACCAATCTCTCTCTCTCATCTCTTTATAAGGGTACTAATTGTGTTCTTGACCTCATGGCCTAATTGCTTCCTAGTATGATCAGAATATTTCTTTCTTCCTAAAACTCATGTTGAACAAAACTCATGTTGAACACTAGTAACTAATAGAATGATATAAGGAGGTAAGACCATGGTTGATGCTTAGGTCATGAGGGCAGAACCTTCTAGAATGGGATTACTGCCCTACAGGAGAGGCACCACTCAGGAACCTTGCCCTTCCACCATGGGAGAACACAGAGGGAATGCACTATGAACCAGAAAGTAGACTCTCATCAGACTCCAAATCTACCAGTGCCTTGCTCTTGCACTTCTCAGCCTCCAGAACTGTGAGAAATAAATATTTCTTATTTACAATCCTCCCACTTTGTGATACTTGTTACAGAAACCCAGACAGACTCCAACTGGAGTTCCCAGAAAAGAAAGAAAAAAATTAAGTAGAGAAACTATTTCAACAGATGATGAGTGAAAGACAACCAAAGAGATGATGCTAATCTTTTAAAAATAATGAAAGATTCCAAATGTAAGATTCAAGTAGAATAAATTAAAGAAAATCTACTCCTAGAAATATCAAAACATTTAGTTTTTATAGGAAACTAAAGAAAGACTACAAAAGCAACTAGAAAGAAATCTCAAATAAAAATACTAAAGAGAAATGCATTTTTTTCTCAGAAAATTCAAATTAAAAGGAAAGACAAGGATTTTCCACTCCTTATCAATATGACAGAAAGCCATATTTTAAATATTCTGAAGAAAAAAACTAATTTCCCACCTAGACTTATGTATCCAGCAAAAATGTCCTTAAAACACAAGGAAGAGCTAAAAATAACTTCAGACCATCCAAAACTTAGAGGCTACTACCAATACGCATACATCAAAGGAGGTAAAAACAGATGTATTTCAGGGGAAAATAAAGTAATTCTAGGTAGAAGGTCTGAGATGCAATGTATAAGGAAGAGCATAAGAATCAAAAATCTGTAGATTTACTATTTAGAATAATTAGGTCTGAGGCATGGAAATATTTAAATCTAAGGCTTTGTTACTCTGACAGCTGGAGATACTCACTGCCATTCCAATGCTAATCTGGAGAATCTCTTCCCTGCAGTTTTTTTGGCAAGAAACCTTCCAGTGGATCCTTAACTAGAAATTCTTTTTGTTTTAATTTTCCCTATATAAGCACAAAAATCCCAAAAAGGGCAAGGTTACTCAAAAGTGAATGAAGGTGCCTTTTAAAAGGGGGTGGAATGGGCAGAAAATCACTGTTCATCTTTCATTTTCCATATCTACATATACACAATAAAAAACCTAAAGTTATTATTTTTTATATATTTAAGAACATTAGTTTTTGAGCTGGAAGAGCCATTATTGTTGCTGGTAGAAAGCAAAGTTACTTGTTGCCAACAGTAACCTGACATGCTTTGGAAAATGATTTCATGACATCTACTTCCAATAGCTGTAATAAACATCCGAGTTGTTCTAGTTGTTTTCTTTATTGTTGATATTGAAATTATGACTTGGCTCGGGAGAGAGATATCAAAATGGCAGAATAAACAGGGAGCTTGGGCCGGCGCCGCAGCTCAATAGGCTAATCCTCCGCCTTGCGGTGCCGGCACACCAGGTTCTAGTCCCGGTCGGGGCGCCGGATTCTGTCCCGGTTGCCCCTCTTCCAGTCCAGCTCTCTGCTATGGCCAGGGAGTGCAGTGGAGGATGGCCCAAGTCCTTGGGCCCTGCACCCCATGGGAGACCAGGATAAGCACCTGGCTGCTGCCATCAGATCAGTGCGGTGCGCCGGCCGCAGCGCGCCAGCTGCGGCGGCCATTGGAGGGTGAAGCAATGGCAAAGGAAGACCTTTCTCTCTGTCTCTCTCTTTCACTGTCTACTCTGCCTGTCAAAAAAAAAAAAAAAAAAAAAGAGGGAGCTTACTGCTCTGGTCTATGGGAAGATAGTTTAAAAAAAACATAGAGAGGTTACAGGATCAGGGAAGAGTTAGGGAGAAAATGACTTAGAGGAAACTCCCCGCAAATTAGGGCAAAACTGTGGATCTATGTCTATGTGGAGGGTGTGAACATGCACAACTCAGAACCCCAGCAACCAAGATCCTCAGCACCAGCTTTGAGAGTGGGGTGAGGCCAGACTGCAGCAGCCCAAGCCACTGGCAATAAAACTACAGGAAGAGCCTTGAGTGAGTCCAGCTTTGAACCCTGTGGGGAAGAGTAGCCCCGCCAACCTAGAGCAGGAAAAAAAGGGAGCACATTTATTTGTCCCCAACCACTTGGCACCAGCATCCTGTTACTACCCAAGAGGCAGAAGATACCATTTTTTTAATTGACATTTTGGGATTCAATTATTCTTTTTTTTTTTTTTTTTTTAAGATTTGAGAGGTAGAGTTACAGACAGTGAGAGGGAGACAAAGAGGGAAATGTCTTTCTTCCACTGGTTCACACCCCAAGTAGCTGCAATGGCTGGAGCTGTGCCAATCTAAAGCCAGGAGCCAGGAGCTTCTTCCAGATCTCCCAAGTGAGTACAGGTGCCCAAGCACTTGGGTCATCTTCTACTGCTTTCCCAGTCCATAGCAGAGAGCTGGATTGGAAGAGGAGCAGTCAGGACTAGAACCAGGACCCAGATTGGATGCTGGCACCAGCGGGCACCATTTTGAAATATGCAACAACTGTGCAAGCTCATGTCTGAGCACCCAGCAACCAGCAGAGCAGAGATGCCTGACTCTGCCAGGGAGAATTGACAGGGGGTTTGGTGCTCATGACTGTGGGAGCTTTGTGTGTTGGGTCTGCAAAAACACTGTGGCTGCATATAAAGGCACAGGTTGTGGCTGGGTCTTTGAGTAGTCGCTGTGGGTGGCTCCACATGCTGGGGGCCCCTGAATCCCTCATGAGAGTCATAGCCGCAGGATCTGTGCTCACACCAAGGACTGCACAGATCCCGTGTGTGGTTCTTGTGGCAGTGCAAACGAATACCACGGGGCAGCTTGGGCTCTCTCTGAGGCTGTGGCACAGGGTCTTCTGCCTGGCTTCTGGTGGCTGCTGGTGCTCGGCCCCAGGCCCTGCCTTTCTCTGTATGTCTCCCTAAGGACACAGCCACGATGGACGGTAGCCCACCTGCCCCAGCACGAGCTCTCATCACTGACTGCATCTGCACTGACCCTGTTGCTGGGTAGAGCTGCACTGTGCAGTCCTGCAGCTGATCCAGAACGCTGCTCTCCCCGCAGGGGCTGGCAGCACTGTCCTCACTGCCTCAGGCACACTGTGTCCTGTAAACTCACTGGGGCTAGTGACCAAGCATTGGTCTCCTTGGAGGAGAGGAGGTGAGTGTGAGAATATGCCAACAGAGCAGATTATACCTCCCCTCCGTTTAAAAAAAAAGAATAAGAGATTTACCACACCCAATTTAGGTGTAACCTTAGATACTCTCCTCACACGGGAGCTCTGAAAAGGGTTCCCCAGCCACACCCGGCACAACCCTCAGGGTGTACACCGAAAGAGCAGACTCTCTGGGAATCCACAGAGGCATAGTCCAAATATAAAGCCATCACAGGGAAAAAAAATCCAACAAGTATCTCCACAAATGCCCCAAAATAAATCTATCAACTTAGGCCGGCGCTGTGGCTTAACAGGCTAATCCTCCGCCTTGCGGCACCGGCACACCAGGTTCTAGTCCCGTTTGGGGCGCCGGATTCTATCCCGGTTGCCCCTCTTCCAGGCCAGCTCTCTGCTATGGCCAGGGAAGGCAGTGGAGGATGGCCCAAGTGCTTGGGCCCTGCACCCGCATGGGAGACCAGGAGAAGCACCTGGCTCCTGGCTTTGGATCAGCGAGATGCGCCGGCCGCAGCGGCCATTGGAGGGTGAACCAACGGCAAAAAAGGAAGACCTTTCTCTCTGTCTCTCTCTCTCACTATCCACTCTGCCTGCCAAAAAAATAAAATTAAAAAAAAAAATCTATCAACTCAAGAAACAAGAATTAGGAAAACAAGATGATGCCTCCAAAGAAACACTTCAATACTAGAATGTGAAAATGAAGAGATTGAAGAAATGCCAGAAATGGAATTCAAAAAATTGATCGTAGGATTACTTAGAAGTAATCAGAAGCCAATCCACAAATACAAGAAATCCATACATGACATGAATGAACATTTTTCCCATGAAACTGAGATTTTAAAGAGAAATCAAAATGAGATATTAGGATTGAATAATTCAATAGATCAAATAAAAAATGCAATGGAAAGCCTTAACAACATGAGGCAGAAGAAAGAATATCAGAGTTAGAAGACAAATCTATGAAGCCGGCACCGCGGCTCACTAGGCTAATCCTCTGCCTTGCGGCACTGGCACACCACGTTCTAGTCCCGGTCGGGGCACCAGATTCTGTCCCAGTTGCCCCTCTTCCAGGCCAGCTCTCTGCTGTGGCCAGGGAGTGCAGTGGAGGATGGCCCAAGTGCTTGGGCCCTGCACCCCATGGGAGACCAGGAGAAGCGCCTGGCTCCTGCCATCAGATCAGCGCAGTGCGCCGGCCACAGCGTGCCAGCCGCGTGGCCATTGGAGGGTGAACCAACGGCATAGGAAGACCTTTCTCTCTGTCTCTCTCTCTCACACTGTCCACTCTGCCTGTCAAAAATAAAATAAAATAAAATAAAATAAAATAAAATAAAATAGAAGACAAATCTATGGAAATTTTATAATCAGATTTAAAAAAGAATAAAAAATTTAAAAAAAACTAAAAAATAGTGTTGCAAATTTGTAGGATACTATCTAATGATGCAACATACAGGGCACAGGTCTTAGGAATTCCTGAAGATATGAAAAGAGAGAATGGATTAGAAGGTCTTTGTAGTGAAATAATTACAGAAAACTTCTATAATTTGGAGAAAGAAAGGGACATCCAAGTACAGGAAGCACATAGAACTCCTAATAGACATGACCAGAAAAGATCATCACCATGACACAATTTAATCAAACCCTCCACAGTAAAACATAAAGAAAAGATTCTAAAACGTGTCTGAGAGAAATCCCAGATTACTTTCAGAAGCTCTCCAATTAGACTCACAGCTGACTTCTCATCAGAAACCCTACAGGCTAGGAGAAAATGGCGAGATATATTCCAATTCTTAAGAGGAAAAAACTGTCAACCAGAATACTGTACACTGCAAAGCTCTGATTTATGAGTGAATGTGAAATAAAGACCTTTTATAACAAAGAGAAATTGAAAGAATTTGTCACCATTTGTCCAGCCTTACGAAAGATACTTAAGGATGTGCTACACACAGAAACACAGAACCATGGGAAATCACTATGAAAGAAGGTGAACGAAGAATATTTCCCAGTAAAAGTACAAAGGAAACTCAAAGTAAACTATAGGAATATCTGTGGGAAAATGGTAGGGCCAAGGTGTTACTTATCAATAGTCACCTTGAATGTAAATGGCCTCAACTCTCCAGTTAATAGATACAGACTGGCTGAATGGATTAAAAAACAAAACTCTTCTATTTGTTGCCTTCAAGAGACACATCTCACCAACAAAGGTACATGCAAACTGAAAGCAAAAGGATGGAAAAAAATATACCATGCCAACAGAAACCAAAAAAGAGCTAATGTAGCTATCCTAACAGCAAAACAAAATAGACTTTAACATAAAAACTGCTTAAAGACAGAAAGAAAGGCATTATGCAATGATTAACAGATCAAATCAACAGAAAGATGTGACCATAATAAATGTATAAGCACACAATTACAAGGATACTGAAAACATGCTCCTGAATGAACAGTGGTTCATATAAGAAATCAAAAGAGAAATAAAAAAAACTGTTGAGGAACATTTAAAAAAATAAGAAATTATGACTTCTGTGATTACTGTTATCACTATTATAATCATAAACACGCTCTGATAAGCACTTTACATATATCACTTCTAATCTTTAAAACAAAATTAAAACCTAAGTAAATAAAGTATTAATAGTTCCATTTTTAAATATGCAAAGAAGAATTAACAAGTCTCTGATATAAAATGGTTGAATTGGGACCAGCATTATGGAATAGTAGCTAAAGCTGCCAACCTGTACACCAGCATCCCATATGGGCACTAGTTCATGTCCCAGCTGCTCCACTTCCCATATAGCTCCCTGCTAATCCCCTGAGAAAGGCAGCAGAGGATGGCCCAAGTGCTTGGGCCCCTACCACACCCATGTGGGAGACCCAGAAGAATCTTGTGCCTCCTAGCTTTTATCTAGATCAGTCCTAGTTATTGTGACCACTTGAAGAGTGAACCAACAGATGGAAGGCCACAACATGTGTGTGTGCATGTATGTGTGTGTCTACCCCCCATAACTCTCACTTTCAAATAAATAAACTTTTTTAAAAAAAGAAAGTGGTTGAATCATGATTTAAATTTAAGTCTTCATGGTTTCAAAGTCCATAATCTTCAACAACCACATCATGTGTAAATAATTTTATTTTTTATGATAGGTATTCTGAATCTGAATATATGCCTTCAATATTTATATCTCTATAAAATTTTCAGTCATTCACTTATTCAATTAATATTTATTAAGTGTCTATTTTCCTAGTACTATTCTAGGCTCTGAGGATATAAAATAAAACTAGTGGACAGGACCAGTGCTGTGGCACAGTAGGTTAATCCTCCTCCTGCGGCGCCAGCATCCCATATGGGTGCCGGTTCTAGTCCTGGCTGCTCCTCTTCCAATCCAGCTCTCTGTTATGGCCCGGGAAAGCAGTAGAAGATGACCCAAGTCCTTGGGCACCTGCACCCATGTGGGAGGCCTGGAAGAAGCTCCTGGCTCCTGGCTTTGGATCGACACAGCTCTGGCCATTGCGGCCAACTGGGGAGTGAACAAGCAGATGGAAGACTCTCTCTCTCTCTGCCTCTCCTTCTCTGTGTAGCTCAGACTTTCAAATAAATAAATAAATCTTTGAAAAAAACTAGTGGATAGTGAAAAAATGAACAAGTAAATATATTTCCAGAGGTGATGAAAATACTCACAAAAAAGTAAAGCAGGATAAAGTATAGTGAGTGTTGAGGTCTGGTGGAATGGGGACCAGTTTTACAACATGTGATCAAGGAAAGCCTTTATGATATAGTTATATTCATAAATAACCCAACAAATAAAACTATGTATATAATTATTTGACTTTTTTTTTGACAGACAGAGTGGACAGTGAGAGAGATACAGAGAGAAAGTTCTTCCTTTTCCGTTGGTTCACCCCCCAATGGCCACTCCGGCAGCATGCTGCAGCCGCCGCACCGCTCTGATCCGAAGCCAGGAGCCAGGGAGTGAAGGGCCCAAGGACTTGGGCCATCCTCCACTGCACTCCTGGGTCACAGCAGAGAGCTGGACTGGAAGAGGAGCAACCAGGACAGAATCCAGCACCCCGATCAGGACTAGAACCTGGTGTGCCGGTGCCGCAGGCGGAGGATTAGCCTAGTGAGTCACGGTGCCGGCCTATAATTATTTGATTTAAAATATGACTGACCATGTATATATGAACTTCATGGTCAAATCAAAGGTGTCTTCTAAGAGAATTTATATTTTGGTTATTTTTTTCAAAGGCCATGAAAAAAGTATAAACAGAATACATGAGACCAAAAAAGACTAGGTACCACACTGGAACAAGGATGTCTCTGACACTTGAGGCTCTTAGTTTCATTTATTGCCCTAGAGAAAAGTGTGGAGAACCAAGGGAAGACCACTACAGATTTCTGTGAGTCTTTGCAAAAACTCAAACCAAGATTTCTGAGACTCACTCTTTGTCTATAATGTTCCATTTTTATAAAATTGTATATTTCATATCCTTTTCAGAAACAGAGTGGAGGTAAATCACTATACAACAGCCTTTGTGGTGTTTTTATATAATGACAAACAGTTGGCATTGCATTAATGTTAAACATGTGATAATAGGCAACTCCTATGGCCACTAGATATTTAAATATGTCCTTGGCCTCTTACTTTACCGTAAGAGTTACTCTGTCTCCCTTGTTTTCCTTAGCAAGAACAGACCTTGAAATTATTTGACTGAAAACAGTAAGTCAATAAAAATGTATAATGTTGCTAGATTAGGCCCTTGGATACAATGACAAACAAAATAAGCTTGGTGCCTGTTTTCATGGAAATAATTGTCCAGAGGGGCCATCAA
This sequence comes from Lepus europaeus, assembly GCF_033115175.1. Classification (NCBI taxonomy): domain Eukaryota; kingdom Metazoa; phylum Chordata; class Mammalia; order Lagomorpha; family Leporidae; genus Lepus; species Lepus europaeus. Next base: position 24,608,402 of record NC_084827.1, read on the forward strand.
TTCCATGAGTCATCATTTCCAATTTGGAATCATGAAGGACCTGTGTTCACTGATCCAATATCTTCAGGATGACTTTCTCAGCTCCATGATACATTCCACCTGCTTAATGTAGCCTGAAGTCCTATTTAATATTTTGTTACAAGACTTTATTACATAGTTGGTGTCAATCCATTAACAATAGTAATTATGTAAGTTTATGTAATTTATTCATCAAATTTCTATTGAATGCATGAGGTTAACTCACAGAAGGCAGAAATCAACCATACAGAACTGGTACATATTGGCCAAATTTTAAAACATGATGAATAGTTGAATTTATACCCATGATTGAGATCTCAATTTTTTTTGAAAATGGATGTTTGCAAAGAAAAGGGGACTGGAAAGTAATAGAAAAAAGGGAAAGATATAAAATAGAAAAGTCAGAAGTAGTCTCTGGAGGACAGAAAATATACAACCTAAAGGGATTTTTTTCTTTATTTCTAAAACTATTCCCATCATTTCTTGCCAATGTTTACTAATTGATCACAGTACCTTGCTCAAAGATCAGAAAATACTTCATGACAGCATTTTCTCTAATCAGTTTGAACTCATATTGATGTTTTCCCAGTTTCCTTTCAAGTGAACAATCAGGGAGGCCCTGACTTTAGTATCAAAAAATAATCATACTGGAAGTACTAAACATGTACTAATTGTTATGCATCAGAGGAGATATAATTGAGGTGGGAGGAGAATAGAACAGTTAAAACAGACACAGGCTATAGTGTCTGCAGGTTGTAAATAAGACTGTTTATACATGCAAAAACGCAAGTCAAGTATCTAGTTAGGACAATGGCAGAGGACAGCAAAGGAAAATGTTTGCCTTTAACTAACTGTAATCTTACCCATTGTCTTTAATCAGACTGAAAATGATATAACCAAGACAAATACCGCTGCTATTGTACCCATGATGGACAACTTTATGCACTACCTTGACTGGGTCATAGGATGCCTAGATATTTTGCTAAGCAATTTTCTGGTGGTGCCTATGAGGGTGTTTCTGGATAAGTTAGCATTTTGCTTGGTAGGTTGAGTAAAGCTGGTGATCCCCTTCAGTGTGGGTGGACATCATGAAGTCTATTGAAAGCCTGCATGGAACCAAAGGCAGAGGACGTTGAGTCTTGCTTGACTGGACTTGAGCTGGAACGTTGATCTTCTCCTGCCTAGAGACTGGCATTTCTACCATTGACTCCCTTGGTTTTCAGGCCTTCAGGCTCCAGTGTTTTCATCTTTCAGATGTCAGACTAAATTCCTTACCCTCCATAAAACTAGTAGCCAATTCTTGATAATAAATATTCTTCCATATATATCTCATTGGAGTGTCTTTCTGGTAAACTTTGGCTAATTGAGGGTCATTTTGTAAAGACTCATATGATGTTCCTAGATGAATCTGAATCTTAACAGAAAAACTGTTCCAAGGTTCTTCACAACATTCATGTTTTTCTAGGAGGTAGAAAAAGAACCCTGCAGAGCACATCTGACCCTCCCCATGAGTACAAATGATTTCATTATTTTCACCATCAACCTCCTCCACTGAACTTTTCCCTTCTCTCAATCTTCAGCCTGCCCCACAAATAGAAATGGTCTGTACTGTGAGACTAATCACCTCGCCAACCTTTTTGCTTTACTCTGGGCACAAGTGTCTTCAGTGAATACTATCTAGCACAAGTAAAGACAGAACAGACAGACCACCTCAGTGTAGATATGTCACTTTTGTGTCTGTCTTTCCTATGTTTATTGAATATTTATTTACATTAAAATATAACTACAGAAAGCAGAGATGATGGATAATAGACAAAAGGTAAATGATAGTTGATAGGTAGATGGATAGAAACTATGTAAATTGTTACAATTATAACTTCATTTTATACACCAGGGAGATTATCAAAGATAAGAAGCATACCCAGGAGTGGGCATTTAGTCTAGCAATTAAAATGCCTACATCCTACAGGGGCTGGCACTAGGGTGCAGCAGGTTAAAGCCCTGGCCTGTAATGCCAGCATCTCATATGGCCACTGGTTCAAGTCTCCACTGCTCCACTTCCAATCCAGCTCCCTGCTAATGTGTCTGTGAAAACAGCAGAGGGTGGCCCAAGTCCTTGGGCCCCTCTCACCCTGTGGGAGACCTGGAAGAAGCTCCTTGTTCCAGGCATTGGGATGGGCCAGCTGCAGTCTTTATAGCCATTGGGAAGTGAACCAGTGGTGGAAGACCTCTCTCTCCCTGTCTCTACCTCTCTCTGTAACTTTGTCTTTCAAATAAATAAAATAAATCTAAAAAGAAAGATGCTTGCATCCCATATGTGAGTGCTTAGATTGAATTCCTGGCTTCAGCTTCTGATAGCTTCCTGCTATGGCAGACCCTGGAAAGCAGGGATGATGACTCAAATTGTTGGGACCCTGCTACCCATGTGGAGACCTGGATTTAATTTCTAGCTCCTGGCTTTGGACCTGACTCAGTCTCACTGCTGCAGGCATTTAGAGATGATGGGAAGTGAGCCAGAAGATGGGAATGTGCTCTCTCTCTCTCTCTCTTTTCTCTTTCTCTCCTCAGAGAAATATAAATGAAAGGAAGGAAAGAAGAATGGATGGAAGGAAGGGAGAGGAAGGGAGGAAGATCCAATGGCTCATTTTGATATGACTTTTCTTAAAGTCTTTGTTGTCAAGGAAAATGTCCCCAAAATCTCCAACAGTGATGCTAAAATCTCCCTAGCATATTGATTGTCTTCCCAAACCTGGCTCTCCTCTGCTTCCCCCCACCCTTTTTGTTTGTCATCTCATTATCACCTAGGATTTTATGTTTGAAATTTGTTACCACCTTTTTCGTTGAAAGACAGGGAGAGTCCATCAACATTTTCACTCCCAAAATGTCTACAATGGTCAGAGCTTGGCCTGAGCCAAGTCTTGGAGACAGAAACTCAATCCAGATCTCACATATGGGTGGTAACAGCCCAATTATTGCAGCCATCATTGATGCTTCCCAGGGTCTGCATTTGCAGAAAGCTAGAATAAGAAGCCAGAGCCAGGTATTGAACCCATGAATCCCTGTTGGACATAGTTATCTAAAATGGCATGTTTACCACTAGACCAAATACCTACCTCTACTATAATTTCTGATGCCCTTTTAATATCAACCCAAAAAAATTTATCCCAGAATATAAGAAAAGATGTGTCCTGGTGGTGTATAGAAGTGTGGTGAGTAGCACCAAAGTCTTTAGGTAAAATAAAGCTCAATGGCTTCCCAGTGCTGTTTTCAACATGAAGAGAAGGCAAAATGCACAAATTCAGTATCTTTATTGCTAGCAAGTGGGAAAGGGTTTTGAGTAGGGGAAAAGGAAGGATTTGAAAGCCGACCTTACTCCTGCTTACGTCAAGTCCTAAGCTTGGAGGAGATCAGATCAACAAGAGCAAAACCAGGAGCACAGTCCACCAGGGCAACACTGGAGAGGTTTGATCTTCTTGGAGCCTAGACATGAGTTCCTTCTCTGGCTGGTTCTGAATTGTGAGGAGAAGGAACATGGGGTTACTAAACTGCCCAAGGGACATCAACAACTCTTCAATAAAATCAACCACAGCAATGACAGTTATTATTTGAGTGTTTCTCTGTGGCAACCAATGTTTTCAGCAAGTCTTTTTAAATAAAACATTTTATTTCATCTTAACAATTCAGTTTATCACCATTTTATAGATGAGGAAGTTGAGACACAGAGTTGTTAAATAATTTTCTCAAGGTTTATGAGTTGATGAGTCAGATTTCAAACACAGGAAGTCTGTAATAGAAACTTGATTCTAAAAAGCACCATCTTCATTAGCAAGTATAAATTCCATAGTGCTAAATATTTCTTTAAAGTAAAACTGTGAGTATGATGAAGACTATAGGAGAGTCAAATAAAGTATTTAGTGATTTTGTGCAATTGTAAAGCATATTTATAATAGAAAACTCTAGAGCTCATTATCAGGATAACTGCAGCTTTAGCAAATTCTGCCAAAAAAAATCCTAAAACTGTAAAAATCAAAAAAGAGCGGCCAGCTCTGTGATGTAGTAGGTTAGGCCTGTGCCTGCAGCACAGGCACCCATACTAGGCCAGTTTGAGTCTCAGTTGCTCTACTTCAGATCCAGCTCCCTGCTGATGGGCTGCAAAAGCAGTAGAAAATGGCTCTAGTGCTTGGGCCTCTGCACCTACATAAGAGACCCAGAAGTGCCTAGCTCCTGGCTTCAGATCAGTCCAGCTCCAGCCATTGTGGCCATTTGAGGAGTGAATCAGCAGTTGGAAGATCTCCCTGTCTTTCCTTCCCTCTGTCTGTAATTCTGCCTCTCAAATAAATAAATAAATCTTTTTTTAAAATCATGGAAGAATAATACAGGGCAGACTGATGGAACAAAAAATAATGGGGTAAAGACTCTGACTTCTTTTTAAATGAACTAGGCATCTATAGAGTAACAAACCTGTGAATCAGATGCAAATCTCCCTTCTTAGTTTTGTGGAAACTCTGTTCACTGCTAGTCTTACTAAGATGTCTTCTCACTGAAGACACACTGAAGACCTTGATAATAGCTTATTCTAGAAGATCAGAATATATAGACTCTAGTCTCATTTATTACACCAGTTTTATTAATCACCTTAAGGTTAGGAGTGTAAATCCAAGACATAAAATCTGTCTATGAAATAAGGCTGATCAATCCTGAGAATATATTTCTCCCAGGTAAGCTGAATTGTAGTAACAATTGTTGCATGAAAATGCCACTACCGGTTACTCAAATTACATGACACTTCAAATTTTGGAGAATATTATAAAAACAGGTTGTCAATCATGTGGTAGAATTGTTTTAGTTATTCTTATTTGTTACACCTGAATTGTATCCACTCCAAAATTATATTTTGAAGTCCTACCTCCAGGACCTCAGGACATGAATGTATTTGGAAGGCCTTTAAAGAAATAACTATGGTAATATGAGGTCCTATGTCTAGTCATTAGTCCAACATGATTGGTATTCTTACAAGAAGAAAAGATTGGGACACCAATGAAGTCCTGGACTTCGAAATACTCCTTTTAAATAAGAGAAGGTGATCACTTAACCTGACTCCTGTTGGAAGAGCCTGGGGCTCATCAGAAAGTCGGAGGATGCCTTTATTTCAACTTTGCCCTCTCTCAGGTCTACTTGTGTTTGCGAGGGGCTAAGGTAATGTTACACATATATTCAGTGTTAAACCAATACTGGAATATCACTGCACGTGTCAGTAACTTGTCAAAGGACACAGGAACCAACATACAGTGGATGTTTCAGAAATTGGAAGAAACTGAATCTGAACATGGAAGCATCTTAAGGAAAGTTTTCTCCACTGTCTCACTCAGATTTAAAAAGCAATTTAAAAGAACCTACGTACATGTACTTTCCCAAAGCTGAATATTTTAGTGAGTAAAGGAAGAAACACATTATTCACTTGTGTTTGTAAAATGTCATTTTGTCATTGAATGTTTGAAAATTTTAAATGGCAAAAGAAATGAGTTAAAAGTTGAGTTAATGAGGAGAAAGCCTTTGGCCTAGGGGTCAAGCACCACTTAGGATCCCTGTGTCCTGTATCAGAATGCTTGGGTTCCTGCTCCACCTCCAGTTTTGATCCAGCTGCCTGCTAATGCACTCCCTGGGAAGCAGCAGGTGACGGCTCAAGGACTTCGATCCCTGTCTTCTACATGGGAGCCCTAGTTACAGGCATTTGAGGAGGGAAGCAGTGGACAGAAGATCTGTGTCACTATTTCTGCCTTTTAAATGAACAGTTTTTTTAAAAAAGAAAAAAAAAAGAATTGTTTTAGTTATTCTTATTTGTTACACCTGAATTGTATCCACTCCAAAATTATATTTGGAAGTCCTACCTCCAAGACCTCAGGACATGAATGTATTTGGAAGGCCTTTAAAGAAATAACTATGATAATATGAGGTCCTATGTCTGGTCGTTAGTCCAACATGATTGGTATTCTTACAAGAAGAAAAGATTGGGACACCAATGATATGCAAAGAGAAAGACCACATGAAGACAACAGGAGAAGAGAGAGGCCTCAGGGTGAAAATCCTAACATTTTGACCTTAGACATCTAGCCACCTAGAATAGTGAGAAAATAATTTATGTTGTTTAATCCAGTCTGTAGTTTTTTTTTTCTTTATGGCATTCCTAACACACTAACACACCACCACACAGATGAATCGCATTTAGACTCACTATAGTAGTTGTGGTCTGGTGGCTAAGTCCACTAAAGTCATTTCTTAGCAGAGAAGAAAATATTTGGTGAAAGAAGTACCCAAATTCAACCTGTGTTATTGGTACTAATTCTGTTTGAAATATAGCGTACATTACATGGTACATGTAGATTTGTAGAATTTCAGGTCAATGAAGAATCTAGAAACTGTGAGGATCAAGAGCACATGAGGGACAAGAATGCTTGATAGAGCACAGATTTGTCTAGGTATTAGCAGAAGTAAGGGCATAGAGAGCCTCTTCAAAATGCCAGCAAAGCAGCCAGACTCCATTGAGGGAAAATATTTTTGCCTTTAGGAAAGATTATATTCTATTTATGGAGTCTTTAGACATTTGCCATTTGTTTCTTTTGTTCATTAAAAAAAAAATCTGAAGCTCATCTTCCTTCAGGAACTGTGTAAAATCCTAGGTAATAATGAAGAATGAGGCTGTATCTCTTCCAGGATTTCCCTAACAAAATACCACCAACGGGGTGGATTAAACAATAGAAAATTATTTATTACCATCTGGACACCAAAACGTCCAAAGTCAAAATGCTAAAAAATTCAATTTTTTGTAAAGCCTTTCCAGCAATCTTTTCAGTAGTTCTTTTCATGACCCTTTCTCTGTGCAGATACTGAGAAATAGAGAACCTTTTAATATCCCTTCCTCTTCCTAGAGGGACACTAGTCTTATCTGAAAAAGGCTCACCATTAGGATCACATTTAACCTTTTTTATCCAACTTTTATTTAATACATATAAATTTCCAAAGTACAACTTTTAGATTATAGCAGTTTTCCCCCATAACCTCCCTCCCATTCGCAACCATCCCATCTCCCACTCCCTCTCCCATCCCATTCTTCATCAAGATTCATTTTCAATTATCTTTATATACAGAAGATCAATTTAGTATATACTAAGTAAAGATTTCAACAGTTTGCATGCACACAGACACACAAAATATAGAGTACTGTTTGAGTAGTAGTTTTATTGTTAATTCACATAGTACAACACATTAAGGACAGAGATCCTACATGGGAAGTAGGTGCACAGTGACTCCTGTTGTTGATTTAACAATTGACACTCTTATTTATGAGGTCAGTAATCACCTGAGGCTCTTGTCATGAGCTGCCAAGGCTATGGAAGCCTCTTGAGTTCACAAACTTCGACCTTATTAATACAAGGCCATAGTCAAAGTGGAAGTTCTCTCCTCCCTTCAGAGAAAGGTACCTCCTTCTTTGATGGTCCCTTCTTTCCACTGGGATCTCACTTACAGAGATATTTCATTTAGGTCTTTATTTTTTCACAGTGTCTTGGCTTTCCATGCCTGAAATACTCTCAAGGGCTTTTTAGCCCAATCCAAATGCCTTAAGGGCTGATTCTGAGGCCAGAGTGCTGTTTAGGGAATCTGCCATTCTACGAATCTGCTGTGTATCTCGTTTCCCATGTTGGATCTCTCTCTCCTTTTTAATTCTATCAGTTATTATTAGCAGACACTAGTCTTGTTTATGTGATCCCTTGGACACTTAATCCTATCATTATGATCCATTATGAAATTAAACTGATTACTTTGACTAGTGAGATGGCATTAGTACATGCCACCTTGATTGGATTGAATTGGAATCCTCGGGCACGTTTCTAGCTTTATCATTAGGGGTAAGTCCAAGTGAGCATGTACATCTGAAGTCCGAGCTGAACTGTACATCTCCTCCCTCTCTTATTCCCACTCTTATATTTAACAGGGATAGCTTTTCAGTTAATTTTAAATGCCGAAGAATACTTGTGTGTTAATTAAAGAGTTCAACTAATGGTATTAAGTAGAACAAAAAAATACTAAAAGGAATAAAATAGTAAGTTGTTCTTCAACAGTCAGGACAAGGGCTGATCAAGTCATTGTTACTCAAAGTGTCCATTTCACTTCTACAGGTTTCCTTTTAGGTGCTCAGTTAGTTGTCACAGATCAGGAAGAACATATGATATTTGTTTCTTTGTGGCTGGATTATTTCACTCAACATGATGTTTTCCAGATTCCTCCATTTTGTTGCAAATGACTGGATTTTATTTCTTTTTACTGCTGTATAGTATTCTATAGAGTACATATCCCATAATTTCTTTATCCAGCCTTCTGTTGATGGGCATGACATGATTCCATGTCTTAGCTATTGTGAATTGAGCTGCAATAAACATGGAGGTGCAGATGGTTCTTTTATTTACCAATTTAATTTCCTTTGGGTAAATTCCGAGGAGTGGGATGGCTGGGTCATGTGGTGGGGCTATATTCAGGTTTCTGAGGCATCCTCAAACTGTCTTCCATAGTGCTTTACCAGTTTGATTCCCAACAACAGTGGATTAGTGAGACTTTTTCTCCACATCCTCACCAGCATTTGTTGTTGGTTGATTTCTGTATGTAAACCATTCTAATCGGGGTAAGGTGAAACCTCATTGTGGTTTTGATTTGCATTTCCCTGATTGCTAGTGATCCTGAACATTTTTTTCATGTGTCTGTTGGCCATTTGGATTCCTCTTTTGAAAAATGTCTATTGAGTTCCTTGGCCCATCTCTTAAATGAGTAGTTTGTTTTGTTGTTGTGGAGTTTCTTGATCTCTTTGTAGATTCAGGTCACTAAACCTTTATCAGTTTCATAATTCGCAAATATTTTTTCCCATTCTGTTGGTTGCCTCTTCACTTTCCTTTTTTTTTTTTTTTCAGTACAGAAACTTCTCCATTTCATGCAATCCCAATTGTTTGGTTTACCCACCAATGGCCGCTGCGGCCAGCGCAGCTCGCTGATCCGAAGCCAGGAGCCAGGTGCTTATCCTGGTCTCCCATGTGGATGCAGGGCCCAAGCACTTGGGCCATCCTCCACTGCCTTCCCGGGCCATAGCAGAGAGCTGGCCTGGAAGAGGGGCAACCCGGATAGAATCTGGCGCCCCAACCGGGACTAGAACCCGGTGTGCCGGCGCCGCAAGGTGGAGGATTAGCCTGTTAAGCCACGGCGCCGGCCAGTAGATTTTTTTTTTTTTTTGACAGGCAGAGTGGACAGTGAGAGAGAGAGACAGAGAGAAAGGTCTTCCTTTGCCGTTGGTTCACCCTCCAATGGTCGCCGCAGCTGACCATTGGTTTTATATCCTGCTACTTTGTCATACTCTCTATGAGTTCCAATAGTCTCTTAGTAGAGTTATTTGGATCCCCTAAATAAAGAATCATAGCATCTGCAAAGATGCATAGTTTGAATTCTTTCTTCCCAATTTGTATTCCTTTAAGTTCTTTTTCTTGCCTAATAACTCTGGCTAAATCTTCCAGTAATATATTGAATAGCAGTGGTCAGAATGGGCATCCCTGTCTGGTACCAGATCTCAGTGGAAATGCTTCCAACTTTGCCCCATTCAATAGGATGCTGGCCATGGGTTTTTCATATATTGCTTTGATTGTGTTGAGGAAAGTTCCTTCTACACCCAATTTGTTTACAGTTTTCATCATGAAAGTGTGTTGTATTTTATCAAATGCTTTCTCTGCATCTATTGAGATAATCATGGTTTTTCTTCTGCAGTTTGTTAATGTGGTGTATCACATTGATTGATTTGCAAATGTTGAATCATCCCTGCATGCCAGGGATAAATCCCACTTGGTCTGGGTGGATGATATTTCTAATGTGTTGCTGAATTCTATTGGCCAGAATTTTATTGAGGATTTTTGAGTCTATGTTCATCAAGGAAATTGGTCTCTAATTCCCTTTCAATGCTGCATCTTCTTCAGGTTTAGGAATTAAGGTGATTCTGGCTTCATAGAAAGAATTTAGGATTCCCTCTCTTTCAGTTGTTCTGAATAGTTTGAGAATTGGGATTGTTCTTTAAATGTCTGGTAGAATTCATCAGCGAATCCATCCAGTCCTGGGCTTTTCTTTTTTGGGAGGGCCTTTATTACTGATTCAATTTCTGACTCAGTTATGGATCTGTTTAGGTTTTCTATATCTTCCTGGTTCAATTTAGGTAGGTTGTGTGTGTCCAAGAATCTATCTATTTCTGATAGATTTCCCTATTTGCTGGCATACAACTCTTTGTAGTAATTTCTGATGACTCTTTTTAGTTTCTGTGGTGTATGTTTTTACATTCCATTTTTCATTTTTGATTTTACTGATTTGGGTCTTTTCTCTCTTTTTTTTTTTTTTTTTTGGTTAGTTGGGTCAACGGTGTGTCAATTTTGTTTATTTTTTCAAAAAACCCAGCTCTTCGCTTTGCTGATCTTTTGTAAAGTTTTGTTTGTTTGTTTGTTTGTTTTTTTGTTTAGATTCAATTCTGTTGATTTCTCTTCTCTAATTTTAATTATTTCTCTTCTTCTACTAGTTTTGGTTCTGGTTTTCTGCAGTTTTTCTAGATCTTTGAGATGCATTGATAGCTCATTTGTTTGGTTCCTTTTCAATTTCTTGATGTAGGCACCTAGTGCTATAAACTTTCCTCTTAACACTGCTTTTGCTGTGTCCCATAAGTTTTGATGTGTTGTGTTGTTATCTTCATTTGCTTCCAGAAAATTTTTGATTTCTCTTTCAATTTCTTCTATGACTCATTGTTCACTCAGGAGCACGTTGTTTAGTCTCCATGTGTTTGCATATGCGAGAATGTTTTCTGGTCATGTTTATTGGGAGTTCTGTGTGCTTCCTGTACTTGAATGTCTCTTTCCTTCTCCAAATCCAGGAAGTTCTCTGCTAGTATCTCACTAAAATGGCCTTCAAACCTTTCTTTCTCTCCATGCCTTCAGAAACCCCTAGAACCCGAATGTTGTTTTTTTTTAATAGTGTTATGCAATTTCCCAACAATATTTTTGATTTCTAATTTCCTCTTCTTTTCTTTGCTTTGACTGTATACTTCCCTGTGCTCTGTCTTCTAAGTTCAATATTCTTTCTTCTATCTCACTGATTCTGTTTTTAAGGTTCTCAAATGTGTTTTTCATTTGTTCTACTTAATTCTTCATTTCATTTTGATTTCTCTTCAATATCTCAATTTCATGTCCTACTAAATTCTTCATTTCATTTTGATTCCTCTTTAAGATCTCATTTTCACCAGGTTTTTTGTCATGTCCTGCATGGATTCCAGTAGTTCATGCATTTGTTTTTGATTACTTCTAAATATTCTTATCATAAATTTTTTGAGTTCAATTTCTTGCATTTCTTTTATCTCATCATGTTCATAATCTTGTATTGGAATGTCATGTTCTTTTGGGAGTGTCATGTTGTCTTCCTTGTTCTTGTTTCCTTGGTTTTTGCATTTGTTGTTTGGCATTGTGGAAATATTCTTTGATTTCTTCTTTTTTTTTTTTTTCTATGTGGAGGTTTTTCTCATTATACTATGACTCTAGATTAAGTGGACTGTCTGCTTTTGCTGAATCTCTAGAGGCTTGTGGTGGGTGTGGTCAGAGAGCTCTGTTCAGTTCTTCAGGGTTAAGGGTGTGCCAAAAGTGACACACCCAGGTTTGGCGTGGTAAATCTCTCTCTCTCTCTCTCTCTCTCTCTCTCTCTCTCTCTCTCTCTGTCTCTTTTTAATTCAGAAGAGAAGTAATTCCAGTCAGCTGAGCTCTACTCCTCAATGGTGATCACTGCCTGAGCGCTAGCCACAGTGGGTATAATATTCGTCTGTTCTGCCCCAAAGACCACACAAAGGATCTGTGCAGTCCTCAGTGCAAGCTTAGATTCCCCTGCAATGTCTCTCACCAGATAGCCAAGTCATTCGAGCCTGTGGTGTCTCCCTCTGTGACTGCTCACATCTCAGCCACACTGTGAGTTCTCCCACACACCCACAGTTTGTTTTTTTTTGTTTTTTGTTTTTTCCACAGTCCCGGATCATAAGCTCCACACATTACTAGGTCTTAGTCTCCTGTTATTACTCCCCACCAGAGTCAGGTTTTTCTGATTGGCTGAGGGCGGATGCAGCCCCAAGCTGGAGCAGCTGTTATGTATGTCCAAAATGGTGCCTGCTCTATTATCTCACGTGCTTTTGTAAGGTGAGTGGAGAGAGAGAATCGTGTCTGTACTGTCCCTTTTATTTTTTTCTCTCCTCTAGTTAGGCTGGTGTTCTTTCTCCCATTGGGCTTCAAGCCTCATTCCCTCTAGGCTCTTCCTGCCACTATTCCACAAGTGTCTCAGGCTTCTGCAGTTTCGTCTCACCTCTCTTTCCAGCGCTGGTGCAGAGACTCTCTCAGCAGCTGGGGTCCCGAGCCATGGGCGCCTGTGCCCTCCACATAGATCCACTGTGTCCCTCTAATTCCAGAAAAGTATCCTCTGCCTTTTTTTCCCCTAACTCTTCCCTGAGACTACACTATCTCCACTTTTATTAAACTATCTTTTCCTTGACTATCAGTGATCTTCCACCCTATTCTGCCATCTTGGAACCTCCCCATTTAACCTAAATTACTTCCCCAAAAATCTCTATATCAGGTTAGTGTTGTGGAGTAGTGGGTAAAGCCACTACCCGAGATGCCAGCATCCCATTTTGGGTACTGGTTCCTGTCCCAGCTGCTCAACTTCCCATTCAGCTCTCTGCTGATGGCCTGATAAAAGCTGTGGAAGATGGCCCAAGTGCTTGGTTCCATGCCACCCTATGGGAGACCCAGATGAAGCTCCTGGCTCCTGGCTTTGGATTGGCCCAGCTCTGGCCATTGCGGTCATTTGGGGAGTGAACCAGCAGATGGAAGATCTCTCTCTGTCTCTCCTTCTCTCTCTGTAACTTTGACTTTTAAAAAAAAATAGCTTTATCTCCAAATACAGTCACAAGGAGGAATTAGGGCTTCAGCATATGAAATAGGTGGAAACACAGTTCAGTCCACAACAGGGACTAGTATAACCACTGATTCATTCCATAGTAAGAAAGAAATAGTTTTTAAAGTGTGTTCCTCTACTAATGGACATCACAAGATTAATGACTTACATATGCCACGGGAGTAAATGACTTTAAATAATCAAGGCATGCAAGATCCAATGATTGTATAAAATAATCATAATAATAATAATTTCAGAAAAAAATGTATTTCCAAGAGAGTTGCAGCTTGGTAGAACTAGATCCAATGATAGATTCCCCCAGGAATATGCAACTCTTCAAACCAAGTAAACTATGCATATTTAATTCTGCATTTAAATACCAAGTTTTGTTTTCACTCTGGCAAACTGTGGTCATTAATAATGAAAAATATGTTTGGATTCTGTAAATATGTTCCACTTGAGTTTTTAGAGCAGAAGTTCTTTCCATAGAACAACTGTGAAACCCTAAAGAATAACTTAAACATTGTTTCAGAAAACAAAGGCTGAACAAAATAGTAATTCAAGAATTCATGAATCATTCATTCCCATTGAAGCTGTTATCTGGCCATCAATAAATTAGAGAAGTAATATGTTTACTTATTTGTTATAATTTTATTAAATTATTAAAATAATATTATATCATTTGGAGTACATTTTTTTTCTACTATAGATTTTCATTTTGCTTTTGGATAGCATCCATATCCATAAAAGATTTTGTAGTCATTTTGTACTGCTTTCCAGTGGCAGCACTATAAGACTGTTTAAAACAATGCATGAAAACTGAACCCTCTGGTCTTAATGCCAGCGGGGAAACAGTCAAGATTGGTTTTACATTGTTCTTTCTGTGCTAACAAAATCTGGAATCCATATCTTATCTAGTTTTTAAAAAAGCACATGAACCACATTTTTTAGTCAATATTTATCAAATTGTTTATAAAGGCTTCTAAAAAAAGAACTTTACATGTATTCCAGTGTTTTGAATATGAAGTCAACTGTCTGTATTCTGAGATCAGCAATTTCTTGACTCATTTTCTATGATGTTATTCAGTACATGATTTTACCTGCTCTATTCCTCCAGGACCAGTAAACAAAGCAGATGGCAGTACCCGTAGGAAATTGTCTTTATTTATTTAATATCTGGATGATTCTCATACTGATACATTGAAACACTACAGCAAATGTGTTCACAAAGTTCTCAGTTGAAGAATAAACTTGCTTTGCTCTAAGTCAAAGTTGATCACACCAGATTGCCTAACAAAGGAAAAACAAAAAATATCCTGCTCTTAGACTGAGTCTTTCAAAGCTAGCCTTCTTTTGCTCAGGTTCTGCTGCTGGCCTCCTTGGACTCAACTAATGGATGCCCCCCAGACAAGAATGTCTCTGCAGACCTCTGCAGACTTTTGTATAGAAATAGCATCTTATAAGACCATCAGGATTACTTACTAGTCCAATTCCATCATTTTATACACCAAGAATATGATGTTGAGACATCAAAGCAATTGCTCTTGTCTGTCTGTGGTCTCCTTTGGTGATCTGAAACAATGTGGAATTTGCATTGGCTACTTTCCTCAACCAATTTGAAAAGTCATTTACTGTTAGCACAGAGATGGGAATCCCATTGTAAGTTACTGAAATAAAGTTGCTTATTCCTGCTGCCAAGTATAGTACTAGATTAATACATGTAGATTCATTTTTTAAAAAAATAGGGTAATTGGCAGGTGACACGGCTCAATAGGCTAATATTCCGCCTGCGGCACCGGCACACCGGGTTCTAGTCCTGGTCGGGGCACCAGATTCTTTCCCGGTTGCTCCTCTTCCTGTCCAGCTCTCTGCTGTGGCCCAGGAATGCAGTAGAGGATGGCCCAGGTCCTTGGGCCCTACACCCACACGGGAGACCAGGAGAAGCACCTTGCTCCTGGCTTCAGATCAGCCACGGTGCGCGGTGCGCCGGCCACAGTGCGCCAGTCGCGGCGGCCATTGGAGGGTGAACCAATGGTAAAGGAAGACCTTTCTCTCTGTCTCTCTCTCTCACTGTCCATTCTGCCTGTCAAAAAAAAAAAAAAATAGGGTAATTGTGTTTGCATTCCTTTTTCTACTCCTTAGTCTCACAGCAGTTAAAAAACATTCATTTGCATTGTTCTCATTCAAAAACAAGTTGAATTGATAATCTCACAGAATAAATTCAAGTCTGCATCCACCATAGTACTGAGTGGCTTTTCAAATACCACCCTCTAGTGTTACAAAGAGGCAATTTGCATTCTGGCCCTAGAAAAATTTAAATTATGTATTGGGGAGTCAGAATTGCAAATGACCCAACCGTTGATAGACTAGCTCTATGTTCTGCAATGCAGTCCTCACCAGGAAATAACTTGGTTCAGTTCTTTGGAAAGATTTCCAGATTTTTTAAAATTTAAAGTATATGAATAAATATGAGGCATTAATGCTGATTTCTCTATCTACCTGGTTGAATGCAATAGCAAAAAACACGTGTGACCCAGTTATCTCTGGTTTCTTCTTATATAATACAACTTATTAGTAGTTATACAGCAACTTAAAAATGAAATAATTTTGACTTCCAGATTTTGAATATTAATACTGGACATAGACTCTTATGGAACAAATCCTCACGTATAAATGCTTCTCAACCCTTGATAGAATAAATGACATAAGGCAATATCAGTATAACATAATTCAGCACATCATGGAGTGCAATATAAAGTGCATCCATATTAGTCTACTACAATGAGAACATATTATAAAGAAACTAACACATGGGCTTATCTATATCATTATTTGTATAATAAATTGCTAAGTTGTGAATTTAAGACAAACACCATTGATGTGTTATTCAGATGAGAAATCACATCAAGCGTTTACATAATGCCATTAGATTTCATAGGACAGTTTTTAGAAGTAACACCTTTAGTAGGTCCAAAAGCAATTTAACACACATTTTTGTTCTGTTATGTAAATACTATTAATTTATATAATCTAGAATGTGAATCAAAACGGGATAAACTGGATCTCCGTCATGCCTTCTTTTATTTATTTATTTTTTTGACAGGCAGAGTGGACAATGAAAGAGAGAGAGAGACAGAGAGAAAGGTCTTCCTTTACCGTTGGTTTACCCTCTAATGGCCGCTGCAGTTGGAGCGCTGTGGCTGGCACACTGCGCTGATCCTAAGCCAGGAGCCAGGTGCTTCTCCTGGTCTCCCATGCAGGTGCAGGGCCCAAGGACTTGGGCCATCCTCCTCTGCACTCCTGGGCCACAGCAGAGAGCTAAACTGGAAGAGGAGCAACCAGGACAGAATCCGGTGCCCCGACCGGGACTAGAACCCAGTGTGCCAGCGCCGCAGGCAGAGGATTAGCCTAGTGAGCCGCGGCGCGGGCCAGTCATGCCTTCTTTTAAAATGAAATGAAATGAGAACAGAAGCAGGTACAGTGCAGATCCAGAGTCTGAAGAGTAGTAAGGCCTGTGCTCTGGAGCTTAACCTAAAGGACTTTCAGTGGGTTCTTTTGGCCTTGTCTATGTTGGAGAGAGATGCTGACAAGGGCTAAAAATCCTTAAAATGGTCCTAATTTTCACCCTGATGTTCTTAAAAGGACATAGAACTGTGAAAAGAACAGAAAATGTATTTGGATGGAATGGAACACAAGTGGAGAAATGGTTCTGAAAAGACAGACATGATCCAGGCTATTTAAAGGCCTTAACTCTGTGGACTTAGACACTTAAGAGCCAAGGCACACATGCACATATTTTTGCTACTCCCCAACCCTTGATAAGCTCTGCTTTGGAATCACTCCTACCTAGGGCTTTGAACCTGCAGAATCTTAGGCTGATTTTGTCCCAAGGCAGCAAGTGTAGAACCTGATCATGAAAGAATGAGATGGATTTTTTAAAATAAGAGTATCAAATAATATACATACAGATGTTTCAGTCATTCACACTACAAGCAAACCTTATTTCTTAGTGATTTGAATTCTTGCAATTGACATGAACAGCACTTACTCAAAAATATCCTATTATCAGTTAATAAGCATCTTGGGAGACAACAGTGATAGCTCAAGTATGTGGGTCACTGCCATCCATGTGCAAGACCTGGATTGAATTCTAAGTCCCTGGCTTGGTCTTGGCCTACCCCAGGCTGTTGGCATTTGCAGAGTCACCAAATAGAACATCTGTCTGTTTCTGTCTTCTCCCTCTATCTCCCTCTCCCTTTCAAATAAAATGAGAAGTAATTAATAAAAAATGTAAGTAGTACTTTATCTCCAGGACATTAACCTTGCAGCTTTTATTAGTCTACAAAATTTCTGTTGGAATTAGTTATAGATCTTTGCCTGGGAGGGCTAACATCCACTTAGTGGTTAATTTAATGGTTATGATGCACATAACATTGCCTATCCAAGTGTCATGTATGACAGAGAAAGATGGCTGCTTTTTTATCCAGCAAAGGTTAAATCAGAAACATCTTACAAACCTACCAAGCAGTTAATCTTCACCATTCTTTGCTTTCATTGAGTTGATAACTTTTCCCAAATATGTTGATTGTATTAAAATATAAAAATTGATATTTTCTGGGTAGCATTTACTGTAACTGTAAAACTGAGAGGGGGGAGTTTAATGTAGATTTTGTATTAAAACATTTTTCTTTCTATATCTTTTTCTCTTTTTTTATAAATGACTTTAAACTATTTTTATTACTTTGATACACAAAAAAATACTTTCAAGGCCAGTATTATGCATAGCTAATAAAGCCACCACCTGCAGCACCAACATCTCATACAGGCACAGTTTGAGTCTTGGCTGCTCCACTTCCAATCCAGCTCCCTGCTAATGTGCCTGGGAAAGCAGTAGAAGATGGCCAAGTGCTTGGGCCTGTGCACCCACATAGGAGGCCCAGAAGAAGTTCCTGGTTCCTAGCTTTGGTCTGGCCCACCCTAGCCATTGTGGCAATTTGAGGAGTGAACCAGCAGATGGAAGATTCTCTTTCTAATGGTTTCTCTCTCTCTTTCTCTCTCTCTTTCTCAACTCTGACTTTCAAATAAATGAAACAAAAATATTTAAAAAAATACTTTAACAATGAGAATGTATACTGAAATTGTCTTTGTGGAAATGAATTTGGTTTCACAAATGAATAATTACTATTCTAAAAGTAGAGCAAGCCTTCATACTTACCATAAAGCTGCAGTATTCAAGACAATGAATACTAGTGAAAGAGTACACAAATAGATCAACAGAACAGACCAGAAAGCCCAGGAACAGAGCCACATAAACAGAGTCAATAGATCTTTGCTGAAAGAGCAGAGTCAACTAATGGACCAAAGAGAGCCTCCGCAACAAGTGCTGGAACAACTGAACATTCACAGACAAAAAACAAATGTAGATGCAGACTCTACACTCCAAAAATAAAGCTGAAAATGGATCAAAGATTTAAATATAAAAACTCCCAGATAATACAGGAGTGGTGTCTGTTGTTACATTTTCTTTTTCATCTCTAATTTTATTGATTTGGGTCTTCTCTCTCATTTTTTTGGTTAGTTGGACCAGTGGTGTGTCAATTTTGTTTATTTTTTCAAAAAATAGCTTTTTGTTATGCTGATCTTATGTATTATTTTTTTTGTTTCAGTTTTGTTTATTCTGTTTTTCCAGATTCTTGATGTGCATAGATAGTTCATTTATTTTGTGCCTTTCTACTTTCTTGATGTAGGCACCAATTGCAATAAACTTTCCTCTTAACATCGCTTTTGCTATATCCCACAAATTTTGGCATGTTGTATTGTCATCTTCATTTGTTTGCAGAGATTTTTTGATTTCTCTTTTGATTTCTTCTATGGCCCACTGTTCACTCAGGAAGATGTTGTTCAGTCTCCATGTGTTTGCATATGATGTAGAGATTCTTGAGTTGTTGATTTACAGCTTCATTGAATTGTGGTCCAAGAAGATGCATGGTATTATTTCAATTTTTTTGAATTTGCTGAGACTTGTTTTATGGCCTAACATGATCAATCCTAGAGAAAGTTCCATGTACAGGCAAGAAAAATGTGTACTCTGCAACTGTAGGGTGGAAGGCTCTATAGATACCCGTTAGTTCTATTTGATCTATGGTGTCGATTAACTCTGTTGTTTCCTTGTTGATTTTCTGTCTTCATGATCTGTTCAATGCTGAAAGTGGGGTATTTTAGTCCCCCATTACTACTGTATTTGAGTCTATATCTCCCTGTAAGTCCCTTAACATTTCTTTTAAATAGCCAAGTGCCCTGTAATATCGTGCATATACATTTATAATAGTCACATCTTCCTGTTCAATTGATCCTTTAATCATTATATAGTGTCCTTCTTTGTCTCTTTTAATAGTTTTTGTGTTAAATTCTATTGTGTCTGATATTAGGATGGCCACACCAGCTCTTTTTTGGTTTCTGTTAGCTTATATTATCTTTTTCCATCCTTTCACTTTCAGTCTGCATGCATCTTTGTTGGTAAGGTGTGTTTCTTACAGTCAGCAAATAGATGAGTTTTCTTTTTCAATCCATTCAGCCAGTCTGTGTCTTTTATCTGGGGAGTTGAAACCATTTACATTCATTATTGTTAAGTCTGTTCATTATTGTTGTCTTAACTTTGCCCTGCCATGTTTCCATAAATAGTTCTGTTTATGTATTTTAGATTTCATTTGTACTTTTGCTTGGTCATTTTCTGTGTTCATCTATTTTGTAGTGATGTCCCTGTTTCTGTGTTTCTATGTGTAGCACATCTTTGAGCACCTTTTGTAGGGCTGGGTGAGTAATTACAAATTCTTTCAATTTCTGCTTGTTGTGGAAGATCAAAAGGTAGTTGAGTCACTCAGTTTCCTAACTCTCTTTTTATTTATTTACTTAGTTCTTAATTTACTTACTTCTTTTTATTTGAAAGGCAAAGAGACAGAGACAAAGAGACATCTTCCACCTTCTGGTTCACACCCCAAATACCCACCATAGTCAGGGCTGGTCTAGGCCAAAGACAGGAGTTTACAACTCTATCCAGATTCTCCATGAATGACAGAGACCTGAGTAAGTGAGCTATCAACTACTGCCTCCCAAGATGTGCATTTGTAGGAAGCTTGATCCAAAGCACAGCCAGGACTCGAGCTGAGGAACTCTAACATGGAATGCAGGCATCCCACATAACAAGCTGCACAAACTCTCCACCCCAACTCTCTCTTTATAGCATGAGCTCTCCTTACATTCTTCTTATAAGTAACTTTCTGACATTTGGTTATATATAATAATGAAAGAGATGATATAGCAATTTAAACTCTCAGAAGAGATAGTTACTAAGATACACGTAGACAGATTCAACAGATGGACTTTGGCAGGATAGCAATAAAATAGTTTTCCACGAGGCAGCTTACCATCTAGTTCAAGATCTTTAAAGTGCTCTTGGAGGCCTCATAAATGTCACTAACAGAATTATAGATCCTAAATAAATACCTTGTAAATCTCAAGCTAGCACAATTACAGGACAGCAGTGATGGTGCTCCTTGTAGGAGCTGAGACATCCATCATTGGGTCTCTGATTTCACAACAGTGTTTTGCACCACCCCTTATTTATGAATTAATTTTGAATAATTTCAGTCTGTAAAATAATCACAAACCAAGATTGAGAGCTGTACAAGGCACAAATCTAAGGCTCAAACAATGGCAGAGTGGAGTTCACCTTTCCAAAACAGAAAGTTAAGCAGTGAACCACTTTGAGACTTGGGTGTGGAAGATTCTTCAAAGAAATGTCTATCCTGCCATTTAAAAAGCTAAGAATTTTTCCTAAGTGACTTTTATTAAATTTTTCAATTATAATAAAAGTCTCTTGACCTGTAAGTTATTCAAGAACATCATTAAAATGCTACCTAGGAGATTGCCTTTGAAGTGCAGCAATATTAAACAGGATCATCCTCTTTCTAAACCTATGCAGTTCAATTTAAGGGGCCCAGAAGCTCCCAACTCATTCAACAATGATTTATAATTTTCTAATTAAGGTGAAAAATACCTTGTTTATTTGCAGTTGGAAATGAGATGCTAACAGTAATTTAAAATGTTAAAGACTACTAATACCTTTGGAACAATGGGAAATAGTATGAGATCTCCTGCGAGGCTGAATAAAATATTCCCCAGGGGAAAGGAAAAATTGCGTGGGAAAAATAGGCCACAGAGGCTTAATAATGTTGAGCATAATATTGCCCAGGATAATCATATTTAATAAAGTTCTTATGGTTCTTTAGAAATAAATGGCTTTGAAACAATCCAAAATAGTCCTACCTTAAAGAATACTACATTTTATAAAGAGTTATATTATCACTAGCTACAAATGCATATGTCTATGTCGTTTTTCTCTACAATAATCTGCCAGCATATATATGTTTGTATGGTTAGCAATTTAAAACACTTGCATCTTGTTCTTTATGTGTTAGTTAAAAAGATGTCATTCATAACCTTGATGCTAAAACAAAATGTAAATTATTACTTGCCACTGAAAACAGCAGATTATCAAATCCATTACTGTCCAGTGTATCTTTTTCATGACAGAGTTACTAACATTGAAGAATATTGGGGTGGATGACAGTAAGGTATTCATGAAAATGCACAAGTATACACACTATTGTTGACCATCATCATTTAAACTATAATGGTCACATTACAGTTGTTACATTAATATTATTACATTATTATTATTACAGTTATTAAATTATTTGCTTTAGAAGGGAATCTTGGTAATTCAATTTTTTTCCTAAGAGAGCATATTCTCTCTGATAAAGAAAGCCAATTTTTCTGTAGTTTCTAAAAGTGATTTCTAGTCTGCCTCAGAATATACAGATGAGCAATGGAATTGGAGTGGTTGAGTTGAAAAACAAAAGACTAGAAATGTAATGATGCGGTTAAGTTAAAAAACTTTTAAAGTTATGTAATTTTAAAGAATGTATAAGAAACTATTAACATAAGTTGCCTTTCTGATTAGTGGGTATTGGAAATGTGGGCTTGAATAAGGAGTGATAATTTTTTTTACTTTCACTCTCTCCAAGCTAATAGTCTTAAACTCTACACATGAATCATGTTTATAATAAAGTCAAAATTCTCAAAGCTTTCCAAAGACTATCTTTGGATATCAGAAAAAAATGCTACTTTGGAGTCGGCATTATGGCATAGCATGTAAAGCTGCTGTCTGCAATACCAGCATCCTATTTGGGTGCTGGTTTGAGTACTACCTACTCCATTTCCAATCCATCTCCCTGCTAATAGCCTGGGAAAAGCAGCGGAAGATGGCCCAAGTGCTTGGGCCCTTATCATCCACATGAGAGATCCAGATAAAGCTCCTGGCTCCTGGCTTCAGCCTGGCCCAGTCCCACCCTTTGTAGCTATCTGGGGAGTGAACCAACAGGTGGAAAAGCTCTCTCTCTCTGTCTCTCTCTCTCTCAAATACATAAATCTTTTTTAAAAAAATGCTACATTCAGAATTAATTTGGATGTGAATAACAGCCAGTAGCAGTTCCTTTGACATGTATCAAAAAAATAGCTAAATATATATATATATATATATATATATATATATATATATATATAGCTAGATAGCCACTGCAAGCAAAATTGTCATTCTGCTGAGTAAAATGAAAAAAAGGGAAATAAAGGAGAAAGATTTTATTTGGCACCTGGAAGCTTTTCACAGAGTCCTTAGACCATATGTAGAGGATTACAGGTGAAAATATGGCTTCCTAATGATAGCAGAAAGCTGCTGAACCAAACATGGGGCTACTTCCCTCCAAAATTTGTGTGTGCAATATTGCTCCCATTACAATCCCACAGGAATTAGAGAAAAAGGATAACACATTACTGGTTTCCTCAGGTTTAGTAGCCATTGTTAGTGGATGATGTGCAGGGTGGCTATGCCTGGAATAAAGATTCTTTCATCTTCTGTATACTAAAGAATGAACTCATATACAGTGATTGACCAACTTAAGTTCTTCACTTTTGAAAAAGGTTAATTTTGATGGAAGTCAGAATTGCTTTAACTTGTAAGAAATTGAGCAGATATCTATAGAGTAATAATACACAACAGTAGTTTAATTGAAGCAGTAAACCATGAAAGTATGCCTGCCAATGTACTCTCCATTCCAGGTATATGGAACTACTACCACTGAGAAAAACGTACATAAGTGTATACCCATCACATAAGATCATATTTTGACTTGTAAAAATCTTTACATAGGCCATATTTCACAAGTAGTGAGAAAATGCTATTGAATGTGCCAGATTCTAAGCTCTCCTTAAATATTCATCCAATTCTTTTAACAATGCCAGAGAAGTACTATTGTTTCTCCACTTTTCAAGATGAAACTACAGAGAGTTTAAGTGATTTGCTCAAGCCATTCACCTGTACAGGGAAGAGATGAGATAAGAATCGTGACTATCCGTGGCTCAACAGGCTAATCCTCCGCCTTGCGGCGCCGGCACACCGGGTTCTAGTCCCGGTCGGGGCACCGATCCTGTCCCGGTTGCCCCTCTTCCAGGCCAGCTCTCTGCTGTGGCCAGGGAGTGCAGTGGAGGATGGCCCAAGTGTTTGGGCTCTGCACCCCATGGGAGACCAGGAGAAGCACCTGGCTCCTGCCATCGGAACAGCGCGGTGCGCCGGCCGCAGCGCGCTACCGCGGTGGCCATTGGAGGGTGAACCAACGGCAAAGGAAGACCTTTCTCTCTGTCTCTCTCTCTCTCACTGTCCACTCTGCCTGTCAAAAAAAAAAAAAAAAAAGAATCGTGACTATCTAATCTTGTGACACAGTCTTCTCTACTGCTTCTCTGCCAGTTGTGTCTTCCACAGGGTTACATTATTTTTTGGATGCTTTAGGATCTCAAACAATACACAAAGGCACCTCAAAAGGTAAGTGGAAAATGGAATTGGAAGACCAGTTTATTTTGGTACAAAAATATATCATCCTAAATATAAATTCTGACTGAAATAGAAACTCTCTCAAATAATTTACAACATCAAATAAAAGAGACTTGTAAACAACAAAAGATAATGGAATGCAAGAGACAATGAGACAGAATCATATGGCTGAAATCATAGAAATTGAGAATATAATGGGGGTTACCAGAGTCTAGGGAAGGAGGGGTTAAAGAGAAAGATTATTTAAGAGGTATCAAGTTATACTGAGATAGGAGCAGAATGTTCTGCTGTTCTATTGCACAGTAGGATGACTATGAATAATCAGATTATATTACATAGTTTTCAAAGAAACTAAAGAAACTGTAAGAAGGAATTTTGAATGTTTTCACCGAAACAGAATGATAAACATTTTAAGACACAGCATTTACCCTACTTGGACACTAAACATGGTATAACTGTATCAAAACATCATGGCATCCCATAAATTCGTATAATGTTATATGATAGTTAAACTTTTAAAAATTGTTTTGACATCCCATATGGGTGTCAGCTGAAGTCCCAGCTGTTATACTCTGATCCAGGTCCCTGCTAAAGGTCTGGGGAAGCAGTGGAAGGTGGCCCAAGTAGTCAGGCCCCTGCACCCATGTAGGAGACCAGAAGAAACTCCTGGCTCCTGGCTTCAGATTGGCTCAGCTCCAGTCATTGCAGCTATTTGGAGAGTGAACCAAAAGATGGAAGATCTATCTCTCTGTCTCTCCCCTTCCCTCTCTCTCTTTAACTCTGTCTTTCAAATAAATAAGTAAATCTTTAATAATAATAATAATAATAATACTGGTTCCATGGCTCACTTGGTTAATCCTCTGCTTGCAGTGGCAGCATCCCATATAGAATCGGGTTCTAGGCCCTTGCGCCCACATGGGAGACCAGGAGGAAGCACCAGGCTCCTGCCTTTGGATCGGCATAGCTCTGGCCGTAGTGGCTTGGGGGGGTGAACCGACAGAAGGAAGACCTTTAAAAAAAATAAAGATAAGTAAAAGGATGTTAACTTTTGCCCATAACTTTGAAAACTTACATAAAATTGAATATTACTAGAAAAATACAAATACTAAAACTGACACAAGAAGAAATTGAATATCTAAATAATCCTATAATCATTAAAATTCAATCCATATTTAAAAGTCTTTGCACACATGTAAAAATGTATCAAGTATGCATAGCTTTATTAATAAATTCTACTGAGCATGTGAGAAACAAACAATATGAACTTTAAACATACCTAGAAAATAGAAGAGGAAAACCTTGTCAACTCATTTTATAAGACCAGAAACATCTTAATATGAAAAACAACATAAAAGAAAAAGAAACAGTCTCTCAATATCACAAATTTGAAATGTCAAAACAATAACAAGTCAAATTCAGAAACATACAAGAAGTATAATAGGTATAATCTTTAAGGATAAGGGTGGATTTATTATAGAAATATAAACCTGATTTAACACGACCAGTCAATGAACATAATTCACCACAAAAAACCAGAATGTAGTATACTGTATAATTGCCTTAATGTCACTCTCCTTGCCTCCACGCCCTTTGCTATTTAAATTCTCATTCACTCCCACTATACCTGATTGAATTTCCTTCTCTTTGACTTTGAACTCTGCAACATTATTTTCCCAGCAAATGGGATATTGGCAGATAGGAGGAAGAGAGACTTGCAGTTGCTGTCAGGAGTAAGGCAACTTGCTACATACTACCTCTGCCATGATTATTAGAAAAACATGTTTTGGGGACTGGCACAGTGGTGTAGCGGGTAAAGCTGCCACCTCCTGAAGTGCCAGAATCCCATATGGGCTTTGGTTCAAGTCCTGGCTGCTCCACTTCTGATCTAGCTCTCTGGCATGGCCTGGGAAAGTGGTGGAAGTTAGCCCAGTTCCTTATGCCTCTGCACCCACATGGGAAACCCAGAAAGGGCTCCTGGCTCCTGGCTTTGGATCAGCCCAGCTCCAGCCATTGTGGTCATTTTGGGAGTGAAACTGTGGATGGAAGATATTTCTCTCTCTCTGTCTGTCTCTCTCTGTCTGTCTGTCTCTCTCTCCCCTTCTCTCTTCCTCCCTGTAACTCTTTCAAATAAATAAATAAATCTTAAAAAAAAGAACATGTTTTCACTAACACTGTTTTCAAGGTGAGTTTGAAAAACATATGGGCAGGGACATTCTAGCTGACCTAAAGATTTCTTAGAGTAAATGACTGTTGCTTAAAGCACCAAATTTCAGGATGGCTTTTTTCCTATATTATTACAGCAATAAGTAATGAAAATTATACTGGATGCTGCTTTAACAAAGAAATGATATATGTAGCAATGGTTTGGGAACAGATGGTGGAAGGTCAGAAAAAAGTGTTACGACAAAAATACCAAGGTAATAAAGACTGGAAAAATGATGACCTATGTTATATAGTAGCAAAACTGTCACCTTTTATAATGTTGAAGATAAAAATTTTACTTAATGAATTCAAATCTTTGGAGAAGATATTTCACGCAATATCCAGAACTTCAGTTTTTTATTTTTGTGTCATATAAGACAACACTACAGAGCAAAGATAAAATTAGGGGGCCAGTGCTGTGGCATAGCAGGTTAAGCCATGGCCTGAAGCACTGTCATCCCATATGGGTACTGCTTCGAGTCCTGGATGTTCCACTCCAGATCCAGCTCCCTGATAATGTGCCTGGGAAAGCAACGGAAGATGGCCCAAACATATGGGCCCCTGCACCCCTGTGGGAGACCTGGAAAAGGTTCCCGGCTCCTGGCTTCAGCCTTGCCCAGTACTGGGTCGTTGCAGCCATTTGGGGAGTGAACGCCAGAATGGGGGCCTTCGAAAGGCCACGCCTTTCTTCTGGGAAGCCATCAGTCCCCGGAACCCCATGGAATGGCTGTAAAAGCTGCAACGGAACTTTCGGCACCAGATGAGGAGAGAGAGGCCTCTCGGAGTCATACCTAGCAATGATTCAGTCAAAGCACGGTGCGGGGAGCGAGGTCAGAGGGGAGGGGGCGGCAGGTGCGGCCGCGAGCTCCCCGGCGGGCAGGGCTTGGTCCGGGGGCTCCGCCAGCTCCAGTTCTCCCGACAGGTCGCGATGCTCAGAGCATAGCGGGAAGGGTCCTTCTGCAGATCTGGCGGCTGCGTTGCTGTGTACTCAGCCTACAGCAGGGACAGACAGCATACACGGGACACGGCTACTCCAGCAGGCCGGCTGCAGCCATTCACGGGGAAAGACAGAGGTGTACACAGTACAGAGGATGGAAGATTTCTCTCTGGGTAACTCTGCCTTTCAAATAAATGAATAAATGAATATATCTCAAAAAAAAAAAAGACAAAATCAGAAGCAAACTGGTGTTTACAAGCACATTTTAGGGGGTAGAAAAAGAAATCAGAACTTGTTAGTGTGAAAAATAAAGCTACTTATCATCTTTACCACTCCAAGAATTAAGCATCCTCAGAACATGATACAACCTGAGAGAAAGATTAAGTCAAGACTGTGGTCATGTGATTAAATTTGGTCGTAAAGACCAAATCAAGGATGTAATCGTCACAGCATTGTTAAGAGCTACAAAAAAAAAAAAAAATAAAGTAGGACCTAGTAGATCCTTCTAGGTGGATTTTTTTAATGACTGCTATAAAACTTAAAGGCTTGATCCCATCGAAGCCTGATGGACCCAAAATGTCCGTAATTAAGCCTGGAGAAAGCAGTAAATGCCTTAGAAATAACTGTAGGAGCAGCTTCTGATGAAAGGAGATGAGCGGAATAAATACATAGAAAATGAACTACTGTTTGGAAGGGATCTCCATTAGCAAAAGTGTCACTAGCCTGAGCTGAAAAGGTATTAATACTGTTTGAGAGTCTAAAAATCTCTTAGTCTCTAGTCTACAGGCAGGAAACAGGCCATTAAAACTGCTTCTCTGCTCACCTAGCAAGCACTTTATCTAATGCCTCTTCAGAAGCCAAAATGGATGACGGAAAACAAATGCTATTACAAAAGCTGGGGGCGACACCCATGGAAAGTGGTGGGAAATTATTCTGAGACAGTAAAGTAGATTAATCCTGGAATATTTTCTATTTCCATATAGGGTTAGATAGCAGCCTTTCTCTAGTGGAATTTTAGGATTGTTATGGGCTGGTGACTGCTATATGTCTCCTTTCCCTTGTCTCAAGAAGACTACTTACTCTGGTTATCTCGTCCATGGCCCACTTTGCCTATAAATGACAGAGATAATTTTACTTCTTTCATTTGTAAATCTTTAAGTCAAGAGGAGCAGCATCTTGATCCCATCTGAGATTCAAGTCTCAAGATGTCTGTTGTGAAGTCCTGAGCATCCAAGGAATGGGATGAGTATATTTTGCATGGGAAGGGTTGTGAAGAACTATGGCCAAAGAGAGGACTCTTTTCTTGCACCTACTTCTATCCGTGCCTTTTTCCATGAATCTCTGAAGTTCCTTCCATGGACAGTAGAGGGCGTTACCTTCCTTTTGAACAAGTGCTAAGTCATTTTACTTGCTTTGTCCAGAGAGGGATTCACAGTCAAGGCACAGATGATTCTAGTTATAAGTCACTGAGTCCTGGAGTGACTTTTTATGCAATGCTATAGTAGCATTTGTTTACTAATAAATAGCCTAAAAGAGAAAAATCATGGGGCCAGCATCGTGGCACAGGGGGTGGCCGGCACCATATACTTAAGCTATCATTTGCTACATCTCAGTGTGAGCACTAGTGGGAAGCTGGATAAGAAATGGAGGAGCCAGGACTAACACTAGCATTCCAATAAAGAATGCAGGCATCCCGAGTAGTGACTTAACCTCTACACTAAGTACCTGTCCTAAAAGACTGTTTTCTAACATCAAAACTGAAGCATAGCTATCTTCTTTCCAACTTTTCCTCAAATGTTACTGGAGATCTTAGTCATATAGTAGAGAAAAGAAAAGAATGTATAAGGATAGGGAAGGGAAAATATAATACAGCCATTGTTTTCTCTCTCTCTCTCTCTCTCTCTCTCTCTCTCACACACACACACACACACACACTCACACACACACACTGTGAGTGTGTGTGTGTGTGTAGAAAATTCCAAAGAATTAAAAAGAAAGTTTGGTAGAGCTGCTGAATGCAAAATTACTCTGCAAAAGTAGATGTAAGGGCTGGTGGTGTTGTACAGCAGGTTAAGACACTGCTTGGGGGTTAGCTCCCACATCAGCAGCTGAGTCAAATTCCAGCTACTATAATTCCAATCCAGCTTCCTACTAATGTTCCTGGGAAAGTATCTGATAATCTATAGAAGGCCCAAACAAACAAAACATGCTATTTGTGCAATACTAAGGTAAAAAACAAACAAACAAACAAACAAAACCTCGACTTAGGGATTTATTCATTCAGCAAAGACTGTGTACTGTTAACAGTAATCAAGGAAAAGTCTTCATACAATAATTTAAGATTCTCCTTGGATTATGATTTCTTTAACCACTGAAACTTATATAATGCCTGCTTGAACTAATCATCAAATATTCGTTTAGTTTGTTAAGTGTTAGGCTTGAGTTTGGTTTTTAAATTACCAGGCTTCTTCCAGATATAACAAGTATGTTGGGAACGAAGGATATGATAGAAAATGATAATGTTCACTGAATTTCCTACCCCTATGCACCAGAAATAGTTTTGACGTGGTCATTGATTATTGGCAACATTTAAAAATCAACATGATGTTTAGTCTTTTTTAAAAAGATTATTTATTTATTTGAAAGGTAGAGTTACAGAGAGAGAAAGAGAGGAGACAGAGAAATCTTCCAACCACTGGTCACTCTCCAAGTGGCCAAAACAATCACGGCTGGGCCAGGCCCAAGTCAGGAGCCAAGAGCTTATTCTGGGTCTCCCACTTGGGTGGCAGGGGCCCTGGAACTTGGGCTATCTTCCACTGCTTTCCCAGGTAGATCAGAGGGAGCTGGATCAGAAGTGGAGCAGTTGGGACATAAACCAGTGTCCATAGGGGATGCCAGCACTGCAGGCCTTCAACTTAACCAACTATGCCACAGTGCCAGCCCTGATGTTCAGTCTTATCATAAAGAAGAACTTTTGGATAGAATGTGTTTACTTTTTCTTTTGTAAAATTTTTGCATCCTGATTTGTAGTTAAAAACAAGCCAGGGGAGGAGTTTGGCACCATGGTTAAGATGTCACTTGGGATGATAGAATTCCATATTGGCATGCCTGGTTTCCAGTCCTGGCTCTACTTCCAATTCTAGTTTCCTGAAAATGCACATTGGCAGGAAACAGGTGATTGCTCAAGTAACTGGATCCCTACCACCCACATGGGCAACCTGGGTTTAGTTCCCACCTCCCAGATTTGCTGTCTCTACCCCTACCACTGCAGATATTTGGAGAATTAGCCAATGGATGGAAGATCTCTCTCTTTCTCTCTCTTTATCTCTCTCTCCTTCTTTCTCTGCCCTTCAAATAAAACTTTGGAAGTAAATAAATAAAATTTATTTATAATAATTCTTTTTATTTCTTCCACTGTTACTAGAAAAATGTAAGTTCTCATACACCTTACGCACACTGTAAAGATAGAGAAAAGAAATGCCCTCAACTAGATATTGAAAGGAAGAGAAAGAGAGGATGAATGATTCTGGTTTATTGTTTACCTACTTTTTAGGAATTGTAACAAATAGAGCTATGATTTTTTTTTAAAGATTTAGTCATTTATTTGAAAGACAGAATTACAGAGAAAGAGAGGAGAGACAGAGAGAACTTCTATCTGCTGGTTCACTCTTCAAATGGTCCCAATGGCCTGAGATAGGCCAGTCTGAAGCCAAGAGCCAGGAACTTCCTCCTGTTTTCCCATATGGATGCAAAGGCCAAATTACTTGGGCCATCCTCCCCCTGGTTTCCCAGGTGCATTAGCAGGGAGTCAGATCAGAATTGGAGCAGCCATGACTTGACCTGATGCCCATATGGATTGCCCAGTGCCGTAAGCAATGGCTTTAACCTGCTGTACCACCATACCTGCCCCTTGAGCTATGATTTTACTTCCTCTGTTCCTTGCAAGTGAGTAAATGTTCCTTGCAAGTGAGTAAATGCTGTTTCTTTTATTTGGGTACTATCTAATACAGCATTTGATGATATATTTATTCACTAAATATTTAAATTTTACCTCTCCAATGCGATTGCACAGTCAGTTCTTCATAGTTTTTACTCTTTTATCTCCGTTTGTTTTCTGCTTTATGCTCAGTCTTTAGAATCTTGTTTCTAATAGGTCGTGATTTTAAAAAGAAGTGAATGTCCACCTGCAACATTGATATCTTTACCTTCAGCTATGGCCCTTTAAGACAAGGCTTTTCAAAGACAGAATAGTATTCCTACCTGCTCCTACATTACAAAGAAAATAAAATTTAATGGTTTTTAAAGTGTGCTCTGCCAAAAGCCTGCCAAAAACATTAGTGGCTCAATGCTTTTAGCTTGTTTTCCCCATGAGAGAAGAAGGCTTAGGAAGGGAAAGCGGACCAGAATTCATTCTGAGTGAGAGCAACATGCATTTGTGGTTGTAATACCCAAGCGATGTTGAAATGATGAGTCAGACCAATAAATGGAGTTTTACTCTGTTATGGACACTTGGACACAAGAACCACATTTGCTCATAATTTGGTTTTAACTTTGGTTTGTATTTTCAAAAGTTTTTATTTTTAATTGATATATTAAAATTTTATATACAGGGTACAATGTGTGTGACATTTCGTACATGAATATGTTATACAATGTTCAAAGCTAGGTAAACATATCTATCTCCTCAAACGTTTATCATTTCCTTATGGTGAAAACATTCAAAATTTTTCCTTCCAGGTTTTTAAAACTATATACTCAGCACAACATTGTTGTCTATAGTCACCCTTCTCTGTGTTAGAACACAGACCCTCCTTCTTCTATTCTTCTTCTCCTTCTATTATGTAGTATTCTTTAATTAATATTTCTCCATTCCTCCTCAGACCTCTCCATACTTCCTAACCTCTTTAACCATTATTCTATCTTAACTTCTATGAGATCAACATTTTTTTGGATTCTATGTATGAGAGAAATCATGTAGTACTTATCTTCCTGTGCTGGCTATAGTTTGTATTTTATTTCTACTTCAAATGAGAGTAACCATTCTTTTCTTAAAAAATAATTATTTATTTATTTAAATGCAGAGTTACAGAGAGGCACAGGCAGAGAGGGAGATCTCCCATCTGCTGGTTCATTTCCCAAATGGCTGCAACAGCCTGAGCTGGGCCTATCCAAAGCGAGGAGCCAGGAGTTCTCCCACGAAGGTGCAGGGTAGTCCAAACACTCGGGCCATCTTCTAACTGCTTTCCCAGACCATAGCAAGGAGCTGGATTGGAAGTAGAGCAGCCAGGACTGGAACTGGTGCCCATATGGGATGTTGGCATTGCAGGTGGTGGCTTTACCTGCTATGCCACAGCACTGGCCTCAGGAGTGACCATTCTTAAAAGACAACAGAAACAGAACTGTCCAAGCTGTTGGTTAGTACAGCTTTAAACCGGTTGCTCCTCTTCCAGTCCAGCTCTCTGCTATGGCTCGGAAGGCAGTAGAGGATGGCCCAAGTCCTTGGGCCCTGCATCCGCAAGAGAAACCAGGAGAGACGTCTGGCTCCTGGCTTTGGATCAGCGCAGTGCGCTGGCCGCAGCGGCCATTGGGGGGGTGAACCAATGAAAAGGAGGACCTTTCTCTCTCTCTCTCTCACTGTCCACTCTGCCTGTAAAAAAAAAAAAAATTTCTGGTTTGTACTGAATGAAACCAATGCAAAATTCTCATTAGCTGTACAAAAAGTAGAACACGGTGGACAAATAGCTTGCTGAAAATTACATTAAGCAAAATTATCTGATTTTAACAGTATCTGGAACACTTTGGAGCTCACTTCCCCATACCCTGCCCCGAAAAAAAACCCACAGCAATTCAAGTCCAAGAAAAATTAAATAATTAATAGCTTAATAAATAAATGGCATTCAAAGAGGTAGCAGAGAATGCATGCTCCAATTATCTATCTCATTACAAAGAATTTTCCTTTTATATTATTTTGCATAAGCTTTTAGTGAGCTGAGTTGAAAAGCAGTTTCACCTTGCTCTGGGAAAATAAGATTCTGAAATCCCCAGTTGAAGAAAATGTGTACAAGCCACCATTATTTAACACACGTCCTGTTTCAAACCTGACTAAAAATGTGAATAGGAGGAAAACACAAAAGAGTATTCTTTGTGCCCATCTGAAACCAGGAAGTGATGAATCCCACTGGAGAGAGCTTGTTTCTATTTGGTTCCAAACCCAGTTTTCAGATGAAAGCGCCTTGGAGAGGTAGAGTGAAGCCTGGCTTTGTTAAGCAAATGGTCGGCTTACCTCCAAGGCTTCAACCAGAAGGCCTTGTTCTTTCTATGCTGTTCTGAACCAGTTTCAAGAGCAAAATGATGTTTCTTGTTTCAGGACTGGATACTATGAAGGAAATTTGGAAACCAAATAGTCCCAAGTAGATGTTCTTGCATGCCAATATCTCCAACACTGGCTTTCACATATAATTTAAGGTTGTATATGTCCTGAAATAGTTGAGAATGTTTATCTCTTGCTATAGCCTTTGCATTTTAAGGAAGCAGAGTCACTAACATTATGAGAAAGAAATAAAATTGAAAAAGGATACCACATATAACAAGAAAAACCAGAGCAAGTCTTCTTTGTTATCTGTTTTAGAAATGGGGAGGAGACAGAGAAAGTGTGAGAGACACTTCCAGAGAGGTTGGTAGTAGTACCTAAATGAAAGAAATACAGATTAAGCTACACAATAAAAAACTAAAGGTTTTCAACAATATTCCTTCTTCCCTTTCTCCTGCATTTCAGGGTGAGTATTGACATAATAGGGCTTCTTTTGACTGTGAGTAATTCAACCAGGACAAAAAGGGCCACCAGCGATATGAAGCCCCAGATTTCCAAAGCCTAAGATCATAAATCAGAATGTATAAATTACCCAATTTCTATACAGAAAAACCTCAAAATATAAGTCTGTATACAAATTCTTGGGTGAAAATCTCCTTAAAATCTATCCAACTGTTTAAATGTAGCAAAGTAATGAATGGTCCATTTTAGTATGGGATGATTTGATTTGTTATGTTATCTCCTATTTTCTATTAATTCATTTTTCTTTTTCACTTCATTGTCTTTGTTATTCCTCCTTTTAAGTTTCCCTGATTTATTGGCATGCTTAGTCTAATAGATTCTTTTCCAAATTTTAGACAGAAGTCAGAAAAATTTATTATTCAGAATCTGCCTATTGAAAAACAAATATATGTATATACATATATATATATATATATGAATTGTATTTTAATCAGTTTAGGAATTTACAGCTATCCTGTCCCTATATTTGAGGGATTTCCTGAGTAAACAAACTTAAAACAAGTTATTTTTCCATATATTTTCAGAGACTTATTTATTAATAAAGGAAAGTTGAACTAAAATAATTTGTTTGTCTAGAACAAGACCAAAGAAACTCTTCATCTTCAGTTCTTAGATCCCAACTTACAGCATATGAAAATATTTTTGTGCTTGTGAAATGATAAAACATTATAGGCATTATTTTCTCATCTCTAATTTCTTTTTTAGACAATTATAATTTAGTAAGCAATGTGTGCTGTGTTTGAAGATTTTAAGTATTTTGAAGTTGATCAAACAAAGGACACACTGCTTTTCTGCTCCTTTTCTTAAAAATCTTAAGATCTTCTGAATTGCTTTCAGTTCTTCCTCATACTCTAGAAATCACTGCCTCACATGAAAACTTCACCTTTTCCTTACTGCTTTAAAGTTTTCTTTCTTACCAGGTGAATAGTATATATGTATTCAAGCTGGGAGGCACATTAGACAGCATCTCATTTACTTCCCAAGTTTTTCAAATGGAGAAATAAAGTCAAAGAATAGAAACCACATAATTTGTTAGTACTTAATGCAAATTATAAGGTTTCCATCATCTTTATGATGTGGGCTTCAAGTGTTTTAATGCTTATTCCAGGTCATTTTCTCATCCAATGCATACATTCTAAGTGCAGACATGTACAAGGTACAAAAATGACAACAAAATTGATTCAAAAGGTGATAAAGTGAGCACACATGTATGCATGTGTGTGGGTTGCCCCACATGGAGAAATACCCATTATGAGTGAGAAGCTGGCCAGAGATTGCTAGAAGAGAGTAGGTGTAGAGAAGAGGAGAGAGAAAAGACATCTGTGCAGCACCACCATCCATGATCTATGGCTAAAAAGAGCCCTTCCCAGTTGAAGGCCTCTTTTATGAGCTACAGGGTAGAACCTCTACAAGTATGAAGCTACCTGGGAATTATATGGCACCCCAACAATTCCCTGTAGAGCTTAATATCCATATTTTGGGGGTGTCCCCCTCTGGGTCCCAGATGAAGCAAATGCATCCCAGGAAAGGGGACATTTTGATTGATAAGCAGAAGGATGGAATTATATATAGGGGCTTCTAGCAGACCTAACTTAACTATATGACTATTTATCCCATATCATATATGCCTACCCATCATTTCTTAGAGTCTTGCCCATGACGCAGAGGCAGACTAAAAGTTAAAATCAGAGAAAACATAGGAGGAAAAAATTTTACCTTCCTCACTCACTTCCTCCCCTAACTCAGGAGTTTGATGATCTAAGTCATTCACATTTTAATTGTGGGGAACTGAAAACCTGAGTAGAAACTCACTAGAGCACATATAATCCCATGCTACTTTTCACAAATCCCAAGTAAAAGCGTGGAGACAATCCTACAAAATCCTCACTTCCTTGCTCATGTGTATAACTCTGCTCTTTCATACAACACTGCTGTTTTTGGTGCATTACAAAATTAATATTTTTTATTATCCCATTGCTACTTCTCTAACTTTTCAGAAGAAAAATGAATATAAACTGAGTCCAAAAAAAGCCATAGCATTGCTTTCTGTTGGTGCTAGGATCTTCAAAGATACCGATAATCACACTATTCTATGCTCTTACTGTAATAAACCATGGGAATATCCAAAGTAACATTTTCACATGAAAAATAGTAGGAGACAGTGGAGGATTTATAAAGGAATTGCTTAGTGAAGTGGAAGCAAACAAATATTTATGATATACACATCATTTTCATTGATTCATTCATTCATGTAATCAACAGACCTACTGTGCGCTCAATGTGTACCAATCATTGTGCAAAGGAATTGATAGTGGAAAAATTAATAAAGTACAACTGCTACCAAGAAAGAAAAAATTTTTTAAAAAATCATGTTCAGTGACACTAGGAGATAAGTTCCAGAAGTAATGTCATACCCAATAAACAATTCTAAAAAGAAGGCTCACTTTCTTTGGAATTTTGAATTGCCCAAATATGATTTCAATACCCCTGTTCTGGGTCTTTCTCTACCACCAATCTTTTTTTCAGGTTGATTGATTTATTTAAAAGGCAGAGTTAGAGAGAGAGAGAGAAAGAGGTCTTCCATCTGCTGGTTACAGCCCTCACTCTTGCCCAGATGTAGGACTGAAGTCCTCAGAATGTGAATGGAAAAATATGATCATAGTATAGAGGCATCAAATGCTTTCCCTTCTTCATATAATCAATGTGAAGAGGTCAAGAACTATAAAAAAGTAAATAATTTAAAGATTTTTCTATATAAATATTTAAAGTGAATCAAATATATGCATAAATATTATATTAATAATAAAAATGATAAATTACAAAAGATAAAAAATTGGCAAAAATAAATTATATATGGGACTGGCGCTA
Organism: Lepus europaeus; assembly: GCF_033115175.1. Lineage (NCBI taxonomy): Eukaryota > Metazoa > Chordata > Mammalia > Lagomorpha > Leporidae > Lepus > Lepus europaeus. The sequence continues at coordinate 24,645,200 of NC_084827.1, forward strand.
TGGCATAGAAGGTTAAGCATCCACCTGCAGCATCAGCATCCCGTATGGGCACCGGTTCGAGTCCTGGCTGCTACATTTCTGATCCAGCTCCCTGCTAATGGCCTGGGAAAGCAGTAGAAGATGGCCCAAGTGCTTGGGCCCCTGCACCCACCTGGGAGACCTAGAGGAAGCTCCTGGCTTTGGATTGGACCAGCTTCAGCTGTTGCAGCCATTTGGGGAGTAAACCAGGAGATGCAAGATCTCTCTCTCTCAATCCACATCCACCCCTACTGCCACCCCATAACTCTGCTTTTCAAATAAATCAATAATTCTTTTTAAAAATCTATGAAAATTTTTCACAATTGAAAGAAAAAACTTGTTTATGAATAGAACAGTAGGCAGAGCACATAAAGTACACAGATAATTTGCAAAAGGAATTCAAAAATCAAATAAATGTATGTCAAAATAAAATTTGCTTTCAGTAATAATGAATATCAAAGTAATATTAGAATTTCCAATATTTAAAGTTTTTGTTTTAAATATGGTTTGTGGTTTGTGTTTGGACTAGCGGGTAAGATACCAGCATCCCATATAGGGGTGTATAAATTTGATACCAACATTAAACTCCTGGTTTCAGATTCCTGCTAACACAGATGCTGGGAGGTAGTAGTGATTGCTCAAGTAACTGGTTTCCAGCTCTTGGCTTTAGCATAGTCATGCCCCAATATTGCAGGCATTTGGGGGGAGTGAACCAGCCAATGGGAACTGTCTTTGTTTTGTCTTCCACTCAAATAAAGTAATTGAGTCTTTGCCACCCAAGTGGGAGATCTGAATTGACTTTCTGACTCCCAGCTCTGCCACACCACTCCCTCCTTCAGGCATTCTGGGAATTCTGGAAATAAACCAGAAGATGGAGTGTGCTCACTCGCTCGCTCTCTCTCTCAAATAAATCATTTTAATTTTTAAAAATATAATGTTAGGTTCTGTTCTATATGTTAGCATGAGAATGTAGGAAAATTAATAATCAAACTAGTAATTGGAATACATATCAAATCTTAAGATGGTTTGTTTATAATATAAATGAGTCTTAAAATACTCTGAGTGAAAAATGAACCTCAAAATAATCTATGTGATTTCTATAAACATATAAACAATTATTCACTTCAGAGCTGTCATTGTGTCCCAGAGGTTATGCCACAGCTTTCAGTGCTAGCATTCCATATTGGAATGCTGGTTCAAGTCCCTGCTACTCCACTTCCACTCCAGCTTCCTGCTACTGTGCCTGGGAAAGTACAGGAAAATGGCCCAAGTGTTTGGGCCTCTGCCACCCACACGGGAGACCCAGATGGAGTTCTGGCCCTCAAGCCCTTGGCCTAGACCAGGCCAACTATTGCAGCTATTTGGGGAGTGAAACAATAAATAGAAGATCTTACTCTTACTTTCTCTGTCTCTCTCTCTTATTCTGCCTTTCAAATAAAGAAATAGATCTGTAAAAAATAATTAATCTTACTTTACAGATGAAAAACTGGGGCACGGAGAACATAAAGTAACATGCTCATAGCCACACAATAGTGTTGTAACTCCATAATGTATGCATTTTGGGGGGGCTAGTGCTCTGGTGTAGTGGGTAAAGCCACTACCTGCAGTGCTGGCATCCCACATTGACACCAGTTTGAATCCCTGCTGCTTCTCTTCTGATCCAACTCTCTTCTATGGCCTGGGAAAGCAGTAGAAGATGGCCCAAGTCCTTGGGCCCCTGCACCCATGTTGGAGACCAGAAGAACCCCAGGCTCCTGGCTTCACATCAGCCCAGCTCCAGTGGTTGTGGTCATCTGGGGAGTGAACCAGTGAATGGAAGACCTCTCTCTCTCTCTCTCTTTCTCTGCCTCTGCCTCTCTATAACTCTCTGCCTTTCAAATAAATAAACAAATATTTATTTATAATCTTAAGATTTGATATGTATTCCAATTATTAGTTTGATTATTAACTTTCCTACATTCTCATGCTAACATATAGAACAGAACCTAACATTATATTTTTAAAAATTAAAATGATTTATTTGAGAGAGAGAGACAGAGGGCTGGCGCCGCGGCTCACTATGCTAATCCTCCTCCTGTGGCGCCAGCACCCTGGGTTCTAATCCTGGTTGGGGTGCCGGATTCTGTCCCAGTTGCTCCTCTTCCAGTCCAGCTCTCTGCTGTTGCCCGGGAGTGCAGTGGAGGATGGCGCAGGTTCTTGGGCCCTGCACCCGCATGGGAGACCAGGAGGAAGCACCTGGCTCCTGGCTTCAGATTGGCTGCTACGCACTGGCCATAGCGCCACTTGGGGGATGAACCAATGGAAAAAGGAAGACCTTTCTCTCTCTCTCTCTCTCTCTCTATCTCTATCTCTCTCTCACTGTCTAACTCTGCCTGACAAAAAAAAAAAAAAAAAAAAAAAAAAACAGAGAGAGAGAGAGCACACTTCCATCTACTGGTTCGCTTCCAGAATTCCCAGAATGCCTGAAGGAGGGAGTGGGGTGGCAAAGATGGGAGCCAGAAAGTCAATTCAGATCTCCCACATGGCTGGCAAAGACTCGATTACTTTATTTGAGATGAAGGCAAAACAAAGACCAAAAAAAGACAAAAATTATGCATTTTTTACTTCTGTATGCATGCTTTTCACTTCTAGAACTTCTTTGCTGCCAAAAATGTCAATGCTAAGCATTAAACTCTTAAAACTTTCTTCATGGATCATAAATAAAAATAATTATATAGGCCAGCACCGCAGCTCAATAGGCTAATCTTCCGCCTGCGGCACCGGCACACTGGGTTCTAGTCCTGGTCGGGGCGCCAGATTCTGTCCTGGTTGCCCCTCTTCCAGTCCAGCTCTCTGATGTGGCCAGGGAGTGCAGTGGAGGATGGCCCGAGTGCTTGGGCCCTGCACCCCATGGGAGACCAGGAGGAAGCACCTGGCTCCTGCCTTCGGATCAGCGTGGTGCGCCGGCCGCAGCGCGCCAGCCGCGGTGGCCATTGGAGGGTGAACCAACGGCAAAGGAAGACCTTTCTCTCTGTCTCTCTCTCTCACTGTCCACTCTGCCTGTCAAAAAAAAATATATATATATAAGATAATTATAAAAATTATAAAGAAAATAGAATAGAATGAGATTAATAACCATTTAGTTTTATGATTCCTGTTTAATCTTATAAAGCAAATATTTTTAAATTCATTTGTGAAGTGAAGTGAATGGTACATAAAGATGATAAGGAATTTATTCAAGGTTGTACAGAGTAAGAGTTACACAAAAATGTCTACTGAATGTTCAAAATATTAACTATGAAGTAACATGTAGAGTACAAATTGATTTTTTAAAGATTATAAAAATGTGAAAGTACATTAGTACTTATAAACATGTATTTATTTTTATGTGTTAGTCATATCTATGGGTGTGTGTATGTAAACATCAAAAGTAAAAGCAACAATAGTAAAATGCACAATTTTACTTACATGTTAATGAATAATGGTTATTTTTCATATCTGATTTTAAGTATCTGATTTTCATATCTGATTTCTCAGCAACATATGACACTGTTGGCTACTACTTCTTTTTGTTTACTTAAGTGAAAATTATTTAATTAGTGGGGCCAGTGTTGTGGTGTAGCAGGTTAATAATATTGAAGTGCCACTTAGAGTCTTGGCTACTCAGCTTCCAATCCACTTCCTTCTAATGGGTCTGGGAAGGCAGCAGAAGATGCCCCATGTACTTAGGCTCCTGCCACACATGTGAGGGACTAGAACACTGTCCCTGCCTCTTGGCTTTAGCCTGGACCAGCCCTGGCTTTTTGGTCATTTGAGATATGAAACAGAAGACTGAAACATCTCTCTCTGTCTCTCTCCTAATGTCTCTCTTTCTCTCTCTCTCTGCCGTTAAATAAATAAATATTGATCTGCGGCAATATGGTCTGAATATGTGTGTCCCCCAAAATTCATATATTGCAACCTAGTCAATGTGATGTTAATAGGTGGGAGCCTTTGAATGTAATCAGTTATGAAGGCAGAGCCCCTGTGGGTGGAACTAGTGTCCTCATCGAGGCGAACCCAGATAGCCCATGCCATAGGTAAGCACAGGGAGAAGACAGCTGTCTATGAACCAGGAAGCTGAACCTCACCAGACATCAAATTTTCTGGCAACTTGAACAAATCTTCTTTGTTTCTGAGATTAGGAGAATAAATGTCGGATGTTTATAAGCTACCTTGTTCATGATATTTTTTATAGCAGCAGGAAAGGGCTAAGGAATAAGGTCCAATTTTTTTCTTTATTGTGATTTTATCAAATGTTTGCAATGTATTATTAAATATTTTAAATAAGGGGACATATAGACAACAAGTAAATGCGCACATTTAGCAAAGACATTTCTTGCATCATTCATGTGTTCTGTGTACTCCTCCTTCATCTCACATCACTAGCTCAATGATGATCAATTGTGGTGACTATTATTGAAGTATAAATGGCAGATGCAAATTATCAATATTGCATTTATACAATATGATGCTTGATGTAAGTATGCATTGTGAAATGATAACCACAATCTGTCTAATTAATATAACTCTCACTATTACCTCATTGAGTTATCCCTTTTTGGGTGGTGAGAAAATTTCACATCTATTCTCTTAGCAACTTTAAAAGAAACAATACAGTATTATTAACTGTAGTCACATTGCTCTATATTAGACTTCCAGAACTTATTCATCTTGCATAGTTGAAAGTTTGTACCCTTTGACCAACATGTCTCCAACACCCTCATCTCCACACCCCAGGCCCTGGTAACCACAAATATACTCTGCTTCTTTAAGGCCAACTTTTTTAGATCCTATAGATAAATGAGATGATATGGCATTTGTCTTCCATGTCTGTTTTTTTGCTAGTTTTCTACTGAATTGTTTGGCTTTTATATTCAAGTTGTTGAAGTTCTCTTTATAATCTGAGTCCTAAAATTTTGCTGATGTTTGTTTTACAAATAGCTTTCTATTGTTCTTTTTCAATTGATGATGACTTTTGATGACTAAGCTTTAAATTTTTATGTAGTTGTTTGTCATTCTTTTTAGTAACAATGTTTTTAAGGCCTTGTTTAAAAACAGCTTCCATATTCAATCTATATATCTATCTTCTTCCTGAAGAAACAAAAACATTAATGCTTTTGAATATTATTGTGCCCCTCAGACTTATATGCCTTTGGTATCCAATATTATAGTTCTATCTTTTTAAAATTTATTTTGAAAGGCAGAGTTACAGAGAGAGAGAGAGAGAGGAAGAGACAGAGAGAGAGGTCTTTCATCTGCTGGTTCACTATTCAAGGCTACAATGGCCATACTGAAGCTGCAGTCATCCAGGTCTACATTGAGAGCAGAAGGGCAAAAGCACTTGGGTCATCTTCCAGTGCTTTCCGAGGTATACCAGCAGAGACCTGGACTGAAAGTGGAGCAGCTGGGATTGGAACTGGCATTCACATGGGATGCTGGCATTGCAGGGAGTGACTTAACCCACTGTAGCACAACGCCAACCCCAGTAGCTCTATCTTAAACTCCTAAAAATAGACACTGCTGCAGTCAATATTTGTTTCTTTTTACTCATTTTTACTCACTTATTTGCTCTAAATTTCTGCTTGAATTTCAAATTTTTCTTCCAAGAATATTTTTCTTTTATTAAAATACATTTGCAATTTTGTTTAGTCTTCATAGTAAAGTCATTCAGAGTATCATATCCACATAATAATTTGACTAGTTATAAGCATATGAACTAATTTTTATATTTACATGATTATAACTGTAACTAGTAGGATATATTAATAAAGAAAACTTATTTTTCACATCCTGTACATTTTACTCACTCTGCCTCTGGATAGAAACTCTACAGAGTTCCTATGACTTTCCTGGTCACTCTGGTAAAATACAAGGTTCCCCATCAATCATTAAACATGTAACTTCCTATAGAATAGCCATCCTCATTTAACAGGAAGTCTTGTCTTTCCTTTCCACTGCTGGGCTCTGTGGTATATGTGGAAAAGTGTGGTCAGAAAGGAAGTGATAAACATTGCTTCTTTCTTCCTCTTTTTCTTTTTTCCATTTTCCCCTCTCCCTTCCTAAACTTCTGAACCTTAAGAATTTGGGCTAATGGGAAGAACAGGAAGTCTGGAGGAGGTGGGCGGCAGGGAATTCTTAATTGACCTGCACTTCATACCTCCTTCTTACTCTCTGGTGTTTTAAATTTACTTTCTCCTGGGTATTTTCATGGCTCACTGAGGTCTCCCTTATTGGTTGACCAAGAGCATCTTAACAACCCCCTCAATGTGACTCAACATTAGCCAAGTTTCTTCCTGCCCATGGGCTCCTGATTTCCCTTTCCCTAGAGCACTTATATTAGGAAACATAATTCTACATTTTTCTCTGCAACTTTGAGATATAAATCTGCTCCCAGAAATGTAACCATCAAGAAAGAGCATGCCTGTCTTTCAGTCTCTATAGGAAGGTAGGAGGGAGCTTAACTTCAGTATGCACCATCAACAGCTTCGTCACATTAACCAATCCCCCTCCCTGAGTACTTTTTTTCTCCTCTGCATTCTTTGTACCACAAATTTGAGGAACAAAATGCCCCCTTAGTACTTTTGCACTAACTCATCTCAGCATTTAAAAACCCCCCTCTTTTTGTTTCAGCTGAATTGAGTTCAACCCCCCCCCCCATTATAATAGTTTTGATGACTTTTGGAGTAGTCTTGAATAAAATCTTGCCACTTATTTAATGGTTATTATTGTTTTAAGATTTATTTATTTGAAAAGCAGAGTGACCGAGAAACAAGGAGAGACAGAAATATGTCTTCCATCCACCAATTTATGCCTCAAATGCCTGGAACACCCAGGGCTGGGCCAGGCTGAAACCAGCAGTCAGGAAATCCATCCTGGTCTCCCACACAGATGGGAGGCGTCTATGTCCCTTCCACTGCTTTCCCAAGTGCAATAGCAGGAAGCTGGATTGGAAGTGAAGCAGCTGGGATTGTTGTTCTTTCAGGGTGAGCATTTCAATTGTAGTGTCTGAGGGAAGGATGAATCTCTGTTCTGGTGCTTACATTTTGTCTCTTTCCTCATCCCTTAGGTATTTCAGAAACATGGGTTTGCTGATCTAGAGACAACACTAAGTGGGATACAGATTCCCTGGACAGTGTATTGGTTATGAAATAAAATTCACAGCACAAGAAGCCTCCCAAAGTGTAGAGGCCATGACAGAGTAGCTATAGCGGCTTGCACTGACACTGCATTATGGCAGCAACGACACTCCTAAAAAGTCCATCTGGGAAACTTTTAGGGTTGGATCTTTGAAGCTTCTGCCTTGTAACTCCCCAGTTTTTATAAGGCCTCTGGCTTAGTGAGATCTGATAGAACAGTTCTGAGGTCATACCTTTAAATCAATTGTACAGTTTAGGCCTATCCTAGTGGCAAAGCCACAATAGGGATGAAGATCCATTTTTCCCCTGATCTGATATTCATGCTTTAGAAAATCCTATTTAGATTGTTCTTTGATGATCCCACTTGTCATACTCTTCCCCTCATTTTGGTTCAGGTAGACCAACTCTGAATGTAAGGAGCATGTTTGATATTGTTGATACACAATTTGAAGAAATTCTAAAATATCCAATGAAATGGATCTAAGCCTGAATTCTTTACATGATCCAAACACAAAGACTGAAAACTAATGGAAAAGACCAGTTCAAAGAACACGAGAGAGTAAGGCCATTAAGTTAAGGACAACAGTGTTTAAACTTAAAAATCCAGACATGAAATAGATTGAAAACATAAGGGGTGAGATACAAAGGCAGACAGAAGGAGAAATATCACAGGTCATCAGCTGTATTGGAGAGGAATGATTTTAGTGTACTTCTGGGACAAATGAAGCTACTATTTGTTAAATTCCTGATGTTCACCTATAATTATAACAGCCTCTGTAATTAGAAAAAGAGGTAGAAGATGAAGATATTAGCTGCTAGTTATAATTCACTATGTCTGCAAATAAATCACATTGCCAAAAAAAAAACGTCTAGACAGAGCTTGTAAACTCCAGTTAGGTGAAAAGCCATTCACAGCCACTGGTATACCTAATAATTCAAAGCTTTCTCATATAACTGCATTTTATGACATCCAAACACCATAGCAATTGGAAATAAAAATTTTTGATAGCTTCTTCAAAGGTGTTCTATCAGCAAGTCTGCCTACTTTTACTTTTTTCATAAATAATCAACAGTGACCAAGTAATTGTGTGAATGTAGTTATCTGCTTCTAGAATCAACAACTTTAACCACATGCTTTGGGTTGAAAGCAATATTGGTCAGAGCTAAATTGACTCATTTTAACTGCAATTTTTTTTTTTTTAGCTGAGACATTTGAACAACTATGTTTGACTGAAAACAACCTTTGAAATAACCTGGCCGGTGCCGTGGCTCAACAGGCTAATCCTCCGCCTAGCAGCGCCGGCACACCGGGTTCTAGTCCCAGTCGGGGCACCGGATTCTGTCCTGGTTGCCCCCTCTTCCAGGCCAGCTCTCTGCTATGGCCCGGGAGTGCAGTGGAGGATGGCCCAAGTACTTGGGCCCTGCACCCGCATGGGAGACCAGGAGAAGCACCTGGCTCCTGCCTTCGGATCAGCGCAGTGCGCCGGCCGCAGCATGCCGGCCGCGGCGGCCATTGGAGGGTGAACCAACGGCAAAAGAAGACCTTTCTCTCTATCTCTCTCTCTCACTGTCCACTCTGCCTGTCAAAAAATAAATAAATAAATAATAAAAAATAAAAAAAAAGAAATAACCTAAATAGAATTGTTTGAACTGTCATTTAGCTGTTTGATAAAACATTTTTTTTTTCTCCAAAAGAAAACTCCTGCTTTTCTGAAGATCTATTTATTTGAAATGCAGTTACATAGAGAGAGGGAAAGACAGAGAGAAAGAGATATTCCATCCACTGGCTCATTTCACAAATGGCTGCATCAGCTGGGACTGGGCCAGACTGAAGCCAGGAGCTTCTTCCAGGTCTCTCACAGAGTGCAGGCACCCAAGGACTTGGGCCATCTTCCACTGCTTTCCCAGGAGCATTAACAGGGAGCTGGATTGGAAAAGAAGCAGCCAGGGCTTGAACCAGCACCTATATGGGATTCTGGTGCTGCAGACGCTCATTCATTTCTGGCCCTCTTTTCTTACATGAAGTATGGCATATCTTAAATTAAACTAAATTTGGCCTGAGCATGCCTCCTTACCTTCCGTCCTCATGAAACAAACTGCCACATAATGTAGTACATAGACAAACTGAAAAGCTAACTTAAAAGTATATTGCCTTCTAGTCCCAGTTGGGACGCTGGATTCTATCCCGATTGCCCCTCTTCCAGGCCAGCTCTCTGCTATGGCCCAGAAGTGCAGTGGAGGATGGCCCAAGTGCTTGGTTCCTGCACCCACATGGGAGACCAGGAGAAGCACCTGGCTCCTGGCTTCGGATCAGCGCGATGAGCCGGCCGCAGTGGCCATTGGAGGGTGAACCAACGGCAAAAAGGAAGACCTTTTTCTCTGTCTCTCTCTCTCACTATCCACTCTGCCTGTCAAAAAAAAAAAAAAAAAAAAAAAAAGTATATTGCCTTACAGATAGCCAAGTGTTAACCTATTTAAGCAACTGAACTTCAGCAACTACAGGCTACCAACTTATCAGACCATGAAAGAATAAGGCAACGGTGGGGCTGCAGTCACTCAGACTGTTTCGGTATCTCGTTTCTGTTTTCTGTCTGTCAACACGGCCTGCCCGTATTGCTGGGTACAACTGTCTGAACCTCTTCTGGTCTGGTTCTGACTACTGCCTAATTCACCATTCTCTGATCAAATAAACTGTGTTAATTTTTAAAAGATTTATTTTATTTTCTTGTAAAGCAGAGTTGCAGAGAGAGAGAGAGAAAGATCTTCCATCCATTGGTTCACTCCCCAAATGACTCAACTACCAGGGCTGGACCAGACCAAAGGCAGGAGCCATGAACTCCATCCGGGTCTCCCATGTGGGTGGCAGGGACCCAAACACTTTCCCAAATGTATTAGCAGGAAGCTGGATCTGAAGTGGAGAAACAGACTTGATCTGGCGCCCATATGGGATGCCGTCATCACAGGCGAAACGTCCAACCCATTATGCCGCAGTGCCAGCCCCAAACTGTGTTAAATTAAATCTGTCAAAAGCTTTTTTAAAGCGCACACTACAGATACTCCTTTGTACTTTAATTTTTGTACTCAGGATGTGTCCTACAAGTCAGTATCCCCCCATGTGCGTCCTCCACATTGTTTGCATAACAGGGCATTGGTGCAGCATTTAAGGACATAGGTTATTCAACTGCTCTCCTATGTTGGGCAATTGCAAACAATACTGCAGGTAATAACCTGTACATATGTGTTTTAATAATGTTGAAAATATATATAGAGAGAGGAAGTTCCAAGAAGTAGAGCTACTCAGTCAAAAAGTTAGGTATGTGTGTAATTTTACTGGGCACTGCCAAATTTTCTCCCTGGAAGGTTGTATCAGTTTGCGTTCCCAGAAGCAATGTCTGAGTCCTAGTTCTCCACAGCCTTGCCAAATGAAGATGTGAATGCGTCGTCATGCTTTGTAAAATTTTCACCTGATATGTGATAATTCATATTCCAATGTAAATTTAATTTGCATTTCTCAAATTAAGAATGAGGTTAAATATTTTCTTTTATGTGTAAAGACCATTTTTCTCTTTTCAGTAAAATGTCTGTTCATGTAGCTTTTCAGTTTTCTATTTGATTTATGATCCTTTCCTTTGAATTTTTAAGAGCTTTTAAAATAGTATAGATATTTGGCCTTTATCTATGATTTACACTGAAATATTTTCCAGTTTAATCAGACATTTTTTAATTTGTTAACAGTATTAATGTCAAAAATAATTTTATGTGATAAATGTAGCAATTTATTTATTGCCTCTGCATTTTAAATATAGTTTAAAAAGCACTTCCCTGAACTTTATAATGGGGAATTGGCACATTTTCTTCTATTACTTAAATTATTTCAATGTTTTTTGCTTTTACATCACTAATATATTTGGGATTAGTTCCTTTATGTAGTATAAGGCAAGTGTCCATTTTTTTCCAAATAGTTACTCAGTTTCTCAGCTGACTCCATTAAAAAGTCCATCTTTTTTTCAGTGATTTCACATGCCATTTTCACCCGAGCCTAAATTTCTGTATATTTTTGTGTCTATTTATAGATGTTTTTCTCTGTCTTATTCATCTTATCTGCTAGGCTATTCTTAACAAGTAACACATTGATTTAACCATCACTTTGTGTTGAGTTTTTATGTCTACTATTGCCAGTCCTCTCTCATGGTCTTATAATTTTCAGTGTTTTCCTAAAATGGCTATTCTTCAATTTTTATATGAACTTTAGAATCAATTTGTATAGCTCTATTTTAAAATGTTTGATGGTGTTTTTAATGCATTGCATTAAAGTTATAAATTACCTTAGAGAAAACTGACAATCCTATCCATGAAAAGAGGATTTTTTTTTTAATTTGCCAAGTTTACTTCTGTTTTTAAAGACAAACTTCCTCGTACATACAAAACTATTTATATGTACATTTATTTAACCAAAGACACCAAAAAAACATATAACATGTCCAATCCCAGCTCTTCCCAGATATGTCCTAAAACCCAGGGTCTAACAGAAATTCATGAATGCTCTTCAAAAAATTCCTTAAATTATATAAACAACGTTGTGTCTGTGTGTGTCCAACACTGAATTTCTATTTTCAATCTTGTTTTCTCTGAGAAATCATTATAGTTTTCTTCTGCATTCTCATCCAGATTCAATTTTAAGTGTGAGATTACCCAACAAGAGCAATCCTATGTTTACAAAGAAACACATATACAATATGACTTTATTTTCATTTTATGCTTCCAAGAATGATGAATGAAGCAGTGAATGATTCCTCTCCACCCAGAATTGGCCCAAGCAATATGACAGGAGGAGATGTAAAAATGATCCTTTTACTAGGAAAAAAAAAATACAAATTATTGCAGTCAAAAGAACTAAAACACTAAAATAAAAGAGAACCATCAAAGTCACTTGCAATTTAATTCAACAAGAAATTCAATAGGAAGAGAGCAGCAGATGTCAGAGTACCCACCTGCATGGAGATGCTTTAAATGCAGACTTTTCATCTGGAAAAAGAGAAGAGATTCCAGATAAGGTAATGTGATTTTAAAAGCATATAATTACATTAGTTCTTACTTTCAACATCCTGCATTAAGGATTTTCATTTCCCAATAGTAACAATGGAGTTGAAAGTACATAACACAAAGTGAAGAAAATCTTTCCCTTTTATTCCTCCCTCCCTCTCTACCTCCCTCCCTCCCTTGCTTCCTTTGTTTCTTTCTCTCGCTCTTCCCTCCCTCAGCTTCTTTCCCTTCCTTCTTCCTCTTCTCTCCCTCCTTCTCTCCTTTCTCCTTCCTCCACCCCATCTCCTTCCTTCCTTCTCCCCAACCTTCCTTCCTTCCTCCTTCCTTCCTTCCTTCCTTCCTTCCTTCCTTCCCTCCTTCCTTCTTCCTTCCTCTCTTGTTTTTTTAAACAAAGCAACTATTTTCCTTGATTATTCCAAAGGCAATGACAGCTTTGAGTCAGTCAGATCCCCATGGATGTGACCTTGAATTCTAAGTCTTTCTTCCCAGACCTAGGCTGTCTTCTACTTTCCTTTTTCTTTCTCACTTGTCCTTTTTCACTTTTGTCCTCTCCAGGCTTATGCTTATGACCTTCATAGGTATTAAGAACATTGTTTATCCCCATTAAAGCTTTAGCTTTAGCAGTCTGATCATCTAAATTAGTGCTTCTTAATCTTGTGTGTATACTAGAATTGCTTAGAGCACTTTTTCACAGATACCGATACCTGGGCTCTACCTCCAAGGTTCAGTTTAGTTGATCTGAGTGGGGACCAGACATGACTATGTGTATACTTCAGGCTTTCCCCAGTGAACCTTAGATGCAGCCAGGACTGAATGATCACAGTGATCCAGAGTTTCCATCCATCTACAAACTAGCTCTGCACAAAGACCTGCCAGCTCACTCACTGCAGGTTATGGAAGTGCTGGCCTGTGTCTTTCACCAGCTGGATTCAGAATCACTTTGGCCCTTGTACTCTGTAGTTTGGTTTGACAGTCATAACATTCTAGACATTGCCTAGCTCCATTTGTCACTCTGAAGAAAAGGCATCCACAGCCCAGGAAGGGAGATCTCACCCAAGATCACACATTTCCAAGATGAACTGCCAAGACCGCACTGTGGGATGGCCTTTATTTTCCAGAAAACTCTGAATACATGTTCAGTTGTTGGCTTGCTTTCCCCAAATCTGTGTTTTCCCTTCTGCTTTCTGGTTGACGTATTTCCCACTCTGTAACAGCAAGATTATTCATTTCTGTTTGTTGGAATTTTGGTATCAAGAGCTTTGAGGTACCGACGTCTCCTCAATCCACATCAAATTCCTCACAAGGTGAATGTGCCAGTTAAGATGCCACCTGGGACATCTACCTCCATACCAGAATACTGGAGTTTGAATCCCAGTTCCACTTCCAATCCAGCTTCCTGCTAGTACGCTGTTTGAGCAGCAGCAGGTGCTGAACTAGGTACTTGAATCCCTGACAGCTATGAGGGAGGCTCAAATTGAGTTTTGGGCTCCAGGATTTGGCCTGTCCTGTCCTGGGGAGTGAACCAGCAAAAGTAACATATCCCTCAGTCTCCCTCCTCCTCTCTCTTCTCCCTCTGTCTTTGCCTCTAATAAAAAAAAATTTAAAAATTCCCAATCATAAATTTTGTTCCTTTTGTTAAAGTCACCCTTAAAGTCTACCTTTCTTTGTAAAGTGAGAATACAGTCATTAAGTAAAGTCTTAGTAGACCAGAGGAGCATCTGAAAAAGTATATAAAATACAAAATATCATATTATTTTGAATTCATTACCTGTGTAAGAAAACTTGCGTGAAACTTTTCTCAACATTAAAAACACTACAAAAGTATTCTGTGAGCGCCATCTCCTGGAGAGATTGGGACAACTTGTGAGCCCATGTGCTCACTGCAAAAGGAGTGTTTGGCTTTTATCCTTTGTTTTACTTATTACTTCATTTATTTATATTTTTTACATAATAGAGTTACAGTGGTGTCCAAAATATCCGAACAATAGAACACACTAAATTTGTAAATATGAGACTCAGACAAGCTACACTAAAAAGGGAGGTATGAGACAGGGAGTAGAAATGAAATACTGATAATTCAGGTTCTCAAAGAGCAGTGAAGGAACTAAACAGTTAAGAAGGGATTTAGGAAGGGTTAAATGATGAGTTTCTTTTATTGAATGATAAGTTCTAGTTGCTTGTAAGACACTCATGAGGCACTTCCCTATGTAGCTGGATACATAAGCCATAAAAGAGATAAGAGATAGATTGAGACTTGGAGACGGTCAACCTGTTGTCACTGAAGCACTTGACTGCTCAGGCTTGCCCAAAAAGACAGTGGAGGGAGAAAAAACTCTGGCCTGATGCATAAACTTAAGAAATGATGCTATTTAAGGCATGGCCAATGTCTTTGTTTGTGCTACTATAATGATATACCTGAGACTGGGTAATTTACAAAGAACAGAAATTAACTTCTCACAATTATGGAGGCTGCAAGTCCAAGACTGAGGTGTTACCAGACTCTGTGTCTGATGAAGACCCTACCTCTGTTTCCAGGATGGCACCTTGGGCTGCATTCCCAAGAGGGGATGAATATAGTGTCTCTACATGGGAAAAGGCAAAAGTGCAAGCAGTGTTTAACATAGATTCCTCGAGCCCTTATCACTTCCCCAGAAGTTCCGTGCCTCAATACCAACACAACAGGGACAGAGTTTCAACAGATGAGCTATGGGAAACACTAAGACCCTGGCAGTCAGTAAAAGGTGGGCAGTGTGATGAGTGTGGCCTTTGGGCCAAATCGCCTGTAGTAAATCTCAGCCCCTCTACTTACTGGAGCTAACATTTAAGTTACTCTTTTAAAAAAAAATGGATTTTTAAAGCTGTTTTCACACATGGCCTCATTCTGTTAAATTTTTGTTTGGTTGCTAAATTTCTAATCAACAATTCCTAGACACACACTAACTGCTTTTAACCAGACATGTAACACTTTACTATTTGATCTGGAAAGGTCTAGATCAGAAGTGGTTCAAAAGAACTGTGCCTTCTCATTATTCCTTCTGTTCCCAAGGGCGGATGTCCCCTGAGCTAGCTGGCTTCATATGTTGCTCCATTTCCCTTTCAGGCTGCAAAACCCTGGGTCAGGAAAGGAGCAGTGGCCTCAGCAGTGCAGCCTCATCCATGCTGTCCAGCAGTATTTGGTCACCTTCTTCTTAGCTGTAATACAACGTCTTGACCTTCAAAAGGAGCATACAAGAAATTGTCATGATTTTCTGGCAACATCTTCTTTTCCTACAACATTGTAGAAGGTTTTTCTTTTTGCTCTTTTTAAATATCTTTTGAGTTATAACTGCCGCTTGTTTCCACAAAACTCCCATTTCAGTTTTTTTCCATTGTGAACCAAATGAACTTTTTCACTGAAACTGTCACATAGTCTCATTAAATTTCAGGTCACTTGCAATTTCTTTTTTTCTTAATTCCACAGAGAGAAGAAAACTGAACTCTTAAGAACTCTGAGCTGCTTTTAACCATACTCCCTACAGTAGTTCTCAATTTCAGCTGAAATTCTCAAATATCATTTACAATCAGGAGAGTACCTGCAAAAAATACCTTCTGTGGGTTCTGGGCATTGTGCTCAATGGTTCTGCACCTCATTATAATCAAGCTCATTGTAAAATTTCTAACCAGATTTAGATGATGGGATACAAATTTCCTTGGAGCTGACACTGTAGCATAGCAGGTTAAATCACCCTCTACAACACCAGATCCCATATGGGCACCAGTTCAAGTCCCAGCTGCTCCACTTCCCATCCAACTCCCTGTTAATGTGCCTAGGGAAGCAAAATCAGATGGGCCAACTACTTCGGCCACTACACTCATGTCGTAGGAGACCCAGAAGAAGCTCCTGCCTCCTGGCTTCAGATCAGCTCCGCTCTGGCCATTATGGCCATTCGAGAAGAGAACCATCAGATGAAAGATCTCTCTCTCTCTCTCTCTCTCTCTCTGCCTCCCCCTCTCTCTGTAACTCTGCCTTTAAAATAAAAATAAATCTTAAGAAAATACAAATTCCCTTAAGCTGCTGGAATTTTGTATGCCTTAGAATATTTTTGTCTGTTAGAAAACATACCATCTCTTTCCATCAGTACCAGCAGCAGAGCCAGCTACTGGTGTTTCTTGCAGTCTAGGAAACTACAGCATTTTCCTCTGGTATCTTCCATACGCTCACTTCATGTAGATTTCCATGTCTTTCAGATCTCTTTTGATGTAATTCCAGGCTTAAAAGATGCATTTCATCTCTAAGGTAATGTGTGCTCTGAATTTTCTTGTTCTGGGGTAATCTGTAATGTGGAATCATATCAAATGAGAAATCAAAGGATTGCATCTGAATTCTTAATATGAATCATGTTTATTTAATAAAAGCAAACAGACAGGAATAAAAAGCAATTTAAAAACTGTAAGATAGAAAAAGAAGATTGTATTAAAATTATCTAGTATAATTTTAATATTGTGCCACTTATTTTCTATCAATGCTTTTGATGATAGCAAGAGTTACATCATATTTCTTAAAAATATATAAAACTATACAGAATATGAATGAGTTACCAGGCCTTTTTTAAAAAGAAAATTGAAGTCACAAAATTTTTAATCATTACTAGTGATTTGGTTATGCATTTTATAATTATCAAACATGTAGATTTTAAAGTTTTATAATTTACTTCTCAAAATAATTATAAATTATTTTTAAGGTCCTGGGAACACATCTCTTAAATGAAGAAGTAGAGATACAAGTAAAATGAACATAGCCATTCTAGTCAACTTGGAAATGCAAAATCAGGAGTTGAAGTAAATTTGGTCACATCTTCAGCTCTATGTAGGGACTTGAGAGATGTTCTCATGAAATGGACAACATTAGTGTAAAGATTGGCTAATTTTAGAATCATAGAATGTTACTAGTACAACAGATGGTTTAAATAGTTGGACTCCATTATTTTTATAACTGAAGAAATCCAAGATAACACAGCTGATTCTCAGAGCCCTGATCAAGCTATAATTCCTGCCTCCCAGATAAGTTTTCTTCCTACTGTGCTAGTACACTACCATCTGCCAGTTTCCAGCAGCTAGAGCTCCTCTGATGCAGGCGCCAGCCCCTTCCTATAGCTGTGACTGAGAAAACACAGTCTTGTTTATCTCCTTCCTTTCACCACCCTCCCAGGGCCTCACCACCCAAACCCTTCTCTGCAATAATCCTCCCTTGTCCTTCCTCATAGCTCACCAATCCTCCACCTGATCCTCTCCTAGTCCAAAGGGACAGTTCACAGCTCACCACTCTGTCCATCAACCCAGCCAACCCACTCAGGAGAGAACCTATTTTCCCATGTGCATGTATTTTGATCATAGCCTTCCTAGAGCAATCTCCAGCCTATTATCATTGAATGCAACCAGCATGAGGGATGATTTGAATTTTAAAAAGTCTACAAAATCCTTTTAATTTTATTATTTAGTCTGAAAACACCTGAATTAATTTCAATGATAAAAATGTATATTATCACAAGTTTGATCTTGTTACTGACTTTACTCAATAGAAAAATATCTTTTGAAAAAGTGGTATTTATTTTAACCAAAGCATATTAATATCTAGGCATAACTGAGAAAATTGATACAGCTTTCTAATTGTTGCCTGGAATTAGATCACTACCTATGTCTTAAAATCAAGCAGCACTAAAGCTAAAAATTATTTACCTTCAGTGCAATCTATTGAGAATTCCAGAACCAGGATTTCAAACCAGATACATATGGAGGGCTGCCCCAATGTGCTTGAATGGCAGACATTTGTCTTGTGGGAGAGCAGGTACCATCTTTTTGAGGATGACATACAGGGGGTCTGCTTTACTATTTCCTTGTTCTGTAAACATGAACATACACAAAATGAGGTCTTCAATAAATAGGTGCAAAGCTCTATTCATATTTAAACCATTGAAAGTTTTAGTTTTCATACTTAATGAAACTAAAAAGAAATACTGACTCTTTAATTTGTTCATTTTGCAAAGAATGTTTTATTGAGGATGTTAGGATAAAATGCACATGGAAAAAAAAAAGGATAGAACAGCAAAGTCATCCAATAATGGAGAAACAGAGGAAGGACAAATGTCAACAGACATTGTAAAGTTTCTTTTGGCATCTGTACAATAAGTCATTGTCCCAGGCAGGCAACCATATGCTTATAATGTGGCAGAACCATTCTCTGGGCACAAATCCAGGGCTCAAGCCTACCATTCTCTAATTTGGATTAATAATTCATGGTATTATCTGAACAGGTATCATAATAAACCCAGTCAGCTGAACCATAAAGAGCAGCTCATTCCCAGTCACGTGCACAGTGTTCAATAATAACAAGTCCCATTTTACTCTGCCACGGTAATACCCATTCACCCATTGAGACTGTAAACGAAGCATCCACCAAAGGTGACTCAGTCATTATGTGCTGTGAGGGAGAAAGGGAAGGAAGAGCAGAGAGGGGGCAGAAGGAAGAGCAGAGAGGGGCAGACAGGAAAGGAAGTCAGTGTATGTTGATGCCTGCCATGTACCAAGCAGCCTGCTGGAAATATGCAGTCTTCACCACAGTCCTGTGGGGCAGAGGATAACACCTCCAGTGTAGAGATGAGATCAGGACGTAGGAGAAGGGAGTCAATTACTCATCAATCGAGTTAGGAAGACTAAAAATTCCTGATGGAAATGATCAGCTGAGTGGTCAAAGAAACATACCTGAAAAGATGAGAAAGTAGAAAATACAGGGAGACTTTTAAAAGTTCATGAATGCGTGGGCTTTTGGTGCAGAGATTAAGACCCAGCATCCCCCATATCAGAGTGCACACTTGGGAAGCAGCAGGTTATGGCTCAAGTAGTTAGGTGCCTGCCGCCCGTGCAGGAGACCAGGACAGAGTTACTGACTTCTAGCTTTGACCCAGCTGGGCCCAGCCATTGCCAGCATTTGGCAAGAGAACCAGTGGATGAGATCTGGTGTTTCTGTCTCTCAAATAAATAAAATAATTTTAAAAAATCTTTTAAAGGCTCATTGAAAATGAATTGACAGTATTATTTTAGTGCAGAGAAAGCTTGAATGCATGCAGTTTTTCTATAATATACATTTTCCCTGAAATTTAAATATATAGATATTTATGAGCAGATATTTGATATGTGGCACACAGTAAATACACAAGCACTGAGAAAATTTCGAATAATACTAACCATATAGCATTAGAAAAAACTAGTAAAATAGTCAAAGAGATGTGGCTTGACATGCTTCAAAGCTTCTCAACTTTTAAAATAATGTGTTGTTCTATATTTAAACAGTGACCTAATTCCTGAAGCTGAGAAATACCAGATGAGTGTGAAACTTTAAAGTACTTGAGCTTTAAAGGAGGAGCTCCAGGTTGGCCAGAGTAAAAGGTTAAAGATAGCATCGTTCTTCTTTGTGAGGAGCAAGGAAGGAAACAGAGAAGACAGCTTCTTCCTCTGTGAGAAGAAATCTGTGAAGCCGGCTAATAAATTGCATCTGCAGCACCAGGCATCTTTTGCTCCTTAACTGTGCAAGTAATTAAAATCCAGGCATGCAGATGTATCAGCAATGCCCACTTAAGGTCACCAATACTAATGAGGGGATTTTACTCCTGCCAAACCTTTCTTTGCTGCTTGAAATATATTTTCCTCAGTTAAAAAAAAAATTTTAAAAATTCTGAAATTATAGATATGATTTTTTAAAACCCGGCTTCCCTGAAGTTCTTAAATGAGGCTCAGTAGACATGCAAACACAAGTTCTTTGTATCCTGACTTCTTATGGAAAAGGTTTAACTTTCAGTATCGAGAATTTTCATTTGTTTATCATGGTAGGGAAATGGTCAAATGAACAGTGAAGAATCTTTTGCCAAAATGACATTTCCTTCCATTGACTGTGAAAATGCCAGTGAGAATGATTAGAATACTTCAAATCTCTGGTCTCCAGTTTTCACAACTGTCATTGGAGGAGGTTAGACTGTATAAGGAAGAGTTTTTTTTTTTCCAAGTGTAACATTTATAGATTTCTATAGATCAAAAATTATAAGAACTGAAAAATATCTTTTGGCTTAGCAAGTAGGCAGTCAGTCATAACTTTGTAGTGAGCAGTTTCTATGAAGCAATCTGAGATGAGTGGCTCAGGTCAGGTAACAAAGGGAAAAACTGAGTTGAAAAGCATTAAGAAATGAATAGGGCATGAGCAAATGCAGACAAAAATTATATACTTTTTAAAGATTTATTTATTTCAAAGAGTTACATAGAGAAGGAGAGGAGGAGAGAGAGAGAGAGGAAGAGAGAGGTCTTCCATCCTCTGGTTCCATCCATCTGGTTCACTCCCCAGGTGGCCGCAATGGCTGGAGCTGTGCTGATCCAAAGCCAGGAGCCAGGAACTTCCTCTGGGACTTCCCACATGGGTACAGGTGCCCAAGGACTATGGGCCATCTTCCACTGCTTTCCCAGGCCATAGCCAAGAGCTGTCTGGGAAGTGGAGCAACCAGCACATGAACCAGCATCCATATGGGATGTCAGCACTGCAGGTGGAACTTTACCTGCTACACCACAGTGCCAGCCCCAGGAATTATACACTTTTCTTTCTTTCTTTCTTTCTTTCTTTCTTTCTTTCTTTCTTTCTTTCTTTCTTTCTTTCTTTCTTTCTTTTTTTTTTTTTTTTGACAGGCAGAGTTAGACAGTGAGAGAGAGAGAGAGAGAAAGGTCTTCCTTCCATTGGTTCACCCCGCAAATGGCTGCTATGGCCAGCAGCTGCGCCGATCTGAAGCCAGGAGTCAGGTCTTTCCTCCTGGTCTCCCTTGCGGGTGCAGGGCCCAAGAACTTGGGCCATCCTCCACTGCCTTCCCAGGCCACAGCAGAGAGCTGGACTGGAAGAGGAGCAACCGGGACAGAACCGGCATCCCAACCAGGACTAGAACCCGAAGTGCCGGCGCCGCGGGCAGAGGATTAGCCTAGTGAGCCGCGGCACCAGCTATACACTTATCTTTCAATTTCTTGTCCCTAAGAGGAAGTAGAGAATGAAGACATATAGAAGGGAACATCAATTTGGCAGGAAAGCAGAGGTAGGTTGGTTGCTTGCACTTATTCATGGAAGAAACATAATTGCTTTTGAAGGTCAATGGGAGCTTCCAGAGAGACACAACTGAAAAACATGTTTCTAACAAGGTTTCTGAAAAGATACAAGTGAATGGGTTTCAAAGCATAGATGTGAGGATTTCATCTTGGAAAGAAAGAAGTGGGTGGTAAAGTAGTTTAGGAGGGGCCAGCATTGTGGCACAGTAGGTTAAGCAGCTTTTGATGCCAGCATCTCATATCATAAAAATAGGCAACAATTCATGTCCCCACTTCTAAACCAGCTCCCTGCTAAGGTACCTAGGAAAGCAGCAGAAGATGATCCAAGCACTTGGTCCCCTGCCACCTCTGTGGTACACCCAGACAATGCTTCTCACTCCTGGCTTCAGCCTACACAGAGCCCTGGCTGTTGTAGCCATTTGGGGAGTGAAGCAGCAGATGGAAGATCTCTCCCTCTGTCTCTTTCTGTAACTCTGCCTTTCAAATAAATAAATAAAAATCTCTTTCTAACAAAAAAGGCGATATTGTTAAAAGGATACAAATAGAAATCCCGTGGAAATCGCACAATAAGAATCTCAACCAGAAAACAAAATAAAAACTGTCACAAAACAGGCTCTCCTCTGATATCTGTGGCACATGGCAAGGGAACATAATAGAGATTAACATACCTTATGACCAAATATTTACAAGTGATAAGATACCAAATTGTTAAATAAAATACTTTGTGTTCCTGCTTGAAAAACTTTGATAATTTTTAATGTAAACCTATGATTTATTATGACTAGAAGTTGGCAACATAGTGCATAGAAATGAATTTAATCATTTTCTGTATATATCTAAGCATTCTGCAGATAGGCTATAGATATTTGGATGAATAATAAAGACATATATTTGTTCCACAACACTTATTCCTGCTTTCAACAAAATTGCTCATTATGTGACTATAGTCACAGAGTGCACTTATTTTGTGTTTTTAGCAGTAATGCTGACTTAGATAGCCATTCTTCAGTAACTATAATTCTTAAACAATTTATTTGTATATTTCAATTTGAAGAAAATTTCTTCTTTTGTGGCAGTGTCAATAACTCAAAAATTAAGCAATAATTTTATATTAGTGAGATTCATGTGAAAGCTATCATTCCAGAGAAAGTATAACAAAATATATTGATCTTATAATATCAATCCAAAATAATTTATTTAAATTTTCACCACCTCTTAATATCTAATATTTCTCAGTTATGGAAAAGAAACAGTGTCATTTGTATCAGCAATTGACACTTATGCACATTAATGAGTAATGTGAATTGTTTAATATTATAAAACAATCTCTTCCCACAATACACAATGCTCAGAAATACTGTTGCACCTGAGCGAGTGCAAACAAAGGAGCTCCACACATTGATAAAATTTGATGGTCCTTTATTGCTGGCGGTGGAGAGTGGGCTCATGCCCTAAAGAACTCTTGACCCTGAAGCCTAAAGCAACAGAGTTTATAAAGGTATAAAAAACCACAAAATCGTGAGGGGAATTCATGGTTGCTAGGAATAGGGGGGAATACATGGTTACCAGGATCAAGCTGACCTAAAACCTATGCGAAACTAGTATCAATTATAATCTTGACAATACCAGTTACAATCTTAATTTCAATTATAATCTTGACATTCATGCTAGGGGGTTTCTATGCTCTGCCAAGTGTGATGTAGCGGACTGTTATTGTTCAACTATTTTAGATCATAGTTTCAGACCAGAGTCTCACGGAGTGGGGAGGGGGGGGGACCTTCCCAGAATGGAGTCTCAAGTGCTCCAAAATGGAGTCCCTACTGTCAAGGTGTTACTTCAATACTATAATAATTTTTGAATACTGCTAGAATCACAGATTGAATCACTGAAAAGAATTAAGAAAATATACATCCTGCACTCTGGAACATCACAGTTTATTGTGTAAGAATCTAGTGTAGGGGCCGGTGCTGTGGCTCACTTGGTTAATCTTCGCCCCGGCACCGGCATCCCATAGGGGCACTGGTTCTAGTCCCTGCTGCTCCTCTTCCAATCCAGCTCTCTGCTGTGGCCCAGGAAGGCAGTGGAGGATGGCCCAAGTGCTTGGGCCACCGCACCCACATGGGAGACTAGGAAGAAGCACCGGGATCCTGGCTTCAGATCGGTGCAGCGTGCCAGCAGTAGCAGCCCTCTGGGGAGTGAACCAATGGAAGGAAGACCTTTATCTCTGTCTCTCTCTCTCTCGTTGTCTATAACTCTACCTGTCAAATAATTTTTTTTAAAAAAAAGAATCTAATTGGACCTTCTGGTAAATGTTTTATTAAGTGCTTATCTAAGGGTTGAAACGGTTTGCTAAGTATTCATGTAATATTGCTATTTTCAGCAAGTGATCTAGGACTTGCTCCCTCATTTCTCTATTCTAAGCCCAACTTGTTCTTTCATTTCTCTATTCTCTTCAAGGTAGGGAATTAATTCTATTATGAAGGAATCTGTAGGACGCACAATTTAATCTTTAGACCTTATAAGAGATGGCTAACATTTTTCTGTAATAGCATAGCCAAAATAAGAGCTTAAATAATAATCTCATAGCTAGATTCACATCGCCATCAGCGAAGTATACAGTAAGTAGAAAAAAAAAAAAAAAACCTCCCTTTCAGACCAAAGGGAAAGAAAGTTTTAAAGTGAGAATATAATTTTCCTCATGGGCATTGTCTACCTTAGAAAAACTACTACAGAACATGCCTGTGACTATAGACTTGTAGTTCAGGCCACTGAAGATTAGAGATGGGACATGGGCACTCCCTTGACTTGCATCCTCTGGTCTGCTTTAACACAAACCAGGAGGAAAAGAAAGCTCGGCATCAGAAGCAATGGGTGGCAGGCCTATTAATGGCTGATCTGTACGGTGATCTGCCCTCAAGGAGACCCAATAGGCCAGTCCACTGCAGTGGCTTTCAATGTGGTAAGTCTGGGCTTCAGCAGAAGTCAGCTTGTGAAGAGCCCTGGCAGCTCTGCCAAGAGTTGGGTCACTGGAAATGGACCTGCCCTGGAGTCGAAGGATGCCCAGGTCAGAGCCACAGATCTTATTGGCTCCAAGCTGAAAAGCCCTTCACTCAGCCCAACTTCCAAAGTGACCACTGCAGCTGAGGGGATGGTCAAGTAGGGTCAGCAACATTGCAGGCAGAACTGTAAATTTCTTGTTAGAGATGCCCCCTGCCTTTACCTGGCCAGCTCTCCTCCCAGGCCAGCCAAGTAATGAAAGTCAACAGAGTGCCTTCCCCTAGGAGGTTCACACCTCCCTTAGGATATACGCCATGTGAAGAGATAGATAGGTCTGGGCCTCTTAACTTACAAGGCCTAAAGCCCACCAGATTATTATCAAGCCCCTTCTATCAGGTTCTATTTGCCTCTCAATCAGAAAACTTAATTGTAGCTTAGACAACACCTTTCTTAGCTCCTCTAATAATGACTCTGTCCGTTGTTCTAGACCCTGTCTAGTACACTTGGGCCTCATTCCTTTGTAATCATAACCTCTACTCTACCACCAATAGCTCTACTCCCAACCTATGTGTACTGATGGTCCTCTTCCCCACTTAATGCTGTATAATTGTTCAGACCTGGTAAATGCCACTCTTAGGATCATTGGTTACTATCATCACCCTGTCTTTTATGACCTTGTCTAAATATGATCAGAGTCGGGGAACTTGGAAGGCTTCCATAGCCTTGGCAACTCATGACGACAGCCTAGGGTGGTTACTGGTGCCATAAACTAGAGTGTCAATTTGTTGGGTCAACAACAGGAGCCACTGTGCGCTTGCTCCTGATGTGGGATCTCTGTCCTTAATGTACTGTACATTTTGATTTAATGCTATAACTAGTACTCAAACAGTATGTTTCACTTTGTGTTTCTATGTGGGTGCAAACTGTTGAAATCTTTACTTAATATATACTAAATTGATCTTCTTTATATAAAGAGAATTGAAAATTAATTTTAATGTGAATGGAAGGGGAGAGGGAGCGGGAGAGGGGAGGGTTGCGGGTGGGAGGGAAATTATGGGAAGGGGAAGCCATTGTAATCCATAAGCTGTATACTGGAAATTTATATTCATTAAATAAAAGTTAAAAAAAATAAAAAAATAAAAAAAAAGAATCTAGTGCAGTCAGACTGGCTAAGAGAAAACATTTGATTAGTAGGTTAGCTTGTCTTTCTTTTACCCAAAATGACCTACTTTCCCAAACTGGTCCTGTACCCTGAAGCAGTGCCCTTCTCTGACATCAGAGACACAATCTATCTTGGAGCCAACTGCATTATATTTCAAGGACATAGGACAGGAGACATGGAGAAGCGTTTCCTTTAGTACTGAATCATGTTGGTCTCAAGTGTGGGTGTTCAGAGTTTGGAGCCTTATGCCTATGTGGAGTACTGGCTTCCAAATAACAGGGGTGTGCCTTTGTGTTCCTCAACAAACTGATCTGCGTGTGTGAGTTCGTGATGTGGTGCCCAAGTGCTTCAAGGGGCTAAGGCAAAACTACTGAGTCTGCAAGTCACCCTGCATTTAAGGGATAGGAAATCTGGAAAAACACAACTCTCTTTTTCCCAATGAGCCACTTTATCTTAGTGATGCTTCTCAGTATTTTTGCTCTATTTTATTGCTTCTTTCTATAAATTTACTTTCTTTTCTTTAAATATAGGTTTTCTGTTACCTTACAAAATTTTGACTAGCTTGTTGCATTGACATCCAGTGGCTCTGACCCTAATCTACTGAATCTTTCAACTTAAGCTTCGCTCATCATTGTACCAGGATTGATATCAGGGGCTTTTTACTCTAACTTCTCATGAAAAAAATATGATTGGCCCAGTATGCTTCAGATATTCATCTATGCTTCAGCTGAGCTAAGAAAAACAAAATATCTGGTGTAAAGTCAAATGCACACATTAATTTTTTTAAGATTTATTTATTTATTTGAAGGGTGAAGTTACAGAGAGGGAGAGATATAGAGAAAGAGCTTCCACCGGTTGTTTCACTCCACAAGCAGTCACAACAGCCAGAGCTGGGCCAAACTGAAATCAGGATCCAGGAGCCAAGAACTTCTGGGTCTCCCGCCTGGGTGGCAGGGGCCCAAGCAAGTGGGCTATCCTCTACTGCCTTCCCAGGTGCATTAGCAGGGAGATGGATCAGAAATGGAGCAGCCAGATCACAAATGGATGCCCATATGGGATGCTGGTGTCTCAGCCAGCATCTTTAGCTGCTAATGCCACAATGCCAACCCCTACATTAACATTTTTAAAGGGAGCATAATGATCTGTTGGTCACTAGACTCCTCTGGGTAACCAAGAAAAATACTCTTCCAAGGTTAAATATTTTATTTTGTGCTTTATTCTTCAGTAAGCAAATTTTTAATATCAGGAAAATAAGGATATAAACTACATTTTTAAAATTAACTACTGAAAATATCAGATGTCAAGGCTATAATTTTCCTGTTCTGATTTTTGAATTTCCACTGTAATATACTAAATAAATGAAGGAACGAATGAATGATAAATTCATTCTATATTCTATCAGATATGTTAGATAAAATCACACAGACTGAAACCCATGACCGCTAACCCTAACTAGCTGTGTGCCTCCAGTAAGTCATTAATTCTAGTCTTTTGCCTGGAAAAGGTCATTCTCCTTCCCTGTTTTGCTATTTATTATCCCCTACCAATAATTATTATTTCATTGTAGAACACATTAATTTTCAACTGCAGGCTTCTTATAGACCTTCCTTGACTTATTTGAGGCTTTCCTGGATACGTTTCCTCTCATATCTTAGTCATTTCCTTTGCAACTATCCAAATCTCTAATTACCTTATTTTTCTAGATTTTATTTTGTCTTCTACACTACAATGAGAGCTCTATATCTCAACATCCAGTTATTATGTCAGCATTTAGATACTATTTTGGCACATAATAAGTTTTAATTATTAGTTAGAAAATTTATGAATTAATTATGAAATAAGAAGGCTGAACAGGTCCTTGTATGTCATAATAATAAAGCTAAGGTTGCAAGACGTTAACAATGGCATACTCCCCATGTAGGATCTCTGTCCTTAATGTGTTGTACTATGCAAATTAATGGTAAAACTAGTACTCAAACAGTACTTTATACTTTGTGTATCTGTGTGGGTGCAAACTGTTGAAACCTTTACTTAGTATATACTAAGTTGATCTTCTGTATATAAAGATAATTTAAAATGAATCTTGATGAAGAATGGGATGGGAGAGGGAGTGATAGATGGGATGGTTGTGGGTGAGAGGGACTTTATGGGGGGAAAGCCACTATAATCCACAAGTTGTACTTTCAAAATTTATATTTATTAAATAAAAGTTTAAAAAATAGTGAAATTGTAATTTCTATTTACAATGTAATTGTTGGGACAAAATTGATAACAATAGATATTGAAAAAATAGGAAACCAAGATGGCGGAATAGGAAGGGAGCACATTGATATTCTTCGGCAAGACACAGGTTAATAAAAGTGGAGATACTGCAGGGTCAAGGAAGAGTAGGGGAAGAAACAGCAGAGGAAACTCTTCCGGAACTAGTGATTCACAGTGGACCTGCGTGGAGAGCGTGGGAGCCCAACTTCGGGACACCAGTAGCAGACTCAACGCACCAGCGTTGGAACGCGAGGTGAGCCGAACCTCCATAGCCCGAGACACCAGCGGGCAAGCGGAAAGAGGAGGCTAGAGGGAACGAGGCTTGAAACTCCGTGGGGAAAAGTTCACCAGGCTAACTAGAAGAAAGAGAGGGAAAAAAAAAAGTGACCGATACGGACACGAGTTTCTCTCTCTCCGCTCACCCCTCAAGGGCGAGCAAGACAAAGAGCAGGCGCCATTTTGGACATACGTCATAAGCAGAGCGACCTCAGGTCTGCACCGGCCCTGAGCCTAGCAGAAAAACCTGACTCTGGGGGGAGGGGTGAAATAACTGGAGATTAGCATCTAACTTGGCAACCCAGTGGGAGACTGCAGGAGAATTGGAGCCCACACCGAGGGCAGCAGAGATTCCCTGTGTGGTCCTTGGGAAAGAGCTTCCAATCTCTGGCTCCTGTGGGTATATCATTTGCCTGCTAACTACCTCCAATTACATTCAGCTGTGCGGAATTACTTCCCTTTTGAATCAACAAAAGAAAGAGACATTTACCACACCTAACCTGGGAGTGTCATCTTGACACACCCTCAACCCTGAGGAACCAAACACAGCTCTCAGTCCACACTCATCTCAAGCCTCTAAGGCTCCACCAAAAGCAGACAGTCCACTTAATATAGAGCCATAGTGTAACAAGAAAAAAAAAAACACCACAGTGAAGAAACCAAATATCTCCAACATGCCATACAACAAACGCAAAAACCAAGCTAACAAGAACAAGGAAGACACTATGACGCCCCCAAATGAAAAAGACACCCCAACTCAAGATTATAAAGATGATGAGATAGAAGAAATGCAAGAAGCGGATCTCAAAAAATTGATAAGAACATTAAGAAGTTCTCAAAAACAAATTCTTGAACTACAGAAATCCTTAATGGACAAGATAGAAAATCTCTCTCATGAAAGTGAAATATTAAGGAGGAATCAAAATGAAATGAAACAACTAGTGGAACAAGAAATGGTGATTGTGACGAGAAATCATAATGAAATGAAGAATTCAATAGATCAAATGACGAACACATTAGAGAGCCTTAAAAACAGAATGGGCGAAGCAGAAGAGAGAATATCAGACTTGGAAGACAGAGAACAGGAAAGGAAACAGGCAAACCAAAGAAAAGAAGAAGAAATTAGAAATCTAAAAAATATTGTCGGGAATCTACAGGATACTATTAAAAAACCCAACATTCGCGTTCTAGGAGTTCCTGAAGGCATGAAGAGGGAGAAAGGATTAGAAGGCATTTTCAGTGAGATACTAGCAGAAAATTTCCCAGGTTTGGAGAAGGACAGAGGCATCTTAGTACAGGAAGCTTATAGAACCCCTAATAAACATGACCAAAAGAGATCCTCACCACGACACGTCATAATCAAACTCACCACAGTGAAACAGAAAGAAAAGATCCTAAAATGTGGAAGAGAGAAACGTCAGATTACTCTCAGAGGATCTAAAATTAGACTCACAGCAGACTTCTCATCAGAAACCCTACAAGCTAGAAGGGAATGGCGAGACATAGCCCAGGTACTAAGAGAGAAAAACTGCCAGCCCAGAATATTATATCCTGCAAAGCTCTCATTTGTGAATGAAGGTGAAATTAAGACTTTTCATAGCAAACAGAAACTGAAAGAATTTGTTGCCACTCATCCTGCCCTGCAAAAGATGCTTAAAGATGTCTTACACACAGAAACACAGAAACATGGTCACCAATATGAAAGAAGGTAAAGGAAGGAAACCTCACAGCAAAAGATCACAGGAAGCTCAATTTCTCTTTGACATAGAATTAAACTCTGATGCACTATTAGAGCAATGTGTTAAAGTAATCTATTATGTTCTCTTGATGTCTGTTAAATTCTAATTATTCAAAAACAGCAGAATTTTTATTAAGAGCTATGGGTTATTTAACTATGTGCTTATTTTCAAAGACTTGAATAATCACCTTGTAACAATGATCAAATTTGGTCTATGTTATGTCATGATTTTAAGGAATCTTAGTTCAACCAGATATTTTGGATTTTGATATTGGTCTATTATGCTATGTTATATGTGCGTACACATTGTATGTCCACATGGGGAAATTTTATTAAGAGTTTTATTTTAATTGGCTTTTAGATAAGATTGTCCATAAATTTAAGCTGCTAAAATCAATCAAAGATACATTTTAATTTGTGTGACCTGAATCTGTGTATCATATGTTTTAAACTTGTTGGTAGAAAGAAACTAAAAACATTTTATATGGTTGTGCTTAAGTTTACTGGTTAAACAAACTATACCATCTTAGATATTTAAGAGGTGTTTTCAAATACATGATTCTTAAAATTTATAGAAGGCATTGGACCTTCTGGTAAATGTTTTATTAAGTTCTTATCTAAGGGTTGAAACGGTTTGCTAAGTATTCATGTAATATTGCTATTGTCAGCAAGTGATCTAGGACTTGCTCCCTCATTTCTCTATTCTAAGCCCAACTTGTTCTTTCATTTCTCTACTCTCTTCAAGGTAGGGAACTAATTCTATTATGAAGGAATCTGTAGGACGCACAATTTAATCTTTAGACCTTATAAGAGATGGCTAACATTTTTCTGTAATAGCATAGCCAAAATAAGAGCTTAAATAATAATCTCATAGCTAGATTCACATCGCCATCAGTGAAGTATACAGTAAGTAGAAAAAAAAAAACCTCCCTTTCAGACCAAAGGGAAAGAAAGTTTTAAAGTGAGAATATAATTTTCCTCATGGGCATTGTCTACCTTAGAAAAACTACTACAGAACGTGCCTGTGACTATAGACTTGTAGTTCAGGCCACCAAAGATTAGAGATGGGACATGGGCTCTCCCTTGACTTGCATCCTCTGGTCTGCTTTAACACAAACCAGGAGGAAAAGAAAGCTAGGCATCAGAAGCAATGGGTGGCAGGCCTATTCATGGCTGATCTGTACGGTGATCTGCCCTCAAGGAGACCCAACAGGCCAGTCCACTGCAGTGGCTTTCAATGTGGTAAGCCTGGGCTTCAGCAGAAGTCAGCTTGTGAAGAGCCCTGGCAGCTCTGCCAAGAGTTGGGTCACTGGAAATGGACCTGCCCTGGAGTCGAAGGATGCCCAGGTCAGAGCCACAGATCTTATTGGCTCCAAGCTGAAAAGCCCTTCACTCAGCCCAACTTCCAAAGTGACCACTGCAGCTGAGGGTATGGTCAAGTAGGGTCAGCAACATTGCAGGCAGAACTGTAAATTTCTTGTTAGAGATGCCCCCTGCCTTTACCTGGCCAGCTCTCCTCCCAGGCCAGCCAAGTAATGAAAGTCAACAGAGTGCCTTCCCCTAGGAGGTTCACACCTCCCTTAGGATATACCCCATGTGAAGAGATAGATAGGTCTGGGCCTCTTAACTTACAAGGCCTAAAGCCCAACAGATTATTATCAAGCCCCTTCTATCAGGTTCTATTTGCCTCTCAATCAGAAAACTTCATTGTAGCTTAGACAGCACCTTTCTTAGCTCCTCTAATAATGACTCTGTCCTTTGTTCTAGGCCCTGTCTAGTGCACTTGGGCCTCATTCCTTTGTAATCATAACCTCTACTCTACCACCAATGGCTCTACTCCCAACCTGTGTGTACTGATGGTCCTCTTCCCCACTTAATGCTGTATAATTGTTCAAACCTGGTAAATGCCACTCTTAGGATCATTGGTTACTATGCTCACCCTGTCTTTTATGACCTTG
Source organism: Lepus europaeus (assembly GCF_033115175.1). Lineage (NCBI taxonomy): Eukaryota > Metazoa > Chordata > Mammalia > Lagomorpha > Leporidae > Lepus > Lepus europaeus. Next base: position 24,676,919 of record NC_084827.1, read on the forward strand.
TCTAAATATGATCAGAGTCAGCGAACTTGGAAGGCTTCCATAGCCTTGGCAACTCATGACGACAGCCTAGGGTGGTTACTGGTGCCATAAACTAGAGTGTCAATTTGTTGGGTCAACAACAGGAGCCACTGTGCAGTTGCTCCTCATGTGGGATCTCTGTCCTTAAAGTGCTGTACATTTTGATTTAATGCTATAACTAGTACTCAAACAGTATGTTTCACTTTGTGTTTCTATGTGGGTGCAAACTGTTGGAATCTTTACTTAATGTATACTAAATTGATCTTCTGTATATAAAGAGAATTGAAAATGAATCTTAATGTGAATGGAAAGGGAGAGGGAGCGGGAGAGGGGAGGGTTGTGGGTGGGAGGGAAATTATGGGAAGGGGAAGCCATTGTAATCCATAAGCTGTATACTGGAAATTTATATTCACTAAATAAAAGTTAAAAAAAAAGAAATAAAAAAAAAACAATAACATAAAAAAAAAAGAAAAAATAGGTCTGTGGATAAGAAGTTAAAAATATAATATTATATGATTCCTAGGTAGTGATTTAAATTAAGAATGCTAAGTAGACAATATCATGTAATTTACACTTAGTGATATGTGTATTTGAAATGTTTCTGGACTCTATTTATTATTTTATCATATAATAAACATTAATTCATGAGTACAAGGTCAATACAAGGCCACAGAATGAAAATGGAAAACACTGATCTTTCAGCTACTTGTTTTCTCCAAGAAAAATGTAGATAATTTCATTGATGAGGCTAAATCAACTATTTCAAATTATTAGAAAATTGCTTAATTGTAGCAATTACCAGGTCAAAGGAGTGGCAAGCTTTTATAGCTTACATTTAATGTTGCTCTACTGAAAGAGGTGATCCAATTTGCATTAATATCAGAGAGAAAGTTATAAATAACTACCAGGAGATTTATTGAAACAAAAAGCTAATTTCCTAGTTGTTATTGTCTTCACTTCTTTGCTATAGATTTTTTTTTAATAACTATCTTTAAAATTACAAACAATGTTCCCAATATTCTCTGTTAAGGCAAGTGTATTTTTAATATTCATTTTATTTCTTTGAAAGACAGAATGATAAAGAAAGAGAGAAAGAGAGAGAATTTTCCATCCACAGGTTTATTCCTCAAATGGCAACACAGCAGTCAGGGCTGGGGAGCTGAGCCAGGCCAAACCCAGGAGCCAAAAACTCCATCTGGTCTCCTATGTGAGTGACAGTGGCCCAATCACTTGGACCATCTCCTGCTGCTTTCCCAGGCACATAGCTGGGAGCTGGATCAGAAATGGAGCAACCAGCATGTGATCCAATGCTCATATGGGATGCCAGTTTTTTAGGCGGTGGCTTAACCCAACTATGCCACAATGCCAATCACTAAGGTAAATTTTAAAAGCTTATTTAAATCCTATTTGTTATATTGTGAGCCAATGACTATTGAAAAATTGTCAAATCTTTCTTTGAATCTCATAACTTTGTTGTATATCTAGGTTATATTTGTTGAACTGAAGGGAGAATAATTGTGTAAATAATTACATATAAAATAATATTTTATGGAGCCAGTGCTGTGGTGCAGCAGGTTAATGCCCTGGCCTGAAGCACCCGGATCTCATATGAGCGCTGGTCCGAGACCCAGCTGCTCCACTTCCAATCCAGCTCTCTGCTATGGCCTGGGAAAGCAGTAGAAGATGGCCCAAGACCTTGGGACCCTGCACCCGTGTGGGAGACCCAGAAGAAACTCCTGGCTCCTGGCCTCAGATCGGCGCAGCTCTGGCCATTGCGGCCATTTGGGGAGTGAACCATTGGATGGAAGACCTCTCTCTCTCTCTCTGCCTCTTCTCTCTCAGTGTAACTCTGACTTTCAAATAAAATAATAAATCTTTAAAAAAAACCAGTATTTTTTCTGGAACACTACGAAGTTAAGTACTTCAGTCAAAGCTTAAGTATGCTATTTTTAAAAAGATTCATTTATTTATTTGAAAGGCAGAGTTAAAGAGAGGCAGAGGCAGAGAGAGAGAGAGATCTTCCATCTGCTGGTTCACTTCCCAGATGACTACAATGGCCGGAGCTGCACCAATCCAAAGCCAAGAGCCAGGAGCTTCCTCTGGCTCATCCACATGGGTGCAGTGGCCCAAGAATTTGGGCCATTTTCAGCTGCTTTCTCAGATGTATCAGCTTGGAGCTGGATTGAAGTAGGGCAGCCAGGACTTGAACCGGAGCCCATATGGGATAACAGCTCTGCAGGAGGTGGCTTTACCCACTACACCACAGCACAGGCCCAGTGTGTTATTTTTGAAAAGTCAGTAAAAAAAACTTCTACAAACTATAGTTAAATATCATGTACACTGAAAAACACAATGAATTCTGTATTTTTTACCTTGCAACCAGTTGTCTGGACATGGTCTCCAACATACATCCAGTTCTTTCATTTGGTTGCCTTATTAAAATTTAAACATCATATAAGCATGAAAAGTAAACACTTTTTGTCTCAATAACAAACTAATGGAATATTTAATAGAAAAAAATTATAGTCATACTTCAAAGAAACTCTGGGGATATTAAAAAAAAGTTTCAAAACACACTATTCACAAGGTATGGGAAAGTAAAGAATTTGGCAATATCTATCAAAGATATTAGTACACATTCTCTTTGATCTGGAAATTCATCTTTTTCTCACTCTAATGAAAACATCTGCTACTTAGGGAGAAGGCAAAGTTATTTTGGTTCACAGTTTGGAGATTTACAGTCCAAGATCAGGTGGACCCCTTGGCGTGGCATCTGATGAAGGCCGTGGAACACAGGCAGAGAAAGGGTCACATGGTCATCCAGGAATCAGAGAGAATAAGGAGCATGCTTGTCGCTGTCTATGCGGTCTCTCCTTAAAAAGCCATCAAGATCCCATTCTGGGGGGCCCCATCCCAGTTATCTAACCCAATCTCATCATTTCCCAAAGGTCCTACTTTCAAATACCATAAATGGATTATTTCCACTCTTAATCCTTTAACATTAATCTATTAACCATTGGGGATCAAGTCTTTAACATATGGGCTTTAGAAAACACCCAAGCTAATATCCAAACTATAGCAGTGATAATCTAGATTGCACTAATTTCCCCTTAGTTCCCTTACTGGGTTCATTGACTTGCCATCATTACTATCAATGTATAAAAGATAAATAGCTAGGAATAAAAAGGAGGAAGAAAGAGAGCCTACAAAAGACATAGAAGAAAGAAGAGAAAGAGGATAAGGAAGAGAAAGGACAGGGTTTGAAGGATGAGAAGTAGAACGGGAGGACAGAACAGAAGGAGTGGAAGAGAAAGAAGAAGTAGTAAAAATAACTTTTTGAAGACAGAAATCCCTTTTGATTCTTCTAGCCAGAATTCAGACTTAACAATACTTTCCACATTGATTCCACTTATTTCATTAATGTCCCAACAGCTCTCCCTTTTTCATCTGAAACTTCTGTATTTCTTTCTTTTAAAGTTTCATAATAGGGTAAAGCATTTATCCTAGTGGGTAAGACTCCTGCATCCCACATTAGAATACATGTTTTATTTCTGTCTCTGGCTCCCAACTCCAGCTTCCTGCTACTGCTGACTTGCAGCAGTGAGGGGTCAAGTAATTGAGTTCCTGTCACCCATATGGGAGAACTATATTGTTTCCAGCTCCTGCAAATTGGCCCAGTTTCAACCAATGTGAGAACTTGCACAGTGAACCAGCAGATAGGAATACTCCCTCTCTCTTTCTGTTACTCAAATATATTTTCTTTAATTTCACAATGTATTCAGGACACAGGTATTTATGGACTTTATGGACTTATCCTGAAGTCTGAGAAATAGTCAATCAGAAAATAAACTCAGAAACATGTGCTACCCTGTCTCATTTCATCTACCCAATACAAAACCATGCTTGACTTAAGTAAAGAGTTCAAATTAGACAAGAAACAAGACAACAGTTATTTCTTTGACTTTTGTGGGTTGTTTGGTTTCTGTTTAATATTTGCTTCATGCTGCATTAAGATCATTTGTCTGGGGCTGATAGTTTTTGATGACCACATCCCATATCAGAGAGCTGGTTCAAGTCTAGGCTTTTCCATTTCCAATTCAGCTTCCTGTTGATGCACCTAGAAAATCAGCAGGTGATGAGCCCAATACTTGGAACATTGACACCCACGTGAGAGACCAGGATGAATTTCTGGGCTCTTGGCTTCAACCTGGCTCAGCTGTTGCTGCCATCTGGGGAGTGAAACAGTAGATGGAAGGGAGACTCTCTCTCCTCACACCCCCCATCTCTCATTCTGCTTTCAAATAAATCAACAAATATTTTTTAAAAAGAGTTTCAGACTAGGTGTCAATTCCAGTTTTGACATTAGCATCTATTGAGAATTGTGAAGCATGAAACATCCTGCCAGGCTCTGGGAACATACAAAGAATAAAATAGTCCTTTCTCTAAGAGATGAAGCAATTTGTGTATAACTAAAGGAAACAGAATTGCTAAATAGCATACTGGCAGCATCACAAGCTATAGTGAGCTGAGAAGGGACAGCAACATTCTGCTGGATTTTGGGAGCTGTTGGTAAAGCAGAGAAGTTTTGCAAAGGATGAGGAACTTGATACACGGATTTCTTTTGCCAGATGAGGAAGGAGTAAAGGATATCTCAGGCAGAGTTCTGCAACAGTAAGGGCATGGTAAGAGAAGATGCATGAAATCCCCAGCATACTAGTTGTAGCTATACTCTATCTTCTCCACTCAAGAAATCATAATTAAATGAAAGCAACTGAGATGGAGGTTATTATTAGCAACAATGGTCTCCACTCAAATAAATAATCTACAAAGTAGTATTTAATTGATTTGAAAGACATGAGTTACAACTTTCTTATTTGAAAACATTTCTATCAACGAGTCTCTAAGATTGCTCAACTTCTAGCAAATGAAAATTCAGATGAGAGAAGCATGTATTGTGTATCATTACACATCTTTCTCACACCAACCCCCTCTTATCTTTTCTTCTTTTAAAAAAAAATATTTATTTATTTACTTGAGAGGTAGAGATATAGACAGAGAGAGGGAGAGACAGAGAGGTCTTCCACCAGCTGGTTCACTCCCCAAATGGCCACAACAGCTGGAGATGGGCTGATCTGAAGTCAGGAGCTTCTTCTAGGTCTCCCACATGGATGAAGGGCCCCAAGCACTTGAGCCATCTTCTACTGCTTTCCCAGGGCATCAGCAGGGAGCCAAGTCGGAAGTGGAGTAACCAGGACTTGAATTGGCACCCATATGGATGCTTACCCTATTACACCACAGCGATGGTCCCTCTCTCTTTTCTTATAATGTGTCTTGTAGATGCAAGATAAATGACAGCAAGAATATCATTCAGGCAAGATAAGGAGTTTGTAATGCCTACTTTGAGAACTAACACTGGAAACAAGTGATAAGAGCTTTAGTGAGTCAATGAATTACCACAGTGAATTACCACAATGAATTACCACAATCTCTATATCAGAGATTGAAGTCTGGTGCTTATGTTACATATAGATTGCCAAGGCCTGACACATCTGAAGGAATGAAAGATGTTCCATCTAAGGTATAGGTGGTGTTAATTAGGTATAAGCTCCTGGCCTGTTAGATCTCTTGTTACAATCTCAATAGCAATAAAGCCAAAAAGTAATTCTAGTACAAGGCACTTGGCTTCATTGGAGGGAAATGAATCCCTAGTCAGGGATTCCAACCTGAGCCAACACACTGAAGGGAGGGAGTGTAAACTCCTTAAAGCATATTTTCATGGTAGCAAAATGACTCAGAGGTTTTACCAACAACTCAATGATTCATTCATAATTTTTGTAGGAAAAGAAGTTTGCCAACGAGAATATATTTTACTTAGACTATAGAATCCTGACAGCAGTTAGTCCCAGCTGGAGTTATTTCAGCTTTGTCTTGTTCTTTTCCATGGTCTCAAACATGAAGATTTTTAAAAACCCAATTAGAATAATATATTGATTATGGGGGAGTGGGATGGATGGTAGAGTAATGCCTTAATAGCTTGGCCAGCATGGCCTCCACATAACTACAGCTGTTCTCCATTTCAACCTCAACAACTTCCCAGGAAATGTACTTGGATTTGACATTGAAATGGTGCTTTTGGGATCCTATTATACAGAATGCCTGACACATTACATCAAATAAGCAGCAGCTGAAAACAGGCCTATAAAACTGGGGCTAAGGTAACGAAAAATATCATGTGTTTTCTTTATTAGCAATCTATTTCTAAGAACATGTGCAGCTTAGATCTGTCTTAATATTTATTTGATGTTTATGCTTTAAGTTTTTGCTTTTAATTTGTTATTCATAGATAAAGCAGAAAATGTTTTATAGACACACACGTGCATTAAATCAAGAGTCACTGGGGGAGGTATTTTGGTGCAGTGCGTTAAGCTACTACTTGAGATGCCCATATCCCATATTGGAATGCTGGTTCAAGTCCTAAAGTACTCTACTTCTGACAGCTTCCTGCTAATGCACCTGGGAAAGCAGCAGATGATGGCTCAAGAACTTGGGTCCCTGCCAAACCTGTGTGAGACCCACATGGGATCCCTGAATCCTGTCTTTGCCCTGAACCAGCTCTAAATATTGCAGCCATTCAGGGAGTGAACCAGTGGATACAAAATCAATCTCTCTCTCTCTCTCTCTCTCTCTCTCTCTCTCTCTCACCATTCTGTCACTCTGCCTTTCAAATAAATATGTTTTAAAAAACTCAAGAGTCATTAACTTCACTATTACAGAATCAGTAATTGTTAAGGGCATAGATTTAGTGCATAGGGTTGTAACAATTGTTTAGAGAATTTAGATGTCTTTCCCAAATAATTCCAATCCAAGGCCCTGTTCCAAAGAATTTGGGATACTGGCAAGATGTTATGGCACATCTATAAAATAAAATGAGACCAGATGTAAATGATGCTCTTTCTGAATCTGAGAAGGCTTCCTTTCTGACATACCAATCAAGGATGCCATAAATTAAAGGATCACATGAGGCACAGAAGGTTAAATTGTAATTTTTATAGCTCTATGGTGGGAAAAAATATGTTGCACTATAACAGCTTGAGGATATTTTGCCTCTTTTTCAAAAAGACTAAAATTTAGGAATTATTAACAAAGCTAAATTCATTATATCTCTGGGTTCCAAGCCAAAAGATAATTTATAGCTGATCATTTTCAAAGGTAATTCTGATATGATCTGACTTCTGAATCATATTTGAATAATCTGATTTTTAGGTAAGTATAATGAGCATCAGCTTCACTAATAATTTCTAGATTTTCTGATATGAATCCATATCAGAATCAGAAGTATTACTTGCTTTTTGTACTAAAGCATGTTCCTAAATTATTTCCCCTGTTTCTAGTATAAAAGTATAATAATAATATTTAATAAACATCTAAATGTTCATCTGAAACTAACAGGAAAACCATAGTTAATCATCTCTATTACAATTTCATCTGACTCTTTATGGATCAATGATGGCTATGAAACATTCACAATTCACCTCACAGATCCAGTGCCAAATGTCTGAATATAATAACCCTGAGGATTATGATCTTCATGACCTTGTTTTGTTCCTGGTTTATTGTTTTGAGAGGCACAGAGACAGAGAGTGAGAGACAGAGACAGAACTCCCATCTGGGACTAATGTAATCCCATACAACTCCTGCTTTATAGAAAAACAAAAAGGGAGAATGTTAGTAAAGTGGTGCAGTCTTATCTATGGTGTGATCTACACCCTGACACCATCCTAGGCTTTAGCCCCCGTCGCCATTACTGGAAGCCAGGTGGTCACATGGCCCAGTCATCGGTGTCAAGCTCCTCCACCATCCTAATGTTAGTCGCTGCTCCTACTTCTCTGCCTGCCTCCTGGCAAAGTTTTAAAAGGACCTGTTCCTGAACACATGGTTCTCTTCCTCTCCATCTCTGATCTCTCTCTCTCTCTCTCTCTCTCTCTCTCTCTCTCTCTCTCTCTTTCTCTCTCTCTTATGCTCTCCTTCTGCTTCTTTTGCTTCTTCCCCCCTTCCCTCCAGTCTGTCGGGTTTCCCCTAATAAAGTCTTTCCTATAAAAAAAAAAAACAACAACAAAAAACTCCCATCTGCTCACTCCCCTACATGAATAAAATAACTGGTTTGGACTAAGGTCAGATCTTGGAGCCAAGAACTCAGCCTAGGTCTTCCAAGTGGGTAGCAAGACCCCAGTTTCTTTCCTTTTTTTTTTTTTTTGTTTTTCATTTGACAGGTAGAGTTATAGACAGTTGAGAGAGAGACAGAGAGAAAGGTCTTCCTTCTGTTGGTTCACTCCCCAAATGGCCGCCACGGCCAGCTCTGCACTGATCTGAAGCCAAGAGCCAGGTGCTTTTTCCTGGTCTCCCATGCAGGTCGAGGGACCCAAGCACTTGGGCCATCCTCCACTGCCCTCCCAGGCCACAGCCAAGAGCTAGACTGGAAGAGGAGCAACCAGGACTAGAACCTGGCGCCCATATGGGATGCCGGCACTGCAGGTGGAGGATTAGCCAAGTGAACCACGGCGCCGGCCCCAAGACCTCAGTTTCTTGAACTATCACTGCTACTTCTCAGGACCTGCCTTAGTGGGAAGCTGGAAGCAAGAACCAGAACCAGAAATCAAACTAAGGTACTCTGATGGATGCAGGCATTTTAACCACTAGGCTAAACAGTCATGTCTAGATTTCTATGGGTGATTAGAATGACTCTAAAAATATACCCTCCTGGACAGACTAATTCTTATCTTGCCATATGAATAGAATGACCATATATTCCAGTTTTCCAGGATATTTCCAGTTTATGCCAATTACTGCAGTGTAATTTTAAAGTGCCCCTATTTCAATCAAAATGTCCCAATTTAAGTGATAAATTATATAGTCATTCTCTTAGGTTAATTCAGAGACAGCAGTACAATTTGAAATGGTTTTCTCCCTCCAGTATAAACTCAAAACTACTGGGGTTTTTAAGAAAAGAGAAGAGAGATCATGAAAGAGAGAAGGGCTTAGAGGCAAGTCCAGATATTTGGCCTCCTACTCACAAAAGAAAATGAACCTTAGGTTGGAAAGACTGCAATTATACTCATTCTGCCTCATGTCAACTTCTTATCTGGCAATTCAGAAATATTTAACTGAGGTGCTGGCATTGTGGAACAGCAGGTTAAGCCATTGCTTGCTACTCCAGCAGCCCGTATCCGTGTCAGTTGAAGTCACTGCTGCTCCACTTCCAAACCAGCTCCCTGATAATGCACCTGGGAAAGCAACATAAGATAGCCTAAGGATGTGTACCCCTGCCATTCACGTGGGAGACCCAGGTGGCGGTCCTGGCTCCCTGCTTCAGCCTGGCCCAGCACTGGCCATTGTAGCCATTTGGAGTGAACCAGTGGATAGATTTCTTCCTTTCTCGGTCTCTTCCTCTCTCTGTGTCACTGTGCATTTCAAATAAATAAAATAAATCTTTTATAAGTTAAGTTTAAAAAAATAAATAACAGTACTGGGAGCAAACATTTAAAGCCAGTGACTAAGACACTTGCAATGCAGAGGCTGCCAGAGTTCAACTCCTGACTTCATCTCTGGACTCCAGTTTCCCACCATTGCAGACACACTGGGACTTAATAGATGGGTCATTGATGCCCACATGGGAGACCTGGACTGAGATCCTAGCTCTCTTCTCCAGCTGCAGCCTCAACCCATCCCTGGCTATTGCAGAAATTTGGGAACTGAATCAACAGATAGGAGCTTGCTCACTCAGGTACCAGCAGCTAGGAACTTCTTTTGGGTCTCCCATGCAGGTACAGGGACCCAAGTACTTGGGCCATCTTGTACTTCTTTCCCAGGCCACAAAGGAGAGCTGGATAAGAAGTGGAGCAGCCGGGTCTCGAACTGGCGCCCATATGGGATGCTAGCACTGCAGGCAATGGTTTTACCCGCTACGCCACAGCACTGGCCCCGAGTTTTGTTTTGTTTTGTTTTGTTTTAAGATTTATTTATTTATTTGAAAGGCAGAGTTACAGAGGGAGAGAGACAGAAAGAGACAGACAGAAGTCTTCCATCCACTGGTTCATTCCCCACATGGCCACAATGGCCAGGAGCCAGGGTCTTCCACGTGGTGGCAGGGGCCCAAGGACTTGGGCTATCTTCTACTGTTTTCCCAGGCATATTAGCCTGGGATCAGAAGTGGAGCAGTTGGGACTGGAACTGGTGCCCATATGAGATACTGCTGCCACAAGCAGCAGCATTGTAAGTTACACCATGGTGCCGGTGCCGCGGCTCAATAGGCTAATCCTCCGCCTGCGGCAACGGCACCCCGGGTTCTAGTCTCGGTCAGGGTGCTGGATTCTGTCCTGGTTGCTCCTCTTTTAGTCCAGCTCTCTACTGTGGCCCAGGAGTGCAATGGGCCCTGCACCTGCATGGGAGACCAGGAGAGGCACCTGGCTCCTGGCTTCGGATCAGCGTGGTGTGCCGGCCATAGCATGCTGGCCACAGCAGCCATTAGGGGATGAACCAATGGAAAAGGAAGACTTTTCTCTCTGTCTTTCTCTCTCTCACTGTCCACTCTGCCTGTCAAAAAAAATAATAATAAGTTACACCATGGTGCCAACCCATTCATAGAGTTTCCTAAGAGATCCTTACAACACAGTCAAATGTACTAAAGAGAAAAATCATTTCAGCTCAGGAGCTTCTTTTTTAAAATATAATTCATTCAACCATTAATTCTTTTTCCTTTCATTGAAATTTCAGACTAGCCCAACTTCTTTGTTTCTGTAGTCTGTTCTAAGTATCAGCTAGTTAACTTTTCTCCTGGTCTCTTCCTGTTCTTCAAGCTCTCTCCATCTCTAATTTAGATTTTAACTCTCTGAGACAGAAAACTATACCTACAGCTTAATGTTCACCACCAACAACAACAATGAAGAAAAAACCTGGATGAAGCTTCTGGTTCCTGACTTCAGCCATGTCCAGTTCCAGATGTTGCAGCCATCTGGGGAGTGAACCAGCAGATGAAGATCTTTCTATATATCTCTTCCTGTCTCTTTCTCTGTAACTGACAAATAAATAAATAAATCTTACAAAAAAAAAAAAAGATAACCTGTCAGGCTAGTTTTGTGAGGCTGGACTCTGGAATGTTCCTTATCTAGTGCCTGGAATGTTAATATCTCATGAGACAGTCCAGGTGTACTTAGGTAGTCATGGGTCACCTTTGTCTAGCTTAACATATAAACTTCTTACCACTGACTTTAGGTGCAGGAATTCATGTCTTGCTGCTGCCCAAGACCAGGCTTCTTTACGTTTCCCCAATAAATTACAATTTGTGTAATCCTGGATTTGTCTAATTCTCTTCACACTTCCCACCATCAGTGACTGATTCTCAAATACCCAGTTCTCCCAAAACACTTTCTTAGAACAGTTCTCACTGTACATTAGGGGGATGAAACTAAAGAAGCAGGCATTATGCTCATTGGGTTGGTGCAGGACCTCAAACATTGCCACAGCCAGTTCACCTTGTCCCCAGCCTGGTGGTTCCCCTTTCTGTCAGGGAGCAGCAGTGGATTCACAGCTTCTGCAGCTCCCACAACATCCCCTTCTTCAGATTCTATGAATCCTGGGCCAGGTATGCGGCAACGAGGTGTGAAGGCAACAGCTTCGTCTTTAGGCCAACCACACTGTCAGGGTCAGATACATGAGTATCGGTCAGAGTTTCATGTGTTGCATAATGGAGTCAGTTTGTCCCTAGGTTGTAATTTGCTCCCGTGAGCTCCAGTTTCACTCATCTTCCCTCACTGCAAGTCCAGATTTTTTAAATTTATTTTTTATTTAAGAGGTAGAATTACAGAGAGAGGTAGACGAAGAGGTCTTCCATCTGCTGGTTCTCTCCCCAAATGGGCCCAATGTCCACAGCTGAGCAGATCCAAAGCCAGAAGCCAGGAGCTTCTTCTGGACCTCCCACATGGGTGCAGGAGCCCAAGGACTTGGGCCATCTACTGCTTTTCCAGGCCATAACAGAGAGCTAGATTGGAAGAGGAACAGACAGGACATGAACCAGCACCCATATGGGATGCCATTACTAAAGGTGGAGGCTTAGCCCACTACACCACAGCGTCAGCCCCGCAAGTCCAGATTTGTTCCCCAACCACTGTGTTACTGACCTACAGAGACTTAAAGCCCACTAGCATACACAGCTAGACCTTCCATCAATTACCAGTTCCTCTTTATCATGATTACTAACTTTTCTCTAATCTCAGACCATCACATTTTAGACCTATATTCCCTCAAATTTTTCCATAATTGTATCAAGTCAAATCCTTATATTAAACCTTCTGTATGATTCTCTCCCCCTCACCAAGACATCAGATACAAGGTTAGGGTCAACATTGTGGGAAGTTTTTATAGGAAAATAAAAGGTCTTAAAAAAACAAAGACTCAGAGTCAGAGAACACCTTTATATTCTTGGATGTGTTTAAAAGTCCTGATTTGGACTAGCGGCAAGATGGTGGAATAGGAAGGGAGCACATTGATAGTTCAGCAAGTCACACAGGTTAATAAAAGTGGAGATACTGCAGGGTCAAGGAAGAGTAGGGGAAGAAACAGCAGAGGAAACTCTTCCGGAACTAGTGATTCACAGTGGACCTGCGTGGAGAGCGTGGGAGCCCAAGTTCGGGACACCAGCGGCAGACTCAACATACCAGCGCTGGAACGTGAGGTGAGCCGAACCTCAATAGCCCAAGACACCAGCGGGCAAGCAGAAAGAGGAGACTAGAGGGAACGAGGCTTGAAACTCCGTGGGGAAAAGTTCACCATGCTAACTAGAAGAGAGAGAGGAAAAAAAAAAAAAAAGTGACCGATACGGACACGAGTTTCTCTCTCTCCGCTCACCCCTCAAAGGCAAGCAAGACAAAGAGCAGGTGCCATTTTGGACATACGTCATAAGCAGGGCGACCTCAGGTCTGCACCGGCCCTGAGCCTAGCAGAAAAACCTGACTCTGCAGGGAGGGGTGAAATAACAGGAGATTAGCATCTAACTTGGCAACCCAGTGGGAGACTGCAGGAGAATTGGAGCCCACACTGAGGGCAGCACAGATTCCCTGTGTGGTCCTTGGGAAAGAGCTTCCAATCTCTGGCTCCTGTGGGTATATCATTCGCCTGCTAACTACCTCCAATTATGTTCAGCTGTGCGGAATTACTTCCCTTTTGAATCAAAAAAAAAAAAAAAAAGAAAAAAAGAAAGAGAGATTTACCACGCCTAACCTGGGAGTGTCATCTTTGACACACCCTCAACCCTGAGGAACCAAACACAGCTCTCAGTCCACACTCATCTCAAGCCTCTAAGGCTCCACCAAAAGCAGACAGTCCACTTAATATAGAGCCATAGTGTAATAAGAAAAAACACCACAGTGAAGAAACCAAATATCTCCAACATGCCAAACAACAAACGCAAAAACCAAGCTAACAAGAACAAGGAAGACACTATGATGCCTCCAAATGAAAAAGACACCCCAATTCAAGATTATGAAGATGATGAGATAGAAGAAATGCAAGAAGCGGATCTCAAAAAATTGATAAGAACATTAAGAAGTTCTCAAAAACAAATTCTTGAACTACAGAAATCCTTAATGGACAAGATAGAAAATCTCTCTCGTGAAAATGAAATATTAAGGAGGAATCAAAATGAAATGAAACAACTAGTGGAACAAGAAATTCTGATAGTGACGAGAAATCATAATGAAATGAAGAATTCAATAGATCAAATGACAAACACATTAGAGAGCCTTAAAAAGAGAATGGGTGAAGCAGAAGAGAGAATATCAGACTTAGAAGACAGAGAACAGGAAAGGAAACAGGCAAACCAAAGAAAAGAAGAAGAAATTAGAAATCTAAAAAATATTGTCGGGAATCTACAGGATACTATTAAAAAACCCAACATTCGGGTTCTAGGAGTTCCTGAAGGCATGGAGAGGGAGAAAGGATTAGAAGGCATTTTCAGTGAGATACTAGCAGAAAATTTCCCAGGTTTGGAGAAGGACAGAGGCATCTTAGTACAGGAAGCTTATAGAACCCCTAATAAACATGACCAAAAGAGATCCTCACCACGACATGTTGTAGTCAAACTCACCACAGTGAAACATAAAGAAAAGATCCTAAAATGTGCAAGAGAGAAACGTCAGATTACTCTTAGAGGATCTCCAATTAGACTCACAGCAGACTTCTCATCAGAAACCCTACAAGCTAGAAGGGAATGGCGAGACATAGCCAAGGTACTAAGAGAGAAAAACTGCCAGCCCAGAATACTATATCCTGCAAAGCTCTCATTTGTAAATGAAGGTGAAATTAAGACTTTTCATAGCAAACAGAAACTGAAAGAATTTGTTGCCACTCATCCTGCCCTGCAAAAGATGCTTAAAGATGTGTTACACACAGAAACACAGAAACATGGTCACAAATATGAAAGAAGGTAAAGGAAGGAAACCTCACAGCAAAAGATCATAGGAAGCTCAATTTCTCTTTGACATAGAATTAAACTCTGATGCTCTGTTAAAGCAATGTGTTAAAGTAATCTAAAAACAAAAAGCAATTAAAATCAATTGGCAATCTACAAAAAGAGTTAAAGATTTTAAAAGCTATTATTAGAATTGCTATATTGGTCTATTATGCTATGTTATATGTGTGTACATATTGTATGTCCACATAGGAAATTTTATTAAGAGTTTTATTTTAAATGGCTTATAGATAAGATTGTCCATAAATTTAAGCTGCTAAAATCAATCAAAGATACATTTTAATTTGTGTGACCTGAATCTGTGTATCATATGTTTTAAACTTGTTGGTAGAAAGAAACTAAAAACATTTTATATGGTTGTGCTTAAGTTTACTGGTTAAACAAACTACACTATGTTAGATATTTAAGAGGTGTTTTCAAATACATGATTCTTAAAATTTATAGAAGGCATTGGACCTTTTGGTAAATGTTTTCTTAAGTTGTTATCTAATGGTTAAAACGGTTTGCTAAGTATTCATGTAATATTGCTATTGTCAGCAAGCGATCTAGGACTTGCTCCCTCATTTCTCTATTCTAAGCCCAACTTGTTCTTTCATTTCTCTATTCTCTTCAAGGTAGGAAACTAATTCTATTATGAAGGAATCTGTAGGATGCACAATTTAATCTTTAGACCTTATAAAAGAGATGGCTAACATTTTTCTGTAATAGCATAGCCAAAATAAGAGCTTAAATAATAATCTCATAGCTAGATTTACTTCGCCATCAGCGAAGTATACAGTAAGTAGAAAAAACCTCCCTTTCAGACCAAAGGGAAAGGAAGTTTTAAAGTGAGAATATAATTTTCCTCATGGGCATTGTCTACCTTAGAAAAACTACTACAGAACATGCCTGTGACTATAGACTTGTAGTTCAGGCCACCGAAGGTTAGAGATGGGACACAGGCACTCCCTTGTCTTGCATCCTCTGGTCTGCTTTAACACAAACCAGGAGGAAAAGAAAGCTAGGCATCAGAAGCAATGGGTGGCAGGCCTATTAATGGCTGTACAATGTCTCTGAAAAGATTTAGGTTTAACTTACCTGAAACCCAGAAAAGGAAACATGAAACAGGAGGTGTAAAAACCAAAGAAAATTCAACATATCCTTTTAAATTTTCCCCACAAAATAAGAGAAGCAGAGGGTCTATTTGCTATCTTTTAACAAAGTTTTGATCATAATTGTGAAAGGAAAAAGAATTTAAGATGGGAAAACAATATAGTTAATTCTTATTTGAGTTAAATCAATGTTACTAATTTTCTATGGCTGATGTAACAAATCAGAACAAACTAGGTGACCTAAAACAAAAATTTATTATTTTTTAAAAAAGGTTTGTTTATTTTATTTGAAAGAGAGAGAGAGAGAGAAATCTCATACAGTTGCTGGTTCACTGCCCAAATGGCCTCCAGGAGCTTTATCAGGGTCTCCCACATGGGTGCAGGGCCCCAAGCACTTGGGCCATCCTTGGTTGCTTTCTCAGGTGCAGTAGCAGGGAGCTGGATGGGAAGTGGAGCAGCCGGGAATCGAATTAGTTCCCATATGTGGTGCTGGTTCCACAGACTGTGGCTTAACCAGCTGCACCACAGTACCAGCCCTCAAATTTATTATCTTACCATTCTTTAGGATAGAAGTCAGATATGGGACTCACTGAGCTAAACTGAAGGTGTCAATGAGGCTGAATTCCTTTCTGGAATATCCAAGAGGAGAATCCAGTTCCTTGCCTTATATAGCTTCTACAGGCTTCCACACTTGTTGAGTATCTTCTTCCGTTTTCACAGCCAACATGTTGCAATGTTGCATCTCTCCCACCATTCTTTTTTTCCCCACCATTCTTTAATAGTCATATCACCCCCTGACTTTTTTATTGAATTTTTTTTTGACAGGCAGAGTGGACAGTGAGAGAGAGAGAGAGAGAGAGAGAGAGAGAAAGGTCTTCCTTTTCCGTTGGTTCACTCTTCAATGGCCGCTGCGGCTTGCATGCTGTGGCCAGCGCACTGCGATGATCCAAAGCCAGGAGCCAGGTGCTTCTCCTGTTCTCCCATGTGGGTGCAGGGGCCCAAGGACTTGGGCCATCCTCCACTGCACTCCCAGGCCATTGCAGAGAGGTGGACTGGAAGAGGGGCAACCGGGACAGAGTCCGGCGCCCCGACTGGGACTAGAACCCGGTGTGCTGGCGCCGCAGGCAGAGGATTAGCCTATTGAGCTATGGCGCCCTGGCCTCTATTGCATTTCTAAGGACTGTGTGATTACTTTGGGTCCATCTGAATAGCCTTGTTAACCACTCCATCCTTAAGCTTAGCCCTACCTACAATGTCTCTTTTGTCATGTAAGATAACATACAGTGTATGAAAGTTATTGAGAGGCCCACTATGCTGCTCAGCATAGTCCATGTAGTTAATATTAAAAAATTAATTTTTAACTATATTTCTTTAAATACCTTAAAATTACTTCAGATTAACATATGCATGTATATTTTTAATTTTTTTATTCTTTATTTTTTAAGGAATACATATCTCATAAGTTCAACTTTAGGAATATAGTTATTCTTCCCACCATACCCACCCTCCCACCCACACTCCCACCCCTACTCTTCCCTTTCTCCTTGCTTCAGCCTGCCCAATACTTACCTCTTGTGACAATCTAAGGAGTGAATCAGCAAATGGAAGATTCTCTCTCCCCTCTTCCTCTCTCTTTCTTTGTCATTCTGCCTTTCAACTAGAGAGGTAAATAAATCTTTGAAAAATAAAGTAAAATAAAATGAAAAACTTAAAAAATGAAATCATAGATTTTTAAAATATACCTTCTTTGTAGCTTACCAAAAAACAGATACTTTAGCTCATAGTGCTGACAGTGAAAATAAATCCAGACATTCATTTAATTCTGTCAGTTATTCTTAGGCACATTATAGAAGCAGCATAGTGCAGTAGCAAGACAACTGAGTTAAGCCATCTGAACCCAAAATTATCAGAGCAACCAGTCAATATATGCTCTGGGGCTAGTCACGCCACACCTCCAGAGTACACATTTTTTCTTGTACAATGTAAGATTTAATAAGATCAGTGCTTTACAAATTCCAATATTTATATGTGGTTATTAAGAAAGCTCCTTGTCACACTAAATTTCAACCAAGGATTAACCAATCACCAAGTCCTTATTTCATTCATAAAGTCCTTGTTTCATTCATAACTTAACAACAACACGTTTGATCCTCTCCTCTTTTACAGGAGGATTTTCTGGCTGCCCTATTTTCTCAGACACATTTTGTTCTTTCCAGACAACAGTTCATGAAAACAACGTCCCAGGCATCTCTGGGTTGCTGAGCAGGCTAAGATTAGATATTCCAATTTCTCACCCATTGCAGTTGACCTTCCAGTGACTTCTCTCAGTGCCCAATTTTTCAGAAGCCCAAGAACATATTTCCTCACTGACCTCATTTTGCAAGTCAGCTGTAAATCCAGGATGTAAGATTTTAGTTCCTAGTACTCTTTATGCTTTTTGTCCAAAGTACTGTATCATTCTAATAATATACAACAAATAAATGGTCAAGTTTTATGAAATCAATTTTAAATGTGTTCCAACAACTAGAAAAGGCAGCAATAACTCATTTCAGCAAAATTTTCTTGCGAGAAAAGGATATTTTAAATTGTAACATTACACTAATACACAGAGTACAAAAAAGTAACATAATAAATGAAATTGACATTCTAAGGTTTGATTAGTTTATAGCCCTTGTCTATACTCCTGAGGAACAGTGATTTTGGTTGTTTGTTTAAACATTTATTTGTTTTATTGGAAAGGCAGAGTTACAGAGAGGCTGAGGCAGAGAGAGAGAGAGAGAGAGAGAGAGAGAGATATCTTCCATCTTCCTTCCACTGGTTCACTCCCCAAATGGTCACAACAGCCAGAGCTGGGCTGATCCAAAGCCAGGAGCCAGGAGCTTCTTCCAGGTCTCCCACGTGGGTGCAAGTCCCAAGGGCTTGGGCCATCTTCTACTGCTTTCCCAGGCCATAGAAGAGAGCTGGATCAGAAGTGAAGCAGCTGGGACTTGAACCGGCACCCATATGGGATGCTGGCACTATAGGCAGCGGCTTTACCCACTACACCACAGTGCCAGCACCAACATTAATTTTTCTGCTTACTAATTGTTTAATTCTTTATTTAGTAGAGGTTAAGCTCATGACTTTAAAGTAAATTGAAAGTATGTAGTAACTGAAAAATTAAAAGAAAAATAAGAAATTAAGGAAGAGGGATAGCGGGAGCAAGGGAAGAAAGGTAGAGTGGAAAGTATGGTTCTGTTCTTAAAATGTGTATATTAAATACATGAAATTGATTCTCTTTGCATAAATAAATAATTTTAATTGCAATATTATAAATGTTATCAAAACCTACCCAGAACAATACTTATATTCTGTGTGCATTCACTCCAAAATGAAAAGGCACAGTGAAATTCATAACCAAATTCACTTTTTCTTGATTACATTTCAACCAGAGGTATTGAGAACTGTATAACTCTGGCACAAGAAAAGTATTGGGATCCCTATTCATTTTTTATTTTATGGACTTCATTCAGTTCAAATAAGGTCTCTTATTTTTTATGGACAATTCACCCACACTTCTTGGGAATCTAGCTTCTCATTTCCATTCTGATTTCAGCTTACGCCCTTTCATTCCATTTCTTTCCCATTTTTTGGATTGGCGCATACTTTTTTTTGGGGGGGATTACTTACATACTTCCTCCCCCATTTAGGTGTCCTCTTGTATTTCTGCAGATCTCTTTTAACCAGATAAACTCCCTGTGCCAAACAAAAACAAAAACAAAACAAACAAACAGAAAAACCTCCAGTACAGCCAGGAGTTCATTAAGGAAATACCTGATACAGCAAAAATAAGATACAAACCCTGCCCTCACAAAGTGTACAGCCTAAATGAATTAGATAATGAAAATAATAATGTTCTAAGTGTTCTGCAAAGTGAGCTGTAATGTTTGGTAGCTTCACAATAAAGTAGCCTAGGTAGATTGGGGAATTATACTTAGAATAAATCTTCCTGGTCCACACACATCGTCTTCAAAGCTACACACCACCCAGTAGCTGGAAACATCACCATTCCAGCTATAACCCACATTCCAAAATGTAAGAGGAAGATATTACTTGTTCTTTATTTATCTGCTCAATTCAATGCTATATTCTTCTGGTTCCTACTAGGAAAATTCTGTATGAAACACTATGGAAATGATGCAAAGGAAGGATCATCTCCTTCTCACTGACAAAAGTCTAAAACAGGCTCAGTATTTATGAACTGCTTACATGAGAACATATACAAGATAGTAATTATTTCTCCTAGTACATTACATTTAATTGAATAGGAAATAAAATGCCCAGAGGTTCCTTTAAAATAAGCTCAGTGAGAATACAGTCTTGCTATCTAATGATCCAAAACTCTATTTATGTTTTCTAAAGAGCAATTAACTCATTTAAAAGATTGTTGGGCATTTCAGGCAGGATATCAATAATATCAAGTCTTTCCAAGTATCAATGTTGGTTCCCACTGCATGTCTATTTTTAATGAAGTCATGATGGAACATTTTTCAATGATCCTCTTTCCAAGAAACTTGAATAATTTTGTCTGATTGTCTCTATCTTTTTCCAAGTTTTAATATCCAGTCACAATATTTTTAGAAAAATGAAATAACTTAATGAATGAAAAAAATGATTGCACTTTTTATATCAGCATTACATTTTCATTTATCTATATTAAGTATTATAGACAATTACCTCACCATCACAAGGTCAGAAGCTTTTGCTAAATACTCCATTTGTCAATGATGCATTTTCTTTTTTTTTAAAGATTTATTTATTTATTTATTTATTTGAAAGTCAGTGTTACACAGAGAGAGGAGAGGCAGAGAGAGAGAGAGGTTTTCCATCCGATGGTTCACTCCCCAATTGGCCTCAACAGCTGGAGCTGCACCAATCCGAAGCCAGGAGCCAGGAGCTTCCGCCTGGTCTCCCTCATGGGTTCAGGGGCCCAAGGACTTGGCCCATCTTCTACTGCTTTCCCAGGCCATAGCAGAGAACTGGATGGGCAGTGGAGCAGCCGGGTCTCAAACCGGCACCCAAATGGGATGCTGGCACTTCAGCCCAGGGCATTAACCCGCTGCACCACAGCACTGGCACCTGATGCATTTTCATTTAATTATACTTTAAAATAATTCCATGATGTTGATATACATGTATGAATCTTTACCTTTCCTAAACTGAAATCTTTTTTGCTTCTCTATGGGGAAGGCATGGACTTTGAACTAGATACACTTGGGCTCCAAGACTGGTTCTGTCATTTAAGACTTATGTAGCCTTGGACAAGTTAAATAGCCTTCCTACACTGTCTATAAACAGTGGTTGGTTGTGATACTTCATAGTAGAGTTTCTCAATATTAACATTGCCAACATTTTGTCCCAGAAACTTCTCTGTTGTAAAAACACTGTCCTGGCACCACTTGGGATGCCTAAATCCCAATTTGGAGTGCCTAATTCTAGCTTCCTGCTAATGCACACCCTGGGAGGCAGCAGTGATGGCTCAAATACTTGGATCCCTCTCATGTGGGAAATCTGGATTGAGTTCCTGGCTCCTGGCTTCAGCCTAGCCCAGCCCTGGCTATTGTAGGTATTTGATAAGTGAATCAGCAGATGAAGTATCTCTGTCTCTATCTCTCTCCCTGTCAAATAAAATGGAAGTAGTTAAAATTTTAAAAAAGAAAGAAAATGTCCTTCCTGTTCATTGTCAAGCTTACCAATATCTGTTTTCTACTCACTAGATGTCAGTACCCCTCATTGTAAAAACCAAAACAGCATTATACTGTATGAAAACAAAAAAAAAAAATTAGAAATCACAGAAATGAAAAACTATATTTTCTAACAAAAGTTTGGTCATGATTCAGAAAAAAAAATAATTTACTATTACTTTAACTAAAATTATAAGGTTTTAGGGGCTGGTATTGTGATGCAGTGGTTTAAAACACCACTTATGGGGCCGGCACCATGATGCAGTGGGTTAATCCTCCGCCTTCGGCACCAGCATCCGATATGGGTGCTGGTTCAGGACTCGGCTGCTCCACTTCCCATCCAGCTCTCTGCTATGGCCTGGGAAAGCAGTAGAAGATGGCCCAAGTCTTTGGGCCCCTACACCCACGTGGGAGACCAGGAGGAGGCTCCTGGCTCCTGGCTTCAGATTGGCGTAGCTCTAGCCGTTGCGGCCATTTGGGGAGTGAACCAACGGAAGGAAGAGCTTTCTCTGCCTCTCCTCTCTCTGTGTAACACTGACTTTCAAATAAATAAATAAATCTTAAAAAAAAAGACACTGGTATCCCACTTCAGATTGCCACTTTGAATTCTAGCTTCTCTATTTAAGCTTTAGTTCCCTACTAACGTGCCTAGGAAGGCAGCAGTTGATGGCCTGAGGACTTGGGGCCCTGCCACCAATGTAGGAGACCCAGATGAAGTTCCTGGCTCCTGGCTTCATCCTGGCCCCAACCTTTCTGTTGCAGCCATTTGAGGAGTGAGCCAATAGATTTCTCTGTCCCTCTCTCTGTCACTTTGCCTTTCAAAAATATCTTTTTAAAATATAAATAAAAAGAATTACAAGCCTTTAACTGTGCCTGTTTGGTGGATGAGGAAGGCAGAAAAAATATGAGGAACTTATAACAAATTCAGCAGGTAATCAGTTTCAACACTAGCTGCCTTTTTATCTTTCAGTCTTATGAAAATTCACTTCAAATTAAATGTAAGTCTTAACTTCCTGAGCCTGATAATGTAGAAAGGGTTCATCATTGGGAGACTGAGCTGGATAACAATCATGGTTTTATCATTTCCTGCTCCAAGATCATGGGAAAATTCCCACCCATTCTGATCATGTTTCCTTATCTGTAAATTAGAGAGTAGTAATACTAACTTGAAGTGTCTTATGAGTATCCCATTTTATCCCTAAAATAGTACTCAGGGATTGATCACTGGAGGTTCTATCAAAGATGGAGAAGCAAGCACTAGAGAAAGAAAGCTGTGACTTGGGGGGCAGGGACATTTGTCCTGGCAATTGACATTTGTGTCTCTGTGTTCATGCCTGCCACAGCTACTGATGCCAGCTTCCTGCTAACACAAACCCTGGAAGACAGTCATGATGGTTCAAGTGATTGGGTTCTGCCACACATGAGAGACCTGGATTGAGTTCCAGCTTCCTGGCTTTGGCCCCAGTCCAGTCCTAGTTATTGTGGGTATTTGGGGAGTGAATCAGCAGATGAGAGCTCCAAGTCTTTCTACCTGTCCAATTCTCTGCTTCCCAAACAAATAAAAAATTAATGAAAAACGAAAGAATGAAAGCAGTGACATTAATAAGCAATGGCATTAATAAGAATTATGAGTTATTGTGTATCTGCTATGAACCAGGTGTTAGGAGTGTGGCTAACTTTATTTTTTAAAGAGACTTATTTATTTATTTGAAAGGCAGAGTTAAGGGAGGGGTGGGAGATCTTCCATCCACTGGTTCACTCCCCAGATGGCCGCAACAGCCGGAGTTGTGCCAATCTGAAACCAGGGGCCAGGAGCTTTTTCCAGGTCTCCCATGAGGGTACAGGGGCCCAAGTACTTGAGCCATCTTCTGCCACTTTCCCAAGCACATTAGCAAGGAGCTGGATTAGAAGTGGAGCAGTCGGGACTTGAAATGGTACCCATATGGGATGCCAGGGCCACAGACTGCAGCTTTACCAGCTACACAACAGCACCATCCTCTAACTTAATGACTTTTTAAGAAAGCAAAAATAAAACTCTAAGCATGGTACAAAATTAAGCTAACCCCCATTTAGAGAAGCACCCGTGTGCTGAGGCCACATGCTCAGGACGTGATGGAGTTAGGATTACAGTCTTCCACTCTAAGATCCTAACGTATCCTATTTTATCTAATTATTTCACATTATTAGGGGTGTATGGCCAGAGATTGCACCAAGTCCCCCAAGCTGATGAAATGTGTCTTTTCACTTATATTATTGGCTTCAGAAATTAAACCCCAGGCACAATACTTCAGAGACCAAGCTCTGGAGTCAAGCGCAAATTGTTTACCCCTCTTTGCTTTGGTCTACTTTCTGGAAGGAGAGATAATGATAGAAGTTTCCCTATAAGGCTGGGCAGAGATCAGATGAGTTATTTCACATAAAGTTCACACACAAGTGCCTGGTACATGGAGAGTACTAAAATATGAGGATTAACTGTCATTAACTCTCCTCATTTCTTTTTCTCCTCTCCTCTTTCTTTACTTTCCTTCTTAATCATCTCCTGTGATATTAGTTCTCCTTTATAGAAGAAGTACTGGCTCCCAAAGGCGTTGCTGTAAACTTAGTCATTCCTCAGCCTGGCAATGAATACTCTATCAGCTGGTGTGAAAGAGCAATTAGATGTAAGATTTATTTTTTATAAATTTCAAGCTGCCAAAACACAACTGATTGAATGTATCATTTGTTCTTATTTATTTGAAATGAAATAATTGCCAAATATTAAAATTTCTCAACTTTTTTTATTTTAAGGATTTTCAAATTCAGTGAATAATACAATAAACACTCAAATACCCTTTGCTAGATTCACTAACATTTTACCATATTTGTGCCTTCTTTTCTCTCTTTCTCCCTCCCTCCCCACTCCTAAATACTTTTTTTAAATAAGTTACTTTGTAAAGATTTTTTTTTAAATTCATTTATTTATTTGAAAGGCAGAGTTACAGAGAGGCAGAGAGAAAGAGAGGTCTTACATCCACTAGTTCACTCCCCAGATGGCCACAATGGCTGGATCTGCACTGATCCGAAACCATGAGCCAGGAGCTTCTTCCTGGTCTCCCACACAGGTGCAGGGGCCCAAAACCTTGGGCCATCTTCTACTGCTTTCCCAGGCCATAGCAGAGAACTAGATCAAAGGTGGAGCAGCTGGTACTTGAACCAGTGCCCATATGGGATGCCGGCACTGCAAGTGGCAGCTTTACCTGCTATGCCAGAGCACCAGTCCCATAAATACTTAAATATGCATTCCCAAAACTGAGAACATTCTTTATGTAATTATACTACCTTTATCACATCTAAGAAAACAGCAATTAAATAAAATCATCTAATACTCAGTCCAGATTCAAATTTCCCCATTAGTCCCCAAAATGCCTTTAAAAGACGTATT
The DNA here is from genome assembly GCF_033115175.1 of Lepus europaeus. NCBI lineage: Eukaryota > Metazoa > Chordata > Mammalia > Lagomorpha > Leporidae > Lepus > Lepus europaeus. The sequence goes on from NC_084827.1 coordinate 24,701,693, forward strand.
TCAAACATTATTGTATTGCACACATTTATTTGATAGTCTAATTAAGTTATTTTAATTTAAAATAACCTACCTGCCAGCCTTTTTTTTTTTTTTTGCCTTTTTCATTGTCTTAAGTTTTTTTTTTTTTTTTAAGTCCAGCCAAGTGTCTTGGAGATTAAATTCAAGGTAAACATTTAGTTTAAAAGAACAGTTAAGTAATATTGGGTGTTTCTTTTTGCATTCTATTAGGACATCTATCTTATCTGATTGTCCCATTATTGGCAATGTCAAGTTTAAGCATGTTGCAAGCTGGTGACCTCCAGATCATTCTAGTTAAATATATATTTGTCATTTCATAAACCATAAATTACCTGTGCTGTGATATTTTTAAGATTGTGTGAATCAATTGCAGCAGATTTTTGTAATACCCTCAATATTTCAGCAGAAATAAGCTTATAGACTTTTCTAAAAATGTATTCCCTTAATCTGTTATTTTAAGTAGCACTGTAGACTATAATCATCATCATTGTTATTCATTGTGTTATAATCCACTTCCACTATTCTTTTTAAATAAATTTATTTATTTATTTATTTATTTAAGAGGGAGAGAGATAGGGAGATCAACCCTACCTACTGGCTCACTAAATGCCCACAGAGTCCAGGGAGGTGTTGCAGCTGGTCAAAACTAAGAGCCAGGAATTAAATCCAGTTCTCCAATTTGGGTAGCAGAAACCCAGTCACCTGAGCTATCACTGCTTCTTCCCTGGGTCTGCATTAGCAGGAATCTGGAGTCAGGGGCCAGAGCCAACTATCAAACCCTGGCACTCCAATATGTGATGCAGTATCCTAACTGACATTTTAGCTTCTAGACCAAAAGCCTGCCCCCATTGTTTTTCATGCTCAAATTGTCCCAAATTTGACTACTGCAAGTCATCCATCGTGTAAGTTCCTTTTGAGTAAATTTCCTCCTTGCTCTCTAGTACAGAATACCCCAAGCTCTCCTGGAAACAGATATTTCTTCAAGCTCCTTAGCTCTTTTGGATGAGAAAGGCAGGTGTACTTAGCACTCCATACAGGAGTCTCATTACTTCTAGATATTTTCTTGGAAACATTAATTTTTATGTGCACTTGAGTCTACTATTAAATTATTGTGGTTTTCCACTGATATAATCTAGTCCTAGAAGTTTTCATTACTTTAGTTTTCTAAGACATTTTAATATTCAATTTTGTCAGTTATCCATTTTTATTCTGCTTTCTCACTGAATAACAACATATTTTAGTAACTGTCAACTTGACCAGCACTGTGGTGTAGTAGACTGGGCCTCTGCCCGTGGTGCCAGCATCCCATATGGGTGCCAGGTCATGTCCTGGCTGCTCCTCTTCTGATCCAGCTCTCTTCTATGGCCAGGGAAAGCAGTAGAAGATGGCCCAAGTCCTTGTGCCCTTGAACCCATGTGGGAGACCTGGAGGAAGCTCATGGCTCCCAGCTTCGGATTGGCTTAGCTCCAGCCATTAAGGCCATTTGGAGAATGAACCAGTGGATGGAAGACCTTTCTCTCTGTCTCTCCCTCTCTCTTAGCCCACTATGCCACAGCACCAGCCCCATGTTTTCTTATATTTTTACAAGAGATTTTTTAAATTAAATTTTAAATGGTTAGTGGTGACATGTAAAGAAAAGTATCTGTTTTTATTTATTTTATAGCTGTTTACCTTACTGAAATATTTTGAATTCAAATAGTTTCTTCTTAAATTCTCTCTGTAGAGTGTTCCAAGTAGACAATCACACCTTATATAAATGAATATATTTTTCCTCATCCTTTCTCCTGTTTGTGAATTAAATATAGAGTGTGGACAACCTACCACTTTCTGCCTACAGTAAAATGGGAGCTTCAGGGGTTATGGGGGAGAAAAAAAAAGCAAAAACCGGATCTTGACTAAGGTGGTCCGGCAGTTCCTGGAAAGCCCATTTTTACATAAAATTGGAAGACTGGAACTGGGAACACATCTAAAACAGACACCTTCTCCATGGAAGGGGCTTAATAAAGATGCAAACACATGAACACTGTGCCTCATCTGGACACTTGAGTTCGTTTGCTCCGTGAGATTCTTATGCTGGGACCAACGCAGACATTGTCTTCTGAAGAGTTTGCTTTGATAAATTAGATGGTTTCACTTTTAAAAAAATATGCCAGGTGAAGAACAGTATGTTTATTCTGTATGTCAAAAAGAAATAGAAGGAAAAAAAACACTCAGGGGACAGGTACAGAAGCAAGCTGTGCATGCTTGGTAGTTTTCTGTTTAAAAGTGACCTGATGGAAAGGCTTTGACCTACTTGCTAAGGAAACCTGCATCCTATGTTGGAGTACCTGGGTTTGAGTCCAGGCTCCTAATGCTCCCAGTTCCAGCTTCTGCTAATGGTCACTCTGGAAAACAACAAATGATGGCTCAGGTAGTTAGATCCCTGCCACCCACGTAAGATACCCAGATTGAGTTCCCAGCTCCTGGCTTCAGCCAGGCCCAGGCCCAGCTATTGCAAGCATTTGGGAAGTAAACCAATGGGTGGGAGATTTCTCTCTTCCTCTCTCAAATAAATGAATACATTTTTAAAGAGGGACCTAGATTCATTGCATCACATTTACAGTAACAATGGGGATTAATTCATATATTTTTCAATTTATTGAGTAATACTTCTTTTTGTTTTTAACATATTCAATATGGATACATATATACACTAAATACTTACATTATTGCAAATGCAAACATTTTAATGAGTTAAAGGGGTTTTTAAGTTAAAAACTCCTTAATTGTTTTATTCTTGTATTACTACAACCACAATTTACAAAGCTATATACTTGATGTAATGAAAAGAAGGCAAAGCTTCAAGATGAAAGATGAAACGAATATACATCTAATTGACACTATAATCATTACTTATTCTAGTCAACATGCATAAATATTTTGCCTTTTATAATCATTAATTGGTAACTGCACTGTTTGCAAGCTGTATCAATGATATCTTGAACAAGAAGGGTTTCTCATCTTTTCTGAGCATGAATCATTGTTTTCTCTGCAGAGATTTCACAGTTCCTCTGATGCAACTGAGATGACTGTCTCAAAGTAACCTGCAGCTTTCCTGACAACTCCTCACTCTCTCTCCTGCTAAGAACTATAGCCCTTTCCTGTGGTTTTTAGAACCTTCTGCCACCATATCCACCACTTTTACTCAGCTTCTTCCACCAAAACTGACCCCTTTCATGTGTCCATAATGTGATTACTATGGTCCATGATGATTTCCAAAATCACTGTGGTTCCTGCTGTCACCATAATTACCTCCAAAAGTTCTTCTTCGTTATAATCAACACACCCTCCTCCTCCACCATATCCACCATGTTGGTTTTCATGTCCTGCTGAGTTTACCACTACCATAGCCTCCTCTGGTACTATAACCAAAACCACCAGCATTGTTGCCACCATCACCTCCTCCCTAACTTCCTCAGCTGCCACCACCTCCTCCACCATAGGCCCCTCTTCCACCAAAGTTTCTGCCATGGCCAGAATGACCTCTGCTACCACCAAATTTCCCCCACTGCAGGTGAGTCTGCCATATCCCCCTCCATGGCCTGTGGTGTTCCAGGAACAGACTGCAGCTCTTGTTTAGAAAGGCCTGTCTTCACTTATGTGTCCATTAATAGTATATATTTCTGAACAATATTTTTAGCAACTGTATCATAATCATCAAATGCCACAAAAGCAAACCCTCCTTTTCCCTCTCTGCCTGTCTTCCATAACTCCTGTGGTTTCAATCTTGCCATATTTATTGAATTATATTCTTCTGTATCTTCCTGAATACCACTAACAGAAATTTTCTTCACTGTTAGAGGTATACCAGGCTGTAACAAATCCTCTCCCAAAACAGCCCTCTTTGACTCCACACCATGCCCATCAACCTTGTATGCTTCAGCACACATTGCTACATCTACCTTGTCACCAACGTAAGAGCAAGTCACAAAATCAAAGCCCGTTGAAGGCTTCATCTGGGGTCCATTATTATCACACAATCCGTGAGTGTGCCATATTTCCCAAAATATTTTTCTTAAACTATTGTCTGTGCTTTCAAAGCTTGGATGACCAACAAACAGCTTCCCCAATTACAATGGTTCCTCTGGATTAAGGCTGTCCATTATAAAACTGGATTCCCCTCTTCCAACTTGAGTTCCATGAGTTACATTTTTAACAAAGAAACACTTTGAAAATCATTTTGATCATTCAAATAACTCAAGTTATTGTAAAAGGATCCATTTGTTTTCTTTGACAAATAAACTTCTGAAAAACAATCTCAAAACACAAATAGACCTTACAACTTACTGACATAATTCCTTTAAACTTTCTAACTCTGAAACATTCTTACTTGTGTTTAAGAAGATAACCATATAAATTTAGAACCAAATTTCCCTATCTGCATGCTATGCAAGAAAAGCAAATGAATATATTTAACTAAAAGAAACATTCAGATTCTGTGCATTAATTCTCAGAAAAGATCTATGAGTTTATTACATGTGTCCCTTCACTGATGACACAAATATTAATAGAAGATTGCCAAAGAAACCAGATTGTTTGAAACTTTGATTTTTTGAATGCCTGTCAAGAATGCCAAGAAGGCTCAAAATCCAAAATATCTGGTTGAAATAAGATTCCTTAAAATCATGACATAACCTAAACCAAATTTGATCATTGTTACAAGGTGATTATTCAAATCTTTGAAAATAAGCATAGCCAAAATAAGAACTTAAATAATAATCTCATAGCTAGATTTACTTCGCCATCAGCGAAGTATACAGTAAGTAGAAAAAACCTCCCTTTCAGACCAAAGGGAAAGAAAGTTTTAAAGTGAGAATATAATTTTCCTCATGGGCATTGTCTACCTTAGAAAAACTACTACAGAACATGCCTATGACTATAGACTTGTAGTTCAGGCCACTGAAGATTAGAGATGGGACATGGGCACTCCCTTGACTTGCATCCTCTGGTCTGCTTTAACACAAACCAGGAGGAAAAGAAAGCTCGGCATCAGAAGCAATGGGTGGCAGGCCTATTAATGGCTGATCTGTACAGTGATCTGCCCTCAGGGAGACCCAACAGGCCAGTCCACTGCAGTGGCTTTCAATGTGGTAAGCCTGGGCTTCAGCAGAAGTCAGCTTGTGAAGAGCCCTGGCAGCTCTGCCAAGAGTTGGATCACTGGAAATGGACCTGCCCTGGAGTCGAAGGATGCCCAGGTCAGAGCCACAGATCTTATTGGCTCTAAGCTGAAAAGCCCTTCACTCAGCCCAACTTCCAAAGTGACCACTGCAGCTGAGGGGATGGTCAAGTAGGGTCAGCAACATTGCAGGCAGAACTGTAAATTTCTTGTTAGAGATGCCCCCTGCCTTTACCTGGCCAGCTCTCCTCCCAGGCCAGCCAAGTGATGAAAGTCAACAGAGTGCCTTCCCCTAGGAGGTTCACACCTCCCTTAGGATATACCCCATGTGAAGAGATAGATAGGCCTGGGCCTCTGAATTTACAAGGCCTAAAGCCCACCAGATTATTATCAAGCCCCTTCTATCAGGTTCTATTTGCCTCTCAATCAGAAAAATTACTTGTAGCTTAGACAGCACCTTTCTTAGCTCCTCTAATAATGACTCTGTCCTTTGTTCTAGGCCCTGTCTAGCGCACTTGGGCCTCATTCCTTTGTAATCATAACCTCTACTCTACCACCAATGGCTCTACTCCCAACCTGTGTGTACTGATGGTCCTCTTCCCCACTTAATGCTGTATAATTGTTCAAACCTGGTAAATGCCACTCTTAGGATCATTGGTTACTATCCTCACTCTGTCTTTTATGACCTTGTCTAAATATGATCAGAGTCGGCAAACTTGGAAGGCTTCCATAGCCTTGGCAACTCATGACGACAGCCTAGGATGGTTACTGGCGCCATAAACTAGAATGTCAATTTGTTGGGTCAACAACAGGAGTCACTGTGCACTTGCTCCTCATGTGGGATCTCTGTCCTTAATGTGCTGTACATTGTGATTTAATGCTATAACTAGTACTTCAACAGTTTGTTTCACTTTGTGTTTCTATGTGGGTGCAAACTGTTGAAATCTTTATAGTAAATTGATCTTCTGTATAAAAAAAAAAAAAAAGAAGATTGCCAAAGAAGAACTCAAGGCAAAATAATTGAACTTCCACATCATTTTATTCCTTTTAGTTCTTTCTTTTTTTAAGATTTATTTATTTACTTGAAAGTCAGTTACACAGAGAGAGAAGGAGAGGCAGAGAGAGAGATAAAGGGGTCTTCCATCCACTGTTTCATTCCCCCAGATGGTCGCATCTGTCGGAGCTGCACCGATCCAAAGCCAGAAGCCAGGAGCTTCTTCTGGATCTCCCGCGCAGGTGCAGAGACCCAAGGATTTGGGCCATATTCTACTGTTTTCCCAGGCCATAGCAGAGAGCTGGGTCGGAAGTGCAGCAGCTGGGTCTCTAACCAGCGCCTATATGGGATGCTGGCACTGCAGGCGGCGGCTTTACCCGCTTCGCCACAGCATCGGCCCCCTCTTTTAGTTCTTTAAGGAGAAGTACAAAAAGAGTTATCATTTGAAATACTATGTATTCCACCTGAACAAGAGTATTTTAGAGAGGGTAAGTGTTGTGGCATAACACATTGAACTGCCAGTCAGGACAGCCATATCCCACATCAGAGTGCCAGTTCAGTTCAAGTTCCAGCTATTACTATTCTGAACGAGTTTCCTGGTAAGACACCTGGGAAAGTAGTGGAAGACGCTTCAAGCACTTGTGCCTCTGCCACCCATGTGGGTGACTTGGGTAGAGTTCTTGGCTCCCAGCTGTTGCAGCTCCTTGAGGAATGAGTCAGTGAGTAGAAAGTCTATCTCTCTATTTCAAATAAATAAATCTTTTTTTAAAAATGAATATTTTAGAAAAAGCTAGTGACAAAGTGCATTTGCTCCACTGTGATATGATTAGAATAGAAAGAGTTCATCTCTCAATAAATTTTTCAAAAGAATAATCTAGAATACATGAAGTTCTACCAAAAAAGGGGGGGGGGAGTCCTGGGTGCCTGAAAGATTTTTAACTTTTTTCAATTAAATTTATCTTCTCTCAATATCTAAAATTTCATACTAGAATCTAATAATTATACATATGAACAATAAATACTTCCATTTATCTTAAGTAAAAATAATGTATATCTATTAGGGGCATATAAAACAATAGATTAGGAAACTTATGTATGTGTGTTTCATATATGAAATGTAAAATCAAGATATTAGAACTATAAATAGAGCTAAGCTGAAATAAATCAGTTCAAATTCTATCATTGTGTAAAATAATTACTTCACATTGAACACAATTTAAAAATGAAATAGGTTAAAACAAAAACTAGGGTCAACAACAGGAGTCACTGTGCACTTACTCCTCATGTAGGATCTCTGTCCTAAATGTGTTGTACATTGTGATTTAATGCTATAACTAGTACTCAAACAAAATTTTACATTTTGTGGTTCTGTGTGGGTGCAAACTGTTGAAAGCTTTACTTAATATATGCTAAATTAATCTTCTGTATATAAAGATAATTGAAAATGAATTTTGATGTGTATGGAAGGGGAGAGAGAGAGGGGAGGGTTGCGGGTAGAGGGAAGTTATGGGGGGGAAAAAGCTATTGTAATCCATAAGCTGTACTTTGGAAATTTATATTCATTAAATAAAAGTTTAAAAAAAAAAACAATAACTAGGGGAGGATACTGTAGCATGATAGTGGGTTAATCTGCCACCTGAGACACTCACATCCCATATTGCAATGCAGGTTTGAGTCCTGGCAGCTCCACTTCCAATCCAGCATCCTACTAGTGGGTCCTGGAAATCAGCTGATGAAGGCTCAAGTGTTTGGGACCCTATAACACACATGGGAGACCTAGAAGGAGTTCCTGGCTTCTGACTTCAGCCTGGCCTGCCTCTGGCTCTTGCGACCATTTGAGGAGTGAATCAGCAGATGGAACTCTCATTCTCTCTCTCTCTCTCTCTCTCTCTCTCTCTCCTTCCTCACTTTCTCTCCCTCTCTCCTGCTGCTGTTCTGCTTTTCCAACAGGTGAAAATAAATAAAATAAACATTAGAAAAAAAAAGTCTACAAAAATTAGCCAGATTTCACTTATTACTTCATTTACAAATCCATTCTAATTCACAGATGTATTTTTCTTTAGTGGCAAAGGAAAAAAGTCTGAACATTTAGCAAAATGTAGAAAAAAAGAAATTAAGATGTACTACAGCCAAACAGCTATGGTCCAACTGCTTACAAATCAGGTTAATTTTTATTTAAAAGATGATTCACTTATGTGTAATTTGCAGATCTTTAACAGAGTATGGGGAGAGTGCTGGAGCAAAAGCAGGTCACTCTGGAATGTCCTCATTGTTATGAGTCTGTTAGCCTTGAGGGGAAGATTGTAAGTGACCCAAGTGAAAAGAATGAACATGGTTTTTATTTTCTTGGCAACTTTTGCACTTGTTGGACATAGGTAGAAGTGCCCCACTCTGTTTTGGGTTTCTGATCTTGCATTAATTGCAGCATATAAAACCCATTGTTTGTCTAGTTTTTTTTTTATTGCCATCTTTATTAAAAAGTTAAAACCTTTATTAAATAAATACTTTATTCAAAGTTTGCCTCAAATACTCCAAATATAAATACTTACTTCTAAAGATAGTGTCAGTTACATTGGTGTTGAATATATTTTATTTTTAATAACTTTAATACACTTAATGTTTTTAATAGATTTACTAGAGAAGAACTACAATTCTAGCTTAGGAAAGAATTGAGAAAATTTCTGTGGCCATTTATGCATTTTCTTTCATGTGACTGGAAAGTTGGTAAGTAAGAGAAGTGAGAAAAAAAATAATAGAAAGATAAACAATTACTAGAATTTGGAATCTATATCAGTTAAGTGACTAAAAGATAAACTCATTCAATTCTACTCTAATTCGCTATTTCCTTTTTTTGAGCAGTAAATGTACTTTATTGATTTGAATAATTGAAAATCAAAAATTATCCATGATAAGTAGAATTGCTTCAAAATGAAATTAGGAGAAAAGACAAAATTATCAAAATGATGATAGAAATATGACTTGTTTAAAAAATTACCTATATGTATTTATTTGTAAGTACTAAAATGCAATCTATTATGAATTTAATAGAGGTATGCATTATTTGTCAATACCCAAAAATAGTTTTATATAGATTCAATAAAGGGAGAAAAAAGTTCAGTGGACAAGGACTTTTGGTCCCTGATTTTCAGAGTTTACTACACCTTTTAATTCAATACAACACCCAATGAGGCATGCCTGACTTGATTTAATAGGACAACATGTTACAATGGCAATAAGAAGGAGCTCACAAACCACTCGCATCTGACTAATGTGCTCAGAAACATCCAGGTGAAAAGAACAGAAGAATATGAAGACACTAGTGCTAGCTTTCCTGTAAATCCATTAGGCAAGAGGTTTAAATACATGGCACCTAAACTACTACACATAACACCAACTAAAAGGAAAAAAACTAAATTTGCCAGTTTCTCAGGGCTGAGTCATGAAAAATGTCTGCTGAGTATGCCCTGTGTGTGAAGCAGAGTTTTAAGGGCTGCTGATGCAGTGGTCTGTAAGATGGACAGAGGCTGTTTTCTCAGTAATTTGGGAGGACCCACATGGAACTATGGGAATGTAGAAGGAGTTGGGACTGAAATAGTAAACTACTATATTCAAACACAAAGTGGTTAGATAATTTTACATGATGGTAAGCAGAGAGAGGAGATAAAATCAGATACAAGCAAAAATAGGTTGTTCTGGGGTTCTTATGGTGTTCATATGGATCATAGTAGTAGAATTGGCTGTATACGCATAGTCCAGCCTGTCTGAACCTGCATGCAGACCATTAGGGAGTAAATTAAGGTGGTGAAAGTGCATAGTGAACTGAGTCATAAAATATAAGATGAGCCTTCTCAGGTTGGTATTAAGGATACTGTGTGTCCTAGTCACACTCATTCTATGGAATATTTTTCTCTAGGAGCAAAAGCATATGAGGAGAGACTGAGACAGAGAGAGAAAGAGAGAGAAAGAAAGGGAGAAAATCTATTTGTGTAATTTAATGACAACATATTAAAATGTTAGATATATAAATATGTGATCAATTGCCTCATTATGCATATCTAATAGTTTTAATGACTCAATTTAATGAATTTTCTTTACTATGCTATAGGTATTATACTTAGATACTTAAAAGGGAATGATCTAGAAGCTCTTAGGTATGTCATAAATAAACAGAAAGGAATGATTGCTAATTTTTGAATAACAAAAATGCCATAGGACATATATAAAGTATAATATTTTGGGTATTTAAATGAGTTGTTATAAAGAGAATTGTTGAGACATTTCATTCTCAAGAATGGACTATGACTTCTAAAATATTTCTGAAGCAAAAATATGGTTTATTCTTTTCTTAAATTTATTACTAAAAGAAACATTTACTTACCAAATGGATTTCAAAGATTTTTTTTTAAATACTTGATTATTGAATGTATAGCATGTATAGGTAAGAACAAAGAATAGCAAAGTTAAATTTAACTAGTCTCCATAGACTATTGTATAACATGTTCATAAGAATAATGCAAGATTAAGTATTACACTGACAAATTCTTCTTCAGGAGTACACCTGAGAAATGAAAGAAGAAATTTGTTTTCCTCTGAGATAGTTTGAAAAATAACTTTGATGTTTTAACTAAAACAATTTGGTAATTAATTAGTGTACAAAATATAAGAACTTTAAAATTCCACTGTATTTATAAATGATTTATCAAATTTCATTTGTTACTAAAAATAAAGCATAAACATAGAGGTCCTGGATGCCCATTTATTATAAATCTTAACTTTTATTTAATTATCTATCTAATTATGCAATTGCATATATAGTACTTACACTAATTAAATAATTACAGTATGTGACAAGAACTAGCTTCTATATAGCAAAAATCATTTTTATAGCTTTAAGCTTTGATTTATTTATTTATTTTTAAGGTATACAAATTTCAGGCATTGCAGATAAACAGTTTTAGGAACATAGTGATACTTCCCACCCAACCCTCCCTTCCACCCATGTTCGCACCCTTCCTACTCCTTCCTCATTCCCTCTATGAATTTCTTTTTTGACAGGCAGAGTGGACAGTGAGAGAGAGACAGAGAGAAAGGTCTTCCTTTTCTGTTGGTTCACCCCCCAGTGGCCGCTGCAGCCAGTGCACTGCGGCCGGTGCGCTGCGGCCGGCACACTGCGCTGATCTGAAGCCAGGAGCCAGGTGCCTCACCTGGTCTCCCATGCGGGTGCAGGGCCCAAGCACTTGGGCCATCCTCCACTGCCCTCCAGGGCCACAGCAGAGAGCTGGACTGGAAGAGGGGCAACCAGGACAGAATCTGGTGCCCCGACCAGGACTAGAATCTGGGGTGCCAGCGCCACAGGCGGAGGATTAGCCTATTGAGCCGTGGCGCTGGCCCCCTCTATTAATTTTTACAATGATCTACTTTCAGATAACTTTCAACTCATTAGAGTAAACCCAAGTAAAGAGTTCAAAAAATAGGAAGAAGAAAAAAAAAAAAAACACTGCTCTGGAACAGTAGAGACAAGGACTGTAAACAAGCATCAAGTCTCAAGATACAATTTCACTCCTATACATTACATTTTTGGGATTAGTTACCACAGATCAAGGAAAATGTGTGATATTTGGGGATTGGCTTATTTAACTAGGTGTAACAGTTTCCAGTTGCATCCATTTTGTTGCAAGACAGGATTTTATTCTTTTTATGGCTGAGTAGTACTCCATAGTGTATATATACCATAATGTCTTTATCCAGTCTTCAATTGATGGACATCCGTGTTGATTCCATATTTTTTCTATTGTGACTTGAGCTACAATAAACATGAGGGTACAGATAACTCTTTCATATACTGATTTCATTTCCCTTGGGTAAATGCCCAAGAGTGGGATTGCTGGGTTATATGGTAGATCTATTTTCAACTTTCTGAGGTATCTCCATACTGCCTTCCACAATGGCTGGACCACTTTATATTCCTACCAACAGTAGATTAGGGTACCTTTTCCCCACTTCCTCAACAGTATTTATTATTTGTTCATTTCTGTATGAGAGCCATTTTAACTCTCATTGTGAAACCTCACTGTGGTGTTCATTTGCATTTCCCTGATGGCTAGGGATCCTGAGCATTTTTGTCATGTACCTATTGCCATTTGAATTGCTATATTTGAAAAATGCCTGCTCAAGTCCTTTGCCCATTTCCTAACTGGATTGTTTGTTTTGTCGTTGTGGAGTTTCTTAAACTCGTTATAGATTCTGGGTATTAATCCTTTCTCAGTTGTATAGTTTGCAAATATTTTCTCCCATTCTGTTGGCTATTTCTTTACTTTGCTGAATGTTTATTTTGCAGTGCAGAAGCTTCTCAGCTTGATGTAATCCCATTTGTCTATTTTGGTTTTGTGCTTCTGGAGTCTTTTCCAAGAAGTCTTTGCCTATGCTGAATGCACTGTTTTTACTGTTCTTATGTGTATCAGATAAACTATTGAGTTCAAGGTTCAAACAAATACTTTCTTCTTATATTTTTAACACAGAATGGCTATAGTAGAAGATGTGTAGTGTTCAATAATATATTAGAGTCAGACTACAAAGGGCCTTGTGGACCACTCTAAAGAACTAAATCTTTTTGTTTTTTGCTTTTTACATGTTAAACTTGTTGCTCAGTGAAGTATTAAGCCTTTCACTGTAATGTGAATTTAAAATATGTTATATAAAAAGACTAAAAAAAAGAAAGAAGGCTAGAAGGAAGGAGGGTTGGAGGGAGGGAAGGGGGAAGGAATATCATTTTGTTCCTTGACTTCTATCTACAAATAATGTTGACTTTGTTAAAAATTAATTAAAATTAAAATATAAAATGGAAAAAATGAACAATGAGAGAGAAGAGAAGAGATCTGAGGGGCATTTCCCAAAAGAACAAACAGGACTTTGAAAATGATTGGATCGGGGCTGGCACCATGGCTTACTTGGTTAATCCTCCACCTGCTGTGCCGGCATCCCATATGGGTGCCGGGTTCTAGTCCCGGCTGCTCCTCTTCCAGTCCAGCTCTCTGGTGTGGCCCTGGGAGGGCAGTGGAGGATGGCACAAGTGCTTGGGCCCCTGCACCCGCATAGGAGATCAGGAGGAAGCACCGGGCTCCTGGCTTCAGATCAGTGCAGCGCTGGCCATAGCAGCCATTTGGGAGGGTGAACCAACGGAAAAGGAAGACCTTTCTCTCTGTTTCTCTCTCTCTCTCTGTCTGTAACTCTACCTGTCAAATAAATAAAAAATAAAATAATAAAAAATCTATAAAGAAAATGATTGGATGTGGTGAGTGCAGCCAAAGGAATAGTGAAGTGAAGCCATCTCCAATGCAGATGGATAGGTAGGCCACTATCAATTTTAACAATACAAAAGGGTGACTTGCTGTCCTCTGAGTGGGGAACACTGTGAGAGAGGGAATAAACAGTAACAAAACAACTTTACTTTAGGAAATGTTGAGTTGATAGTGCCTGTGGAGCACCTGGATGAAACAGTGCATGCAAGTCTGAATATAGGAACCAGAATTTGCACTGAAAATATTTACTTATTCCTACATTCTGAGCAGATTCTATACTAGATTCTGCATACTGTGGCAGAAGCTGCTGGTTGTCTCTAAATCTCTGTCCTCCTTCAACAGTTATATTCCTGTGTTCTAACTCCCTTGATCTACACTAATAAAAACCCATTATTTGTAGCTGGAGATATAGTTATTTGGAAAATAACTACACTTTCCAGCCTTTCTTGTAGCTATATGACATCCATTCTGGGAATGGGAATTCAGCTTCCAGAAAGTGTTATCAAGAAAGAAACTCTTCCATGGCAAGCACTGTTCTGCAAGGGGTTAAGCTGCCTGTTGGGATACACACACCTTATAGCGGAGTGCCTACTACTGAGTACACCTCTGCCTCTGATCCAGCTTCCTGCTAATGCACCTGGGAGGTATTATATGATGACTCCATCCTTGGGTTCCTGTGACCCACATGGGAAACCCAGATAGAGTTTCTGGCTTCTGGTTTTAACCTAGCCCAGTCCTGGATGCTGTGGGCATTTGGGGAGTTAACCAGTGCATGGAAAATCTCTCTCTCTCCCTGTCCCCCCACCACTCTCTCTCCCTCTCTCTCTCACTCTCTCTCTCCCTCTCCCCTTCTCCCTCTCTCCCTCTCCCTTTCTGTTACTCTGCCTTTTAATTAAATACATACATGAATCATTTTTTATAAAAAGGCTGCAGTGTACCATCCATATGAAATATGGATAAGGATATAAAGAAATATTTTTAAAAAGAAAGAAACTCTTCCATAGCCTTCCTTATGGCTATAACATAGACAATAAATAGATGACTAGAACAGAAGTATACTTAGGAATGCAAGTCATACACAGTAAGTAGGACCTGAACACCAGAAATTTTGTAACACCACAATAGCCTCAGATATCTAATAGGAAAAATCATTTGTTGCTTGCTTATACCACTAACATTTGCTTGTTCTGCTTTTTAAGATAAAACTAAATCATAACTGGGACATTTACATTACCTAATCCTCAAAACCATACTAACTGGTGAATACTCTCATTGTTCCATCTTGGATGTGAGAACAGAGGTTAGGAGAAGCTAGGAAAGTGGTTTGCCCAAGTCTATCCAGTAGGAAAAAAGTTGTGATGCTGTAATTTATTCAAAGCAATCTGATGGCAGAGGTCATACTCAGGATCACAAAACTTGAAGACACAGCTAGCTCTAGACCATTCCAAAGCAATCCCACATATATGAAAATCGATCTCTTCATTTTAACTTTTCAGTAAAGTTTGACTTTATTAACGTTTTGTTAATTAATTAAAGCCTAACATACATGTAGAGCAAAATAGAGTTTTATTTTCAAATAAGGAGCGTATTCAAACAAAGTATTGTTTCTAATCTAAATTCTTCCTCATGTTTTATATGCTCATTTTCCCTTATTCACAAATAAAAAATATCTTCTTTTCCACATTGATTTTATGATCTAGCAAGTATTCCGGCAACTTCTTTTTGCAGTCTAAATATAGCTAGGGGTCCTAATTTCTTTCTTTACAGTCTTAATTTCCCAAGTCCTTGAATTATTCCTACTGTTAATCTTTGAACATTTTTAAATTTCCTCTTAATTTTTTACCTAAGCACTGTTTGTGGTTGCCAGTTTAGCAGCACATATAGCTTAAGAATGAGTTTTTCACAGCACTTCCTTTGTACCAGACTAGGATTCACGCGTTGATCCACCCACTACATTTGAGTAGATTTAAATACTTGGTTAGTTAAGACATTCTTTGTTTTTCAAGGACAAGGAGAGCTTTGTATTATAGCTGAAAAGCCACATGAATAACTTGAAAACAAAGGGTTTGTCAACTACAATCTGTTCTTTATGTTTTCAGAATTGGAGTTTGGCTAGCCGTAATCCACCAAAATTCATCTGGGACCAGGAGGGCATGGGAAAATGTTATGTGGTCATTTTCTTTCTGAGGTAGACCCAAGAGATCATTGGAGCAGGAGAGGTGCACTGTCCTGGAAAGGTAAGCCCAGCGCAGGACAGCTGCCTTAAGCTAGGTACAAAAAGGAATCAGCTCGGGGAATACAGCTTGTTATCGCACACAAATAACTGAATGCCCAGAATGCTTAAATTCAAAAGATATGTGGTATTGTGAAATCCTGAAAGTGGTTTCAGAAAAGTTCTTTATCTCCAACTATTCTGGCAAAACATTTTAAAAAAGAGAAATGTCCCTTGAAAGAAAGGAGTATTCTTCGGGGAATTTTGAAAGATTTTAGGAATGGGAAAAATCAGTGCAAATTGCATCAATATCTTAAACTATTTACAAGGAAGAAATAACCTTAGAGGAAAGAAACAAAAGGCAGTATCATTACCAGCAGATAAACAAATGATACAAAAGATTTTCAAGTTCTGAAGATACACCATTAGAAATGATGTTTTATTTGTTTAATATAGTGACAAGAACATGAATTTTGGGCTTAATAAATTCTGTCTCACACAAAGATCAAATTTCTCTAATAGAAGCTAATGCCAGTAAATTTAAAAATGCAACTGCAAGGGATAAGAATAGAAACATGACAAAAGAGGAAAGGCAAATCGTTCTTGTCTGTATGCTATAATGCTCACCACACTCACAATCCAATAATTGAAAATTAAAACTGCAATGTGATATTATTGTTTACCCTATCAGATTGGAAAATATCCAAAAGTAAAATAAAACATTACGGGTAAGGCTGTGTGGAAACAGGTTATTTCATAATTGCTGATAAGAGAACAAATTGAAGGAAAACAATTTGGCAAAGTCTATCAAAACTGCAAATGTATATACCCTTTCACCTAGCAACATCATTTCTTGAAATCTACTCTTACCATGCCCACTCCCACACAAAGAAAATGACTTATATTCAAGGATTTTATATTGTAGTATTTTTTACCATGACAAATGATTTGAAGTAATTTATATGTCCATCCATTTGGAATCCAGTTAGATAACTATGTCCACTAAAACAATGCAATTTATTTGGCTATTTTATTTATTGATTGATTTGATTTATTTGAAAGGCAGAGAGACGGAGACAATGATAACGTTTTTCCACTCTCTGGTTCACTCCCCAAATGTCTGCAACAGCCAGGCTGACCCACACTAAATCCAGCAACTTGGAATTCATTCTAAGTTTCCCACATGGGTATCAGGGGTCCAGAAACATGAGCCATTACTTGCTTTCTCCCAGGATGTGCATTACCAAGAAGCTGAATCAGAATTAGAACTAAAACTGAAACCCCTGGATTCTAATATGGGATGTGGATACCCCAATCAGCATTATAGCTGCTGTGCCAAACTCTCATCACTTGACAAAGCTGAAGATGACTGGCCAATATTGTGTTGCAACATTTAAGTCACTGCATTTCATCCCAGCAAGCCATATGAGTACCTTTCAAGTCACAGCTGCTCTATTTCCAATCCTGCTCCCTGTCAAAACAGAAGAAGCTGGCCCAAGTTCTTGGGCCGGCCCCTGCAGCCCCTTTGAGAGACCAGGATGGAGTTTCAGGATTCTGGCATCAGTCTTGTCCATCCCAGCCCACTGCAGACATTTGGAAGTGACCCAGCAGATGAAAAATCTCTTTCTCTCTATTTGTCTCCCTCTCTCTCTCTGTCATTCTGCCTTTCAAATAAATACATCTTTAAAAACTAAAAAGACAAAGGCTGGTGCTATGACTCAGCGAGTTAAAGCCATGGCCTATAGTGCCAACCTCCAATGTGGGCACCAGTTCGTGTTCCAACTGCTCGCTCCACTGCTGATCAGCTCCCTGTTAATTTGCCTGGGAAAGCAGCAGAGGATGGCCCAAGTACTTGGGCCCCTGCACCCACATGGGAGACTCAGAAAAACTCCTGGCTCATGGCTTTGGCCTGGCCAAGCCCTGGTTGTTGTGACCATCTGGGGAGTGAACCAACAGATGTAAGATTTCTCTCTCTCTCTCTCTCTGTCTCTATCCCTCTCTCACCTCTGCCTTTCAAATAAATAAATCTTTCAAAAAATAAAAATAAATAAATAACAATAAAAAGATAAAACTGAAGAGTTCTTTATATATATATATATATATATATAAGTCTGATATGATTTCTGTACAAAATGAATAAGTAAAAATATAAGGTATAGCAAAATGTGTATATTTTATTAGTATCAGCATTAAAAATGGTAGACATGAATAAATATGACTGCATGAAAAAAATTAAGGGAATGCTTGTTACATGTAAGTTCATAACAGCAAAAATGTTTTGAAGATCAATCACATTACAGAATACCTAAACAAAGGAATCCTTTGCAATCATTAACAATGATGTTATAGCAGACTATCAAATCAGTGACAGATAATAAGAGAAAATTAAAAATTATTAAAGGAATGCATTAGATAATCTTTTTATGTCATCCTACCATATTGCTAGAAATCTGTATGCTAAAATATTCACAGTGGTTACCTGTAGGTTATGGTAGGGGTGATATGTTCTTATTTTACTTTATACTTTGTATTTATTTCAAATTCTTTCAATAAGCACCTGTATCTTTGTAATATCTACATTTCAAGCTTGAACAGTATAAAAGACCCCATCATATTCACTTGTGTATGTCCAGAGCATAACAAAATATGACATAGAAGGTTTAAGAATTACTGAAGAAAAATGTATTATATTAAATATGTATACTTCTCTATTACAAATTAAGTATACTTTCTTTACAGTATAAATATCATAGATATGTAGTGTTTAAACCCAGAGTTATGCCAAGCGTAATCACTGCAGGTGAATAAATCACCAAAAACGGCCAAACTAAAGGAACATGATTCTACAGGCCGAGCAGAATAACTACAGGTGAAGGAAGAAAACCACCTTGTCACTAGGCAGCCAGAGACAGAGCCAGCAAGTAAGGCCAGAGACGTAATGAGTACGCTGTGTCCCAAGAGCTGCACCCTAACCTGAGGGTCTAAGAAATCCAGGCTCTGAGCCAGTAAGACTGACTCAGCCTTCCTTAACTTGTCCTAACAAATTCAGGCAAAAATAACTCCTCTCTTCTGAGCCTTCACTGAATGTTTGTGTCTCCTCCCTGAGCCTCAGTTCTTTCATGAAATCCTAATGCCCGTGGTTTTAGGAGCTGGGGACTTCCCTTTGGAATGTGATTAGATCATGAGGTGGAACCTTCATGAATGGAACTAGTGCTCTTACAAGACACCTCAGAGAGATCCTTAGCCCCTGCTGCCATGTAAGGACCAAGCTAGTAGGTTCCTGAGCCGAGAAATAGACCCTGCTGGAAACTGAATCTGTCAGAGCCTTGAATATGGATGCTTTGACCTCCAGATCTGTGAAAAATACATTTCTGTTTATGTGC
Organism: Lepus europaeus; assembly: GCF_033115175.1. Taxonomy (NCBI): domain Eukaryota; kingdom Metazoa; phylum Chordata; class Mammalia; order Lagomorpha; family Leporidae; genus Lepus; species Lepus europaeus. The sequence continues at coordinate 24,720,753 of NC_084827.1, forward strand.
CTCTCAGTGTATGGTACCTTGTTACAGCAGCCCAAATGGGCACTCGTTTCAAAACCAAGGTGAGCACTGAGAACACTTCACTTATCAGGGCACTTTTCAAAGTTATTTATTTGTTTATTCATATGTTGAGAAACAGACAAAGACAGCTGGTTTATTACCCAAAGGGCCCAATGACCAGGACTGGGCTAGGCTGAAATCCAAAGCTAGGAACTCAATCTACATCCCCCACATGATGCCAGGAACCCAATTACTTGAACCAATACCTGCTGCTTCCCAGTGTCTGTTGGTGTCAGGATCAGAAGAGAGTATCAAACCCAGAAACTCCAATATGGGATGTAGGTGTCTTAGCTGCTAGGTTTAACACCCAGCCCAAGAGACAGTTTTTAAGAGAGGTAGTGTTATCCAAAGAAATGAATTTTTGGATTTTAACTGAGAAACACCCCTGCCACTAACAGTATATCTGAATTTTGGCACATCACATTTTCCGGTTTTACATAAGTATGAATTATAAAATAGCTCTGTCATCACAAGACTGAGGACAAAATGAAATAATGACTGAAAAAAATCAAGTGAAATAACTAGGCATTAAAGTACAAAACATGTTATTATTACTCCTGGTAATAGGGAATTTCTATTAGATAGTCTACCTCCAGAGCAGACTAGACTTTTGTAATATCCTAGTACCCAGTAGTAAGAGGAAACATCTTTCATTATAGTGTTAATGTGGCTCAATTGAGGTAGCAAAGAATCCCATTCACCCCCTCCCTACCTCCTGTCTCCTGGTCTATCTCCATAGTGGACAATGACCATGGGACAGCAGACCAGGGTTAAAGTGAAAAACAGCAGGTAACTGCTTTTCGATGGCTCTGTGTATGAAGGGAGCTCAGTTATTGCTTATGGTTCTTGGGCTCTTGTTTATGAGACTGGGACCTGGCAGTCCTTGCATGTTGGCTTCAAATCAGATTCCTCCAGAACTTCATGCCTACTATGCCATATACTGTGCCAGAACCTGTTCATCTTGCTTGCAATGATTGAAGGTTAACGCCTCAGACTAAACTGATCTCAATGAGGATAAGATCCGTGTAGTGTTCAGCTTTGTGTCTTTGGTTCATGGCAAAAGACCTAGGATGCAACAGGTGCTCAATAAATGTAAGAAAGGAGACAGGGTCCAAACATTCATGAAACTTGATCTCCATTTTGTGGCTTACATTCTTTGAGGTGTTTTCAGCTACTTTTATCTTCCTGCCATCACATTTCACTGCCAAATAAGGCTTTCAAAAATTGCTTAGATTTTTCCCAGTCTCCAGATTAGAAATCTAGTGATTAGCAATTTGGTGATCTAGTATTTTTTCTATAATGAAAATATTAAAATATTAAATATGAATAGTATTAAATATTAAAATAGAATGTCCTATGGTTTTGAAGACTCACCAGTATGAATGGACTATTACATTGATGAACTTATGCCAATCTATGTGCTAAGTCACTGCACTGCACCAAGACAAGCTTCTTACAATTCTGATAATCATGAATGGGGGTGTTAACAACTTGAAAAGCAGGGTGTGGTTTTGCTTAGCTTAAGAATCTAGAAACACACACTAATAGTCAACAGAGACACAGGCTACCTTCCATACCCATTTTCCTGTTGTCTGGCCCTCAACTTCTGTTCTTAAACTGGAAACAGTCTTTCCATATAGCCACTATTGTTCAAATAGCCACTTACTAATTTGTGAAGGAAAAATGGGATACAATAAGTAATCATGCATGGGGAAATATAAATTGATTAAAATAAAATTCATGGTCATGCAAGAGAGGGAGTGGGGCTGACATTCTAGCACAGAGTTTTAAGCCACTGCTTGCAATGCAGACTCCCATATCCAAGTGCTGTTTCAAGTCTCAGCAGCTGTGCTTCCAATCCAGCTGCCTAGTAATGCACCTGGGAAGACATTGGAATATGGTCCAAATACACATGTCCCTGTCACCCAAGTAGGATACACAATAGAGTTCTGGGCTCAGCCATTGCAGCCATTCCAGCTGATGGAAGCTAGGTCTCTCTCTCTCTCTCTCTCTCTCTCTCTCTCTCTCTCTCTCTCTCTCTCCTTTCAAATAAAATAAATAAATCCATTTTAAAAAAAAAGAGGGAAGGAGTGACTGGAGAGGATAAGGAGTTGTTACTACACCTTACAAAAACTATAAACATCATCGATCCTTATCAAATTGACAACTACAACTTATTCAAGATAGCCTCAGTATGATGTGGAGGTAGCACAGCATGATACAAATGAACTTTGGTGTCAAGTGGAGTTGGCCTCATGGCTTTGTTTTGGATTAAGCAGCTAGGAGAATTTGAGCAAGCAGCTTTTCTGAGCCTGTTTCAAGAGAAAGAGGAAGGAAGAAGGAGAGAGAAGCAACAGTTTAGTAATTACTAATAATATATGTGATGTGCATAGCTGACAAGAAGATATTCAATAAGTAGCATCTATTAACTGTGATATATAGTATGCCTTCACAAACTTTCTATGTTCCCACCTATGCAAAGGAGGGGAGTATTATTCAAAACAAGCTGTTTCTTTTGAAGCATAGTAGAGTAAACAGGGATGGGGAAAACCATCTGCCTAGTGACTCAGGGTGAAGCACCTGCAGGCAGACAAAACTACACAAAGGGTGCACGTTCCTGATGTGAATGGGACTAGAGGTGAAATTTTATTTTTCTAAGCAAACATTTCCAAGCAACATGTCACTTCTCTTTTCAGCTTTCTGAATGAAAATAATTTATGAATGAAAATAATTTATTCAAAGTCTGTGACTCAGGAACCACACTCAGTGAACTCTCAGAAACAACCCTCAGTTGACTCAATACTTCTTGATATCAACTAGAAATACCAAGAAATTCCAGTGACAGAGGAGAAGGCCTGAAATTAAAAATTAACAAAGTAAAAGAACATTTAAAAATGCAAGAGGAGGAACAAGATGAAAAGAAATGTCTTATCAATGTAACTCCCCATTAATCAGATTATTAGAAAGATGAATAAAAAGATAAAGCTGGAGCCAGCCTTATGGTGCAGCTGGTCAAGCTGAGCTTATGATTCCAGCATCTCGTTTCAGAGTGCCAGTTGAGTCCTGGCTGCTCTGCTTACAAGATAGTTCTCTGCTAATTGCCTGGGAAGGCAGCAGATAATGCCCCAAGTATTTGGGCCCCCGCCCTGGCTCTGGGCTTCTGCCTGGACTAGAACTGATGGTTCTGGGTATTTGAGGAGTGAACCAGCAGATAGAAGATACTTTTCTTTCTCTCCCTCTATGATACTCTGCCTTTCAACAAATTTTATATGTATATGTATACACACACACACACACACATATATATATATACATAAAAAGGCACAAGAGGAGGAACAAAAGGAAAAGAAAGGAAATCCCTGATACCAGTGTGACACTGCCATTAATTAGATTATTTGAAAGAAAAATAAATTGGTTATAATAAAAAGAAAAATCTTTATAGCAAGGAAATAACTGAGCAGATTTCCAAGATGATCCCCTAACAATATCAAATTGAAAAAAGTTTATATGCGCCTATGTGAGCTTTCTGCATTTGTCATGAAACATTAATAGTGATTTCCTGAGGGTACTTTGTTCTCTCTAATGTTTAAGCAATGTATAGAAGGATTTCTTTAACTTGGAATAACAAAGAAGCTAATTAAGAAAGAGTATAGGATTACACACACAAACAACATATGGTAAATACAGCATTCAGATATGGTTTTATTGAACAACCAATCAACCTCCCCCTCCACCCTAACTCCCACATACCCTGGGAGTGAGCTCATTTTTAGCTACAATCAAAGCGTCAGTCTCATTTCTTCATGTATCTTTAGCTATCTTCAATGATTCCTTTCTTGGGTTCCAAAATAGTGTCACCATTAGACTGTGAAATCCTTGAACCATCTACACCTATGCATCTTATTGTCTACCACAACTTTATGCTCTGTCTACTTCTAGGTTTTAATTCCAATACTTCCACCAGGAGACATGGCAATGATGTTATTGAGCTGGAAGGTAAGACTGCAACCAAGACATTTTGACTACTGCATTAGTCTGAACAGCCCAGTGAAGACAAGGTGGCCAGGGAGAGAACTTTAAAGTATACTTAGTGCAAAGAGGAAGCACCTTTACAACAGAGATGTCCTTCACAGATGTAAAATTTTATTTACTACGAGTTGCAAAATAGCCAGAGAACATGCTGGAAAGTTGTACTTTGGAGCCAATTTAGTTGATAAGTGATCTTTTCAACTTTGCCTTTTTACTAGATTTCTACTTAGACCATCACAGACAAAGCCGGCTTTAAGGCCTCCTTGACCTGACGGCCTAACTTTTATGGATATTTTATAAGTCTCTTTTTCCTCTCCAGGGTGGGGTAGTCACTAAACAAAAAGGATGATAGACTCAATTTTTATTATCAGTTAGTTAATCCCACTTTTTATTGGGTCCTTCGAAAAAAGCCATTTAAAGGAGGCAATGGAAATTTTGGAAAACTTTACAGAAACTTCCACATAGTGGCTGTCATAATTTTACATAATTTTTAGTAAGATTTCCCCATTTTATAAGGGAGTTCACCTTCCAGGAACTAATACAACTGTAAAGCGCAAGTAAACTGTAAAACCCAAGTAAACTGTAAAGCCCAAGTAAACTGTAAAGCCCAAGTATGGCCAGAAGATAGATTGCTGAGATCTCAGCAAGATTGTCCTGCTGAGACTGCAAGGATGTCATTTTTGGGTTAAATCTCATGTCTCCCAGAGCTGTGATGAACACCTAAGTGGGAAATGCCAAGAAGACTGGATCCCATTTGAAGAGTAGCCTAATGCTGTCTTCTCCAGGCATTTTCCTTTTGTTCTTTGGTTGGGCAATGAAAGGTCTCCAGCATGCCATGCATTTAAATTCTGCTGCCATGCCCACAAGTTGTGGCTTTGGCTCAGAGATTCCCTTAACCAACACAGCTAATGATTTTCCTCGCAGTAAATTGCCATCAACTGTCAGCTTCTCCTTGACCCAGGCTACACCTGATGCCTCCCTTACCTAAGTGTGCAAAAAAAAAAAAAAAAAAAAAAAAAAAAGGAAAGAAAAGAAAAGATAAAACTCAAGCACCTGAGTGAAAGCTGGAGTTGCCACCCCTGCCACAATAACCACATCTTGCAACCACTATCCATTATGTTTAAAAGGATAGCTCTTGCCAATGGCCCATCAGGTACTACAAGCCCAAACATCAACTGCTCTCTCAACACAAACTAACCCATGGTACCTCAAAGTCAAGCACCCTCTCACAACAGAAATTAACCCTGGGTTTTGATATAGTAAAACCAGGCAGGGAGTTAGACAGAAATAGGTGAGCTGGAATTTTGCAGTCCTGCATTTTAACTTTATACTCTCACCTGTCAATCTAATATGCCCACCTTCCTGGGATATACCTGTGGCTCATTCAGGACGAGGAAGGAAAAGACACCATGATGGCCACATGGAGGTTAAATTCCACATTGGGAATTCCATAAAAATCTCAGAAGGTTTCACACAAGTTAAGGCACCACCCCATTTGTTTTTTCAAGGTACAACTCCCTACCTCGTAAAAGGGACTGATAACATGGGAGGGGCCCTGATTTGCCCTTGAGCATGCTTGGGATCCCTCTTGGGCCTCCTCTCACTCTCTCTCCCTATAGCCAACACTCTGGCCAATTCATTATGGGTTTCTCTCCATGTGAGGTGGCTCAAGCTCACCCATGAATGTATATTCCCTCTCTCTCAAATAAATTCTGCCCTCATTTGTGCACTAAATGCTTTGAATTCTTATTATTTTAGAGGCAAAACCATGGAATAAAGATTAAGACTCTCAGGCCTGTAACACATTTAAAAGCAGTAAGATCTGGGGAGTTCAATTAAAAGAGAATAGTCCCCACCAGGAGGACTGACATCCCTTGGGGCACCATAAAGAAGACAGAGGACCATAGAGATCCTTGTGTTTCTTGAGGGATATTGAGAATCAAGAGCAGGTCTCCTTCTGGTCCCTTTGTATGTTCACCAAAACCGTTAAAAGATGAAATTACAAGAAGCTCATTTTGCAGATCTTAACTGAATTTGCAGTTCTGGAACCGGGCAGTAGTCCAGACCAAAAATGGTTCAAAATGCTCTGTCCTGCCATATGGGTGGGTTGTATTTATAGCTGGCGAACAGGAAGTGACATACAGAAAATAGAAGTGAGGTGCCGACTCTGCCTGATTGGCCACAGCTCATCTCTGCCTTACTTGAACATGGATGGAATAGTTGGCCCTTTGTGACTGAGATTTACTTACTTGTTACAAAAGTGGACTACAGTGTATGCATAAATAAAGTTACATTACAGTCACAATGTATAAAGAAATGTTTCAGGTAAACTTCATATATGTACAAAGACAACTTTAGACCAAACAGTTCAATCTAAATTGTGTTGCCTTATTGAAATTCCCCTAATGCTGTGTCCTCCATGTCTTTTCCTTTTGTTCTTCTGATGTGCAATGGAAGGTTTCACATATGCCATTCAGCCAGGGATAAAAAAAGAAAACTACAACCTTGAATCTACGGTCACTAACTTCAGATGGACCAGGTGCTTCTAATAATTCCCAGAGCTCTCTCTCCAGCCACACTGACTAACCTGGTGCCAAAGTTTGCACCAGTTCATACCAAGTTGACCAGTCCAGTAAGGTCAGTGTTGGTACACATGAAATTTTACCCATCTGCAAGTGTGGGTACCCAGACAGTCTCTTAACCCCTGAGGTCACAGAAGACTGCTTCAGCGCCAGAACATTATTTCAGAATAGTTTTTGAGCCACAGAGCCAAACTTTAGAAATCTCAAACTGATGCTCTTTCATTATTGTTTCTTGTTTCTTATTTTTAAATTCCCCTCATCCTGAGGCCCACCAACTCCCAGAACGTTACTGGGTTTATAGATGTGTCTTGACAATATTTGCTACTTGCAACAGAAAAAAAAAAAAAACAGAATTTTTTAAAGATTTCCCTAAGCACAAGCATTGTGGTGAAATAGGTTAAGCTGCTTCGTGCAATTCCACCATCCCATATGGTTGCCAGATAATGTCCCAGCTGCTCCACTTTGATCCAGCGCCTTGCTAATCGACTGGGAAAAGCAGTGGAAGATGGTCCAGGTATTTGGGACCCTGCCACCCAAATGAGGGACCCAGATGAAGCTCTTGGCTCCCAACTTCAGCTTGGCCCAGCCCCTGGCCATTGAGGACATTTGGGAAGTGAACAAGTGGATGGAAGATATATCTCTCTCTCTCTTCCTCTCCCTCTGTCACTTTACCTTTTAAATAAATAAATAAATATTTTTAAATACAAAATAGCTACATTTTTTATAACTGTTCACTAATATTTTCTATCCATTTCTGAGAAAAGTGCAAAATAGCTTTAGAGACAGATCCAGAAGAATGAGAAGGTCCTTAATAGTCTGACCCACTGGACAGAGCACTACACTGATGGCAGTGAGCCACAAGCTTGTATTGTGTATCCTCAACAAAAAAGCATGTTTCATATGTATGAGTATAGACACAGAAATTTTGCATATGTCCTATTATACTAATATATTTTATAAAATATAGGATACAAAAAATGTAACGTTTTTAAATGCTCAAATTAAAAATACAGAAATATAGGCTGTATTTTTTTAATTAAAATGATTTTCCCACACTCTCTGGGATGAAATTTAAACTAGACTATACAAGTAGACCTTTCAAGATTTTTCTAGCATTCCTAAGAAAAAAAATAAATAGAAGACTTGGGCCTTTGAAGTTTAATTTATGAGGTGGATGTTGTGCTGCATATAGCTGTGTCAGACTGAGTCTCAGCTCCTTGCTTCCAATCCAGCTTCCTCCCAATCCTGGGAAGTGGCAGATGATGGCTCAAGTATTTGCACCCCTGCCACCCACATGGAAGACCCAAATGGGGTTCCGTGCTCCTGGTTTTTGCCTAGTCTAGCCCCGGCTGTTGCACACTTTTGAGGAGTATCCAACAGATAGAAATCTCTCTCTCTCTCTCTCTCTCTCTCTCTGTTGTTCTGCCTTTCAAGTAGATAAAAAAAGAATTAAACTTTTTTAAGTAAATCTTAATTTATATTTGAAAACAATGCAAGTTTAATTTAGCAAGTTACTATACACGTTTGAATGGCTACATCTATGCTACTACAATCAACTGTTTTCTCTCATCTGTATAGCAATTATGGAGAAAGACTAGTTATTTTTGATGCCTGATCAACTGCACAAGGATTGAGCTTATTTAATAAAATAACTCTCCTAAAAGCCCTACATTTTACTTTGCAACTACTACTAGCCACTCACAATTATTTATTACCTTTTTTTAAATTTCTTTTTCCTTATTTGAGACATACAGAGAAAGAGATAGATACTCATAAAATGCTCCCAATTGCTGGTGCTCTCCCCAAATGTACACACCAGGCAAGAAGGGGCAAAGCCAGGCACAAGGGAACAATCCATTTTCCTATGTGGGTGGCAGGAACCCAAATACTTGAGCCATCACAGCTACCTCCCAAGAGTCTGCTTTGACAGGAAGCTGGCACCAGGAGCTGGAGCTGCAAATCAAACTCAAGTAGTGTGGTATGGGCTGCGGATGTCTTAACCTTTCGTCTAAATGCCTGCCCCTTAGTTATTAATCATAATCATAAGTAGGTGGGCTTCACACAGGTGTGATACACAGATATGGCTGTTATTTCCATTAAATCATTCCCATTAGGTTCCTTTAAGGCGGTGCATCTTATTATTATTTTTTTCATTGTATTTCCTCAGGCACTTGGGCAACTAGCCTTGTCTCTTACAGCACATTTGGGGGGCCTGCCACCTGACATTTCTACCTTGGTGACAATCCCCACTGACTTTTGACAGTCACCAACATGCTCAACAGTTTTTAAAAATCAGTACTCTTGGCCGGCACCAGCACACCAGGTTCTAGTCCCGGTTGGAGCGCCAGATTCTGTCCCGGTTGCTCTTCTTCCAATCCAGCTCTCTGCTGTGGCCCGGGAGTGCAGAGGAGGATGGCCAAGTCCTTGGGCCCTGCACCCGAATGGGAGACCAGGAGAAGCACCTGGCTCCTGGCTTCGGATCAGCGCAGTGTGCTGGCTGCAGCGCGCCATTGCGGGGTGAACCAAGGGAAAAGGAAGACCTTTCTGTCTCTCTCTCTCACTGTCTAGCTCTGCCTGTCAAAAAAAATCAGTACTTTCATCTTTAGCAAGTACTGCCATCACCAAACTTGACATCTCTCTCTCACCCACTTCAAGGATTGTAACAAAAATGAGGAAGAGCAGGACGAGTTAGCCTTAGAAATGGAGGTTGTGTCTCGGAAGGTTTAATCTCTAGAAGATTTTTTATATATAAAGAAATCCAGAAAGGCTTTTGTCCAGAGAGGATTGGATGTCCTTACAGATTAGAACTGTTAGCAAGTTTCTGCCTGGGCATGAATTTAGGGAAAAAATGGGAAATTTGGCAGGTGATCAGTTTAATCTACCTCTAAGGTTTTTGCTTCCCCCCAATTCAAAGCCTGATTCAAAATTGGAGAAAATGGTGGCGTCTAAACCCAACACATCAAAATTCTGAACTCCCTTCACCCTCTTCACCTCCAAAGTAAAGGAGGAAGAGAGGGAAGGAGGGGGAGAAGCAGGGAGGGTGGCAAGAAAATGCAAAGCCAAGCCCTGACCCTCTGTTTTGCCCTCTGTTGCTGGGATGACCCAGGTCGCTCGGAGAAAAAGGCAGTCCTGGGATGTGCCAGGGCCGGCCAAGGTGCCATTCTCGACCTGCAACCCACCCCAGGACAGCCACAGCAACGCATTCCCTCCTGTGCAGCTCAACTGGTCCTACATCACTTTATACATTCCAGACGACTTCCAATCGGCCCGAGGCCCTGAACACACTAACATCAAAGCCTACGGGCCAGGGACAGCCGGCTCAAGCCCTCCTGGGCAGCCTCTCCAGCGCAGGGTAATGCCCGCCGAGCAGGCGTGGAGTCTCGCGTTTACGCTCTGTGACCGCGACACAGCTGGCATTCATACACAGCATCACAGCTCCGGCCCGGGGCCCAGGATTCGCCCCACGCCGGCCAGCCCCGGCCCTGGTTTCCCAGACGCAGGGAATGCCCAACCCGCTGCCACGGCTAACAGGTGTTTCTCCGCTCCCCGCCTCCCCGCGGCCAGCGGCCCCCGCACGGCCGGCGGCGGGGCGCTGAGAAGCAGCAGGGTCCGGCCCCCCAGAGCAGACCTTCCGGCGACTCGGCGAGGAAGGCTGGGGCGGGGAGGGGACCAGTGAGGACGGGCGAGGTCGAGACGGGCGGAGAGGGGCATGGGCAGGGCCGGGGGCAGGGCCGTCGCTGCTGGCATTACGCTGCCAGAGCCTGCGGCAGAAGCGGCGAGGCTGAGCCGCCCAGGGGATGGGGCTGGTACCAGCCTCTGCCTTTCCCCTCGCAGCCCCGGCGCCGCCTCCCCTCGCCTGTCCGCGGCGCCCGCTAGGCCGCGCAGGGTGAGCGCGGGCGCCGGCCCGCGGCACCTGGCCGGGACTGGAAGGGAGGACGCAGCGGGGCCACGGCGTGGGGACTCCGCCAGCCGGGCGGCCCGCGCGTCCCCGGAACGCACCACGTCCTGCTGCCGCCAAAGCGCGGCGGAGACGGAGCTTCCTGCACGACCCCCGGGGGCCGGCAGCGGCCGGGAGGCGGCGCGGGGCTCGGCCTGTCGGCCCCGCAGCTCCACGCTACCGGAGGTGAGGACGCGGGCTCGGGAGGCCCGGGAGCGTCGGAGTCCATGGCAGGCAGCGATGTGGACAGCGAAGGGCCGGCTCGGAGGGGCGGCGCGCCGCGGCGTCCGGGAGCCCCCAGCGGGCCAAGGGGCGAGGCGGCCGCCGGCTGCCCGGAGCCGCTGTCCACTGCTGAAGCGCTGCCCGCCTGGATGCGCCTCTACTTCTACGGCATGCACGGCATCACCCTGGACGTGCTGCTGTCTTCGGCGCGGCGCTTCGCTCGCAGCCCCGACCTGCGGATGCTCGGCTTCTCCTCGCCCTACCGCTGCCTCTTGCACTCGCTCACGCACTTCGCCCTGGAGAAGGTCTACCTGCAGCAGCCGCGCTGCCCCAGCGCCTTCGTCTTCAATTTCCTCCTCTACCCCTCGGCCCACGTGGGGCTGCAGACCCTGGCGGGCCAGGCGCTGCTGCTGAGCCTGGGCGGCGGGCCGGGGGGCGCGGCGGCTCCGGGGGCGCTGGAGCTGGCGCTGCAGTACGTGCTGGCGCTCTACCACTGCCAAGTGTTCCTCAAGCGTTTCTTGCGCTTGCGGTACGGGCGGCAGCGGCGGCGCCAGCAGCAGCCACAGCCACGGAAGGGCGCGCTCCCCGCCGCCCCCGGCGCCCGGGCCCCTGCTGCAGCCGCTGGCCGGCGGCCACCGACCCGAGGGCCCCCGGGTGCGGGAGGCGGCCCCCGCCAGGGGCTGCCGGACCCGCTCCGCTTTCTGTTCTTCGGAATGCACGGCTTTCTGGATGAGATCTTCTTCACCTTCTTCTTCAACGTGCTGGGGCAGGGGGACAGGGCGACCACCGGCCACACGTCGCTCTGGTCCTTCCTCATGTACGGCAGCTGCAGTTTCGTGGTGGAGAAGCTCTACTTCTACCTCTGCTACAGCCGCGGCTGGGGCACGTGGAAGCGGGTGCCCATCTACGTGATCTTCATCTACGCGTGGGAGCTGTCCTGGGGGCTGGGGCTTCGCATGTGCGGGGCTTGTTCTTGGGACTACTCTCACTACCCACTCAACTTCATGGGCCTCATCACTCTGATGTATTTGCCTGGTTGGATATTCCTTAGTGTGTACCAGGACCTGCTTTCCAACGTGTTGTGGCGGGTGCAGTACGTCCCAGCTGAGACACCACCTCCCACCCCGACCCCCCAAAAAAGAAACGCACTGGATTCTCGAGACTGAATGTGATTTATTTTTACACTTTTAAAACAGAGTGGTATTTTTAGTCTTTTAATTTTTATACACTTTACTAAACTTCCAGTGTTGTATTCGACCTTTTCGTTTTTCTACTTGAGACCTATCTATAATACAATATTTTGAAGTATTACTCGAAAAAATAACCCAAAGTACTTAACTCATCAATATTATAAAACCTTTAAAAGCCCAAACAGCAAAACCATTATACCTTAACATCAGAAAACTGTACTATTCACATATCTGGATGTAGATGGATGATAAGTAATTCTCTGGCTCTTTTTTTAAAATAAGGCAATTGTTAAAGACCAGTGTGGCTTCTTGTTTACAAAATTTAGAGAAATTTTCGTATCTACTGATTTACCATTTAATCCAGTTTTATTTTAATTCCTCACCATATTACCAGTGGTTGCTGAAATGCAATGTCTTGTTCTGCTGAAACTAGTTAGTAGCTCTTAAAGTGCCTCCTCTAATACACAAGTGAAAAGAAGCTGACAGATGAGAAGATATCCTGCCAATAGATTTTTTAAGTGAGAAATCTCTTCTAGCAACTCAGGTGACACTGTGTTAAGATGTTCAATCTCGATCCCAGAAATGATTGCTTTCCGATATTGGTTAGTCTTAAGCAGGAAGTGTGTTCATGTTGATCAGATCCTGAGTTATCCGTAACTGTAAACATTAATTACTGTACTATGATGTGAAATGTGCACCCTGCATATCCAAGGGCCAAGTGATGTTATACCACCTTCAGCAGTGTTCTAACCCTAAACCTTTTCTACACAGGGCTTCAAGCATATAAACAGTAGGTTGGAATAAAGTGAAACTGAATGTTCATTCTGATTAGATTAGGCCTCATTGATTTCTGTGGATACAAAAATAAATGTTCAGGGAATTTCTGCAGTGACTCACTTGTAAACATTTCTGTGTTTCTTTCCAGGCCCAGAGCTCTTGAGCCAGGCCTGATGTGGTCATGTACATTATAAATCAGTGATAGCTTTTTGGTGACTTACTAACATCTGGAAGCTCCAAAGTTAAATGAGATCATGGACACCATTTTAAGAAATCAAATCTTATAAATTAGTAATGTATTTTGAGGTGGTTTGGAGTTTTTGCTATATTTAGGACAGATAGGTGAATTATGTGCAGTTTACCCAAGGATGACTAATACCTATCTCAGTTTTCATTACAAAGATAAATAGGAAAACAATGTATGTTTTCATTGCTTTACTTTACTGTATTAAAAGACAGGGAGACAGAGAAATAGAGAAGGAGAGAGAGATCGCATCTACTGTTCACTCCTCAGGTGGCAGCTGGTGGCAGGTGGTGTGAGAGCTGGAAGCCAGGAACTGAATCCAGATTTTCCACTTGGATGATAGGAACCCAATTACTTAAGCCACCACCGATGCCTCCTTGGGCTGCAGGAAGCTAGAATCAGGAGTTGAGCCAGAAATCAAATGGAAGCACTCTGATATGAAGCACAGGCATTCTGATCAATGCCTTACAGCTAGGCCAAATACCTTCCCCCACAGTGTGTATAAATTAATAGTTTCCTTTTCAAATCATTAGATTGTTTATGCTGTAAAAAAGACAAGGACTTCTTTTTCTGCTGCAAGAAAATATTTGCAAGACAGGTATTTGGTGCAGGAGGTACATCATCACTTGTACTGCCTACATCCCATATTAGAAAACCTGGGTTCCTTTGGAGTTCTAGCTTGTGCTTCCTGCTAATGCATATTGTAGGAGGCAACAGGTGATGTGTCAAGTACTTGGATCCCTGCCACCCATGTGGGAAAACCTGGATGGAGTTCTTGGCTCTCATGCGTATCTTGGGAGTGAATCAGTAGGTAAGAGCATTCTCTGTGTCTCTCTGCCTCTTAATTTAAATAAGTAAATAGAGAAATACAAACTTTAAAATAAGGTAGGTGTTTGTGCAGTGATTAAACTGCCACTGGCACACCCACATCCCATATCAGAATGCCTAGGTTCAAGTCCCAGCTCCACTCTCCATTTCAATTTCCTGCTAATGTGCACCCTAAGAGACAGCAGAGGATGGCTAAGTAGTGGGTCCTTTCCACCCATGTGGGAGACCCAGATCCTGGCTTCTGCCTGGCCAAGTGATGTTGAAGGTGGTGTAACATCACTGGCTGTTTCAGGCACTTGGGCAGAGACCAGTGGATGGGAGCCCTTTCTCTTTCTCTCTCCCCTTTTCAAATAAAAACTTAAATTGCTTTAAAAATCCTTTATTTGGAGCCAGTGCTGTGGCATTGCTGATAAAGCTGCTGCCTGCAGTGCTGGCATCCCATATGGGTGCTGGTTCGAGTCCTGGCTACTTCACTTCCAATCCAGCTCTCTGCCATGTCCTGGGAAAACAATAGAAGGTGGCCCAAGTCCTTGGGTTCCTGCACCCACGTGGGAGACCAACAGCCAAGCTCCAGCTGTTGTGACCATTTGGGGAGTGGACAGCAGATGGAAGATTCTCTCTCTCTCTCTCTCTCTGCCTCTGCCTCTGCCTCTCTGTAACTCTGCCTTTCAAATAAATACGCAATTCCTTTATTTAAATTTTTAAATGTTCACTATCAGAGTAGTAAAGAATATGTGTTTATATTTAATTAAGTCATAGTTTTAAGGGTGTTATATTACTTTGATTCACTGTCTGATATCGTAAGCTACATTATACATAACACCACATCATTAACCCCACTTGTGAATTGGATCATGTCTAAACTGATTATTTGAACCAATTAAAACTGTGTAGAAACTTAAAAGTAAGCTCAATGTTTGCAGCGTTTCACTTAAAAGTTCATGATGTTTAGTTACAGGTCAAAGATTTCTGAAAACCCTGGAGAGAAAAATCTGTCAGCATTCACAAGAAAGTTAGAGGCTGGGCAAAATATTTGCAATTCAAATGAGACATGTGCACATGAGTCTGAACTAAGTGTAGCATCATTTCACAAGATGCATTCCTGTGAATACTCAACCAAATCCTCATTCCTGAAATACTTGCTAAATGCACATATTTGCATTTATCCTTACCAACATTCTCAGGGTCAGAAATCCATCAGGACATAGTAAAACAGGCTATTTTATTTTGCTTTTAATGTTAATCCTGTTTGAAGAAAGGGTTAGCTTTTCTGCTTATTTGCTCCATTCAAGAAATAGTTATTGAGCTTCCACTATTTTCTGGACACTTGCCTGGACTCTGTAGATACAACTGTGAACCAACACAGAGAAAATCTCTGTCCTCAGGATGCTCACATGATCGTGTTTTGATTTACATGTGATTCTATTCACTTGCAAGGCTGCTGTTTCAGTAATGGGTCAGGAAAGGCAGTTGTTTTGAGAGTTCTCCTGAAGCCTGTGCCTAATAGATCAGTCCATCAAGTCTGAAACAAAACCCCATTAACAGTCCCTCTACTGGTTCTTCAAATAGCTAGTCTTTATGTACTCAGGAAGCGATTATCCTGTCTATTAACTCAGCACCTAGCTTTAGGCTTCTTGTAGTATATTTACTCAACCTTTTAGAAAAGGACAATTTGTTGAACCCTTAGGGGAAAAGAAAGAAATAATAAGATAAATTCAATTTTCTTACACTTCAGTAATTTAGACATGGAAAAGATAAGGCAAATTAATAATAGTTAATATTTAAGCAGTGTCAGGAACTGCTGTAACGTGTGAATGTATAAGTATAATGTGTATAAATATGCTATTAGGTGAATATATATATTCATATATTTTAACTGAATCCCTTATATGTGCCTATTATCTTGTATGTAGTTAAAGTATACATATACAATCTTTTGTATATGTATTCATATGTCTATACATACATTTACATAAATCTCTAGCATACATTCACTTAAATCTCTAACAACAGTTTTAATGAAAACAGCAAAATTGAAGCCCCTATAGTAAATTGAACATTGAGCATTTAGGTTTGAATCCGTGCACAATGAACTTCAGGGTCTGTTCTTAACAGCAGTGCCCTCATCCTCCAGTCTACTGACTACAACAGTGCAGTCGTCTTCCAGTTTACTGATTACAATGATCTTGGGTCTTCTCTGCATTTGATTTTACATTCTGCATTGCTCTTCCTCTCCACACTTGCAGATGCAAGTGTAGCTGTATAAGAGTTTGGCACCATTAGCAAAAAGACTCTTTCATGTTGTCTTGTGATAAATAACCAGGGAGCTAATAGCAGGATGCATAACTGACAATCAGTCTAGTGCTAATCCTCAGATGATCCGTCTTTATATTCAGGTGTGCTCTGAAACGGAACTCTTTGTTTGAAGCCAGAAACTCTTGAGCACAAAAACATAGGACTAATATGCTAAAATGCAAATACCTTACAAGCTATGAAAAATACACTTAATTGTTGCTATATATTTAATATTGTACTCAGAATGAGTGTCATTATAAGAGCCAAACAACCAAGGTTAAAATTAAATTTTTTGAGTGTCATTATAAGAGCCAAACAACCAAGGTTAAAATTAAATTTTTAACAGATACATTTATGCTGAGTTCTAGTAAATACCTCAGAGTCTATATTCTTACTAGAAAAGCATGAGAAGAAAACAGTAAAAACAAATAATTTTCCTTCCATGTTTCCCTCCATGTTATCCAACCTTGAAATTTCTCACTAGAAGTGCTTTAGATTTTCAAACAATTTCATTTGTGCTCCAAATCTAAAGAGGAATGTAACTTTTTTAATGTCAACAATGAATTTAGAAGTCTCTATACCATGCAAGGACTCTCATAAGGTTGGAACTCCATTTCAACATTTTAAACATTTCAATTATACAGTGTACTTGACTACGAATATTCTAAGGTAAATATTTTACATCTAATATTTCAACTCAGCAAAACAAAGCTTAGAAAATATGAATCATTTTTGTTGTTTTAGACAGAAACCACTCTAATTGAATAATCTCATCCCTTTGTGTGTGTGTTGGGGGGTGGGTTCTATTGTTTTGAAATAGTCTTTGTCAGCATGATGGACCTTATTCTGTTTCAGAATAATGGTAAAGAATTTTAGTAGAGTGGTTTGCTTCTTTTTCTATTTCTAAAACACATTTAAAAAATCAATATAATTGGAAAGAAAGCTATATTCATGATACAGAGTTAGAGTAATAAATTAGTCACTGTTTTGTATGATATGAATGCATCTTAATAAAGTTTTCCTTATATTAAAAGTCACTTTGCCTTTTAAATTAATCTTACATATGTGAGGATTCTTTAAAATGTTCATGGAGGAGCTGGTGCTGTGGTGAAGCAAGTTAAAGCCCCAGCCTATGGTGCCCGCATCCCATATGGGCACCTGGATGCTCCACTTCCAATCCAGCTCCCTGCTAATGCACCTGGAAAATCAGTGGAGGATGGCTCAAGTCATGGATTTCAAAATTTTTTCCAGAAAACAATAAATAAATACATTTTTCCATAAAACAAAAAATAAAAGAATAAAGGCAGGAATTTGAAGATACAGTGAAAAGGATGGTATTCCATAGCCTTCAGGAAACCAGGAATTATTTTTCTGTGAATAACATGATTCAAATATATGAATGTCATTCTAAGTCTCTATCGCATGTAAATTTGCATTGCAAAAAGAATTTTATGTTCATGAAACACTGCCTACCTTAAGTTGGTTGAGTGCCAAAATGTACACTTTATTGTTAATATTTTTTCAGTGAAATTTCTGAGCTTATTTTTTAAATTATTTATTTATTTTATTTGAGAGGCAAAGAGACAGACAGAAGACAGATATACCGACAACCATCTGCTGGTTCACTCTCCAAATGTCCACAACAGCTGAGGTTGAGTCAGTCAAAAGCTGGGAGTCAGAAACTCAGTCCAGGCTTCCCACATGAGATCCTTATTAGCAGGAAGCTGGAGTTAGGAGCTAGAGCCAGGAGTCAAACCCAGATATTCTGATATGGGACATGGATGTCTTAACTGCTGGGCTAACCACGTGCTTGATGAGCTTAGTCTTTTGTGAAATCCTATCATGGGAATGTTGTAAAAGTTGTAATAATGGTGTCATTGGAGTTGGAACACAGTGTATAGGTCAGCAGCTCACAACGTACTGAAATTTAAAGTTGTAGAACTTTAGAACTTGAACTGAAAACTTACCACTGAAACTACTCATTATTACTTTGTTTCACCTATTTTTGTACTCTCTTCTTTTGGAATTAAGCATCACTTCATTTTTCTCTATTTTCTGAACACTCAGTAAAGAAGCTAGCCAAGAATAAATGCTCAAAATAATTTTTGTTGATGAGCTTCTCTGAATTTTCATTTTAGACATAACTTAATAATGAAAGCAAAAATTAGGAGTGCTGCCAGATGGCAGCATGTGATTTTTTTTCTAAGTTTTATTTATTTATTTGAAAGGCAGAGATATAGAGAGAAGGAGAGACAGACAGACAGACAAACAGACCAAGATCTTCCATCCTCTGGTTCACTCCCCAAATGGCTGCAATGGCCAGGGCTGGGCCAGGCCAAAGCCAGGAACAAAGAGCTTCTTCTGGGTCTCCCATGTGGGTGCAGGGGCCTAAGGACTTGGCCCATCTTCTACTGCTTTCCCAGGCACATTAGCAGGGACCTGGATTGGAAGTGGAGCAGCCAGGACTTGAACTGGTGCCTATATGGGAAGCCGAGGCTTGACCTTCTGTACCACAGTGCTAGCCCTTTAGCATGTGATTTCAACAGGATGTTTATTTGTGCTACATACATCACTATCACCTTGTACCTAGAAAAATGGTAGGACTTGTTTAGTTTCTCGCATTCTTCCCTTCTTTGCTCAGCACTGTCTTCTGCAGGCACAAAGTTCAGTTAGTTCTGTAAGAGATTTTAGCAACATTAAGGGTTTTTTAATTTTTAGGCTGACCAGAGAACCCATCAGCCCTTTATCTTTTTTTAAATATTGACTTATTTATTTGAAAGGCAGAGTTTCAGAGAAAGAGGGAGAGACAGAGAGAGATCTCCCATCCACTAGTTCACTCACCAGATGGCTTCAATGGCCAGGGCCTGGCCAGGCGTTTCTTCCAAGTCACCCCCATGGGAAAAAGGGGACCCATCAACACTTTAAAACATTATTTATGATCTCTGAATTATAAAAATAACAAATGATGGGCCAGCGCTCTGGCCATAGTGGGTGAAGACACCGCCTGCAGTGCCAGCATCACTTACAAGCGCTGGTTCAAGTCCCAGCTGCTCCACTTATGCTCCAGCTCCCTGTTAATATGCCTGGGAAAGCAGTGGAAGATGGTCCAAGTTCTTGGGCCTCTGCAACCTCTTGAGAGACCCTCTTGAGAGGCCATTTGGGGAGTGAACCAGTAGATGGAAGATGTCTCACTCTCTTGCTCGCTCTCTGTCTCTGCCTCTCTGTAACTTTGCCTTTCAAATAAATAAATAAATCTAAAAAAAAAAACAAATGATATGCATTTGTATGTTTTACAACTTAATTTTCCCCAAAAAATTGATTTGTTCAGTTTGCAACTTGTTGATGCCTCTGGATGTTCATCATTGGTTTTGTTGATGATGTTCTAGATATGAATGACTTTTGAAAGGAGAAAAATAAAGTTATAAACTTGTTAACTTTAGAAAATTGCTGGGAGTGGAAAGTAACAAATATTTATGTTTTGTTTTCTATGATTCTGATCCACTTCTCGCTATCTCAACTCTGCTGTTATTGGTAGATTGTAGTCAAAGTTTTCCAGAAAAATAGCACCAATAGTATGTATGTGGAAGCAAAGTGACAAGAAGAACAAAAGAGAGAGAGAGAGAGAGAGAGAGAAATCTTCCAACCACCAGCTCATTCCCCAGATGGCCACAATGGCCCAGGCTGGGCCTGACCAAAGCCAGACAGGAGCCAGGAGCTTCATGCAGTCTCTCTCATGGGTGTCAGAGGCCCAGGCACTTGGGCCATCTTCCACTGTTTTTCCCAGGCTGTCAGCAGGGAGCTGGATTGGAAGTGGAGCATCCGGGAAACAAACCAGCACCCATATGGGATGCCATATGTCACAGTGTCACAGGCGGTGGTTTTACCTCTACACCACAACACCAGCCTCTAGTTACGATTCTTTATCTGATTGGGTGAATCAAACCTTCCCAAATGGGGCATTAGTAGTCTTGCCTGGATTAATGGATCAAGTTATTATTTTCCATTGACCTTAACCATAGGGCATTATAATACTGAGATTTCCTAAGGTATATTCTGTGTTCCAGACATACTCTTGTTTTCCTCCACTGTATAGTAGTAGTTTTCCAATTTCCCCACTGTTAGGATCTATCACTCTAGCCAACATAGCAACTCCTTTCTTTGCCAGTTGACTGAGAGGCAAAAGCCATTGGGTGGCAGTCTTAACTTCCAGTTCAGTATAGTCATCATTATGTATCTAAGCTCTCTAGGCCACCAGAGCATAAAGACATGGGAACATAGGCAAATAATTTCTCTGTGGGTCACAGCCCTATATTGCCCCCTAGTAGATGCTGTAACTGAGTATTCCAAACAATATTTCACTATTCTATCAATACAGTTAAATCAAGAGGGAGGAAAACACAGTGAAACTACTGAATTCTATGAGTATGGGCCCAACATCATATTTCATTTGTTGTGAAGTGAGTTCATGGGTCAGAAACTTTTATTATGACAGTAGATAAGACATCCTATAAGTACAGAAATGCTGGTATTGGCAGAATTTTTGCCAACAGGGATAGCATGTTCATATACAGAACATCTATTCCAGTAAGTACATACCTCTACCACCACCAGGGTAGAAGTGGTCCAATGTAATCTATCTCTCCAGGTTGCTGGCTGATCACCCCCAAGGAGTGGTGCCATATTTGAGATCCACTCATTCAAATAATTTCAACAGCTATGAATTTGTCAATAATCACACATCTGTCCATTTTTCTCTTCTAAGCAAAGTGAACCACCAAGTATACTCTTTGAAGTTCTGTCTATTGAGATTTGCCTTTACCACTTTCTTTTTTAAAAAAATATTTTAACCGATTGCTTTTCTTTTTTTAAAGATTTATTTATTTATTTGAAAGTCAGAGTCACACAGAGAGAGAAGGAGAGGCAGAGAGAGAGAGAGAGAGAGAGAGAGAGAGAGAGAGAGATCTTCCATCTGCTGATTCACTCCCCAGATGGCTGCAACCATCTGTGCAGAGCTGTGCCAAGCCGAGGCCAGGAGCAAGGAGCTTCTTCAGAGTCTCCCACATGGATGCAGGGGCCAAAGGATTTGGGCTATCTTCTACTGCTTTCCCAGTCCACAGCAGAGAAATAGAATGGAAGTGGAGCAGCTAGGACTCAAACTGGTGCCCATATAGGATGCTGGCACTGCAGGTGACAGCTTTACCCGCTATGCCACAGGGCCAGACCCTGCCACTGTCCTAGAAAGGAGTCGCACTGTGCTGTACTTGCAAACCATGCAGGACCATCTGTAAACCAAACCTGAGTTATTTCTTCTTCTGTCTGCTGCTTGTAGGGAATTCTCTTGAGACCATAAGTGCACTAGTAAGGAGAAAGAAGGCACCATAACAAAAGTGGGAACCATGGACATTTAGACTACTTCATAAGCTTTGCTTTTGCCTTTATGGCTGGCTTGGGCCTGATCATATGTAAGGGTACTTTACAAAGTTCATGAAAAATGTACATCATCTTTTATTCCAATGTTCCATGAACTTTGTGAAGTACTCATGTGTATGTCACTTCCATCTGATAATGGAGTGCTGTATACACCCAAATGTGTGGCTTGGTTTTCAAATAGCACCCAGTTTATGATGTGCAGCTCAGGCCACATAATAATTTGGCAGGCCACGATTAAGCATTCAGTCTCTACTAAGACACAGTATAAGCCAAGAGTTGTTTCTCAAAAGAATACTTATCCACTGAGGATGGCAGGGGTTTTTCTCCAGAATCCTCAGGGCCTGCCAAAGACTTCCAGCAGCATCGCTGTCTGCCACAGACACTCCAAGCACCCCTGGATCTTAGGGGTCCTATTTCTGAAGTGGCACACTGCAACCTGCAAGTGTTGCAGAGTCTTCTGTTCCAAGTCCCACTCAAAACTATAAACTTTTTAGGTCGTTTAGTAAATGGGCCAGAGTAACGCATAAGAAAATGAGAAATATTTTTCTTCCAGAATCCAGAGAACCACTAGCATTGTGCCTCCTTTTGGTGGTAGGCAGGGCCAGATTCAATAACTTATCCTTCACCTTGGATGGAACTTCTCAACGTGCCCCATACTACCAGACCCCTGGACAGTAGAAGGTCTCTGAATTTTTGCCAAAAATATTTCCTGCCTGCTACAGTTTGAATATCATTATATTTTCAAATTTATTTGATGGAAAGAGAGGAGAAATAGAGAAAATATTCCCCACTGGTGAGGAGTTGCACAGTTTGGGACATGCACAATCAGTCTTGCCCCAAATGATGGAGTTAGAAATGTGCCAGGGGATTCCAATACAATCCCATCAAGGTGGCATGTACCAATGCCATCTCACTAGTCCAAGTGATCAATTTCAGTTCACATTCGATGGCCTGGATAGGTCTAAGAAACGAAGGGATCACACAAACAAGACAAGTGTCTGCTAATACTAACTGATAGAATCAAAAAGGGAGAGAAAGATCCAGCATGGGAAGTGGGATACACAGCAGACTCATAGAATGGCAGATGTCCTAAACAACACTCTGGCCTCAGAATCAGCCCTTAAGGCATTCAGACCTGGCTGAAGAGCCCATGAGAGCATTGTAGGCATGGAAAGCCAAGATACCATGGAAAAGAAAAAAAGAAGAAGACCTAAATGAAAGATCTCTGTTAGTGAGATCCCAGTGGAAAGAATGGGGCCATCAAAGAAGGAGGTACCTTTCTCTGAAGGGAGGAGAGAACTTCCACTTTGACTGTGACCCTATCGGAATAAGATCAAAGTCAGCGAACCCTAAAGGCTTCCATAGCCCTGGCAACTCATGACTAGAGCCTAGGGAGATTACTGACGCCATGAACAGGAGTGTCAAATTGTTAAGTCAGCAACAGGAGTCACTGTGTACTTACATCCCATGTGGGATCTGTCCTTAATGTGTTGTCCAATGTGCAGTGATGCTATAACTAGTACTGAAACAGTATTTTTACACTTTGTTCTTCTGCGTGGGTACAAACTGATGAGATCTTTACTAATTATATACTGAATCGATCTTCTGTATATAAAGATAATTGGAAATGAAAAAAAAAACCTGGTGTTAAATTGGAAACGGCATAGAAAATTAATTAATTTTTTAAAAATATTATGTAGGATCTCTGCCTTTAATGTGCTGTACACTCTTATTTAATGCTATAACTAGTATTCCAACAGTATTTTTTTTTTCACTTTGTGCTGCTATATGGGGGCAAACTGTTGAAATCGTTACCTAATATATACTAAACTGATCTTCTGTATATAAAGAGAATTGAAAATGAATCATGATGTGATTGGAAGGGGAGAGGGAGCGGGAAAGGGGAGGGTTGTGGGTGGGAGGGAAGTTTTGGGAGGGGGAAGCCATTGTAATCCATAAGCTGTACTTTGGAAATTTATATTCATTAAATAAAAGTTTAATAAAAAAAAATATTCCCCACTGGTGGTTCACTCCCCAAATACCCATAATGGAGAGTAAATATAAACATGAGATAGAAGAGAAAAGGTGTGTTACTAGCCTTGCCAACTGAAAGAAAACTACTTTTGGTGGGTTTTATCAGTAGATACAGGAAAGTCATTTGCCAGATCGGTAGCTGCATACCAGGTACCAGAGGATGTATTGATATGCTCAGGCAATGACACTACATTTGGCATAGCAATTGCAATGGGAGTCACCGCGTGGCTAAGCTTGTGATAATTCACTGTCATTCTCAAAGATCCTTTTGTCTTCTGCATGGACCAAATAGAAGAACTGAGTGGGGATGTGTTGGAAAGCACAACCCTTTCATCTTTCAAGTCCTTGATAGTGGCGTGAATCTCTGCAACCCCTCCAAAGATATGGTATTGCTGTTGATCCACTATTTCCCTAGGTAAAGGCAGTTCTAATGATTTCCACTTGGCCTTCCACACCATAATATGAGCAGTTATTATTCCATAGGTTAAGGAACCAATATGAGGATTCTGCAGCTGCTAAGAATGTCTATTCTAATTATATATTCTGAAACTGGGGAAAAAACTTAAAATGAGTTCGGGCACTCACTGTGAAATGAACTAGAACTAAAGCTGCATGGATCGTCTGACCGCCTTGAGTTCCTAGTGTGATAGTAGGCCACAGTGAAATTTGAGTTTCCTGGAATCGACGTCAGCGAATGCAGGCTTAGAGCCTTGAGGATTTCCCAAACTTAGTGAAAAGAGGAAATCTGCGAGAGACAGACTTAAACCCAATGAGACTGGTAAGAGAACCAGAGAATGTGGTGTCACTAACAAGAGCAGTGGCAGAGTGCATTTGGACTGCTGTAACAAAATGCCACAAACGGGGTAGCCTAAAAAACAAAAAAGTCATTTCTCATAGTTGTGGAGGCTGTGAGAAACCAAGGTGCCGGCAGATTCAGTGTCTGGTGTCAGGCGGCTGTTTTCTGATTTACAGATGACCCCTTTCTTAGTGTACTTTCACAGTGAAAGAGACAAGCAAACACCTCTCTTCACAAGAACACTAATCCCATTCATAAAGGCATTACCCTCACGATCTAATCATCTCCAAGGCCCTGCCTCATAATGCCATCATCCTGGAAGCTGGGCTTTAAAATGGACAGTTAGGGGGACACAAACTTCAGGCTGTGATAAGAGGAGAGGAAGAGGAAGAGTACATGGATCGCCAGATTCAGATTAAAAATATAGTAAAACACCAGTAAATCCTATGACCATTGAATTTCAAGATATTCAGAAAATCAAGGTGTACATAGGGGTGAGAGGATGTTAGATTGAAATATATGGAGGAGTAACCTGAAAAAAAATGATAACAGTGATGTATGTGACTTGTTTGAATAGTCGAACTCTGGAGTGGAGGTAAACTGGCCTACAGCTGAAGATGGGTGTGGACTCAAGGAAGACTTTTTTTTATATTTATTTGTATTCAAACTTTGAAGTTTTGTGTGAATATAAATGCTAGTGGGAAGAAATGCAACCAAATATGGAGGTTGAAGGTATAAAAGAGGAAAAAGATAAAATTTCATGGTTAAGACACCTGCAAAGCCAGCCTTCCATATGGGTGCCGCTTCCTGTTCAGGCTCCTTCAGTTCTGATCCAGATGGGCTGGGAAAAGCAGTAAAAGATGGCCCAAGTGTTTGGGCCCCTGCCACCCATGTGGGAGACCTGGATGAAGCTCCTGGCTTTGCCCTGGCCCAACCCCAGCCATTGCTGTCACCTGAGGAGTGAACCAGTGGATAGAAGATATCTCTCTCTCTCTCCCTCTCTCTTTCTCTCTCTGTCTCTCTCCCCCCTCTCTGTGTAACTCTGACATTCAAACAATTAAATAAATCTCTTGTAGGGAACCAGACCGGAGGAACCGTGCCCCTAAGATGGCGCCGACTCCCTGCTTCCGGGTTCTTCCTCATCTCAGGGAGTTCCCGCTCTTGCTCGCTCCTTCCCGCCTTAGATTTCCCGCTCTAGCTCGCTCCTTCCCGCCTTGCCACGAGATTGTCCTATCCCCGCGCTTCTAGCCTATCACCTGATTTGTGACGTGTATTGTGCATATAAACCCTTGCTACGCGGGTGTAAGGGAAGTTCCTGCCCAGAAGAGATCGAAGCTGGATCTCCTGCTTGCCGAGCAATAAAGGAACCCCGTGCAAAGTGTTCGGTCTCTGTCTCTTGCTGGACGAGGACGGCGCCGAGCAGCTGGTGGCCCGTACGGGGAGCTTCCTCTACGTTGCCCGGTAAGTAGAAGGTAAGCGAGGTCAGTCTTACCGTCTGGGCCCCGCGAGTGAGGTATATCTCGTGGTTGGAGGGTGGACGCACCCTAAGATAGCGGACGTGTTTCCCCGCTTTAAACTGAAAGAATAGCAGACTTGTTTCCCCGCTTTAAACTGAAAGAATAGCAGACTTGTTCCCCCGCTTTAAACTGAAAATAAGATAGCGGACGTGTCTTCCCGCTTTAAACTGAAAATGGGAAATTCATCTAGCCATTCAATGTTGCTTAATCCGTTAAAAGCATTATTGCGTAGCAAAGGGATTAAGGTTTCTAAGACCACACTTGTCAGGTTCCTTGGAAGTGTTGATTTCTTTGCGCCGTGGCTCACCCACGAGGGCCAAATAACTCTTGAGTCTTGGGAGAAATTAGGAAAGGATCTCCGGCGCACAGTTAACGATCCCCAGGAACCCGATATCGACCCCGTTGTTCTCCCCTTATGGGAACTACTGCGGGCGTGCCTCCAAGAGGAGAGGTCGGTGGGAGCGGACCGCCCGACTCTTACGGCGGTTCGCGAGGCTCTCGAGGAAGTTCGTTCTCAGAGCTCGGACGGCGCCCGGGACCTCATACAATTTAAGGACACGGGATGCCAGACTTCCTCACTGGCCTCAGGCTCCGAATGTGGCTCCGCCTCCTCTGAGTCTGAGGGGGAAGGGGACGGCGATCCTAAATCCCCGCCTCCTACGTATGCGCAGCTGCGGCAAAAGTTAAAAGATGCCTGTTTACGCCCTCTAGTGCCTACGGCTCCTCCTATCGATGTCGTGCCCGCCCATCAGATTAAAGACGCAGCGCCTCCTACTGGCGGTCATGTAGGCGTGCCTCAGCCCCATCTAACACCCGTGCCGCCATGGCCATTAAACGTCCCAAATGTGCCACCTTTTTCAGGCAGACAGTTTCATCAACAAGCCTGGAAACAGTTGCGAACTGGCGCTCCCGCTGCCCCCGCTCAGGTTTACCCTGTTTTGGCTTTGGGCACGCGAGAGGCCCGGCACGAACCATTGGACATGACAGTATTAAAACAACTTAAGGCTGCGGTCCATGACTATGGACCCACAGCCCCATTCACATTGTCACTCCTTGAATCAGTCGGCCAGTCCATTTTAACACCTAGCGACTGGACCCAATTGGCTCGGGCCTGTTTAAGTCCAGGCGGCTTTCTTTTGTGGCAATCTATGAATACAGAGTGCTGTCATGACCAGGCAGATGAAAATGCTGAGGACGGCCACCCTACGTGGAATGCTGATATGCTTTTAGGGCGTGGACCTTATCAGGCTGACCAGACCCAATTCCCTAGACAAGTATACAGGCAAATTTCCAACTGTGCCCAACGTGCGTGGAGGCAGGCGTCCAATCCAAGTGACTCAGCTAGCCACCTCACCAAGATCGTTCAGGGCACGGCCGAACCCTTCGCTGATTTTGTCGCTCGCATACTTGAGGCTGCGTCGCGTATTTTCCCTTCCGAGGTTGACGTTCAGCCACTGGTCAAACAAATTATTTTTGAGCAGGCTAATAAAGAGTGCAAAAACATTCTTCGACAATATAGACATAAATCTCTGGACTCCTGGTTAAAATACTGCAGAGATACCGGTGGGCCACTTACTAATGCGGGCCTAGCTGCGATGCTGGCAAAAGTCAAAGAAAACAGTCCAAAATCTAAATCGACCCGACCCCCCATATCTTCAGGACTTTGCTTCCAATGTCATCAACCGGGTCACAGAAAACGCGATTGCCCCAATCTCAGCCATGGGTATTCCACGGCACAGCCTTCAGGCATAGAGCCTTGTCGCCGTTGCCGCAAGGGCCCTCATAGGGCAGAGGTATGCCGTTCTGCTTTCGATATCGATGGCAACCCACTTACAGGTAGCGCCCAGGGGCCAAAAAACGGCCAGAGGGGGCTCCCCAACCCAGCGAGGAGCCCCCAAAATCAAATCTACTCTCAGGTTCCACCTCCCGTGTCTGCGCTACACCCAGTGCACCCTCAGCCCGTGCCACTCACGGGTCCGCAGGCCTGGACCTCCGCGCCACCTCCCCTCTCCTCTTAACTCCGGAGATGGGGGTACAATTAGTGGAGAGCGACTGCTCCGGTCCTCTGCCCCCGGATTCGGTTGGATTAGTGTTGGGTCGGTCCTCCGCCGCCCTCCGAGGGCTAGCTGTGATCCCCGGGGTAGTTGACTCTGATTTCACTGGTAAAGTAAAGATCATGGTTCAGGCCCCTCAGGGACCTTTAGTAATCAATCCTGGAGACCGTATCGCACAAATGTTATTACTGCCCAGTCTTC
This sequence comes from Lepus europaeus, assembly GCF_033115175.1. Lineage (NCBI taxonomy): Eukaryota > Metazoa > Chordata > Mammalia > Lagomorpha > Leporidae > Lepus > Lepus europaeus. The sequence continues at coordinate 24,748,946 of NC_084827.1, forward strand.
ACTCTTTAATCCCAGCTAAAAACCACGTTCGCGGCGCTGGTAACTTTGGGTCCTCTGGCATTAATTTTACCGGCTTACATATGCTTTTAAATGAACGTCCCACTTTAGTGTTGCAGATTAATGGCAAGGACATTAAGGGACTTTTAGACACAGGAGCCGACAAATCCATTATAGCAACAAAGGACTGGCCTAGTACATGGCCTACAAATGTGGCGGAACAAACCTTGCAAGGACTTGGTTTTGCTCATTTCCCAAAAATCAGTGCAGCCTTGTTGTCATGGCAGGATAGCGAGGGTCATAGAGGACAGTTTTCTCCATTCATTTTACCTCTACCCATTTCCCTTTGGGGGAGAGACGTCCTGGCCGAAATGGATGTTGCTTTGGTCACCACTTCCCCTGCAGTACGATCTATGCTACAAAATATGGGTTACGTCCCAGGCAAGGGACTCGGTGTCCAGCTCCAGGGCCACCCTTCCCCCATTGAACCAAAACAAAGACCAAGTAAAGTTGGCCTGGGTTTTTCCTAGGGGTCACTGTTTCGCCTCCTAAACCAGTGGAGCCTTTACCCATCTCGTGGCTAACGGACGTACCCGTCTGGGTTCCACAGTGGCCCCTATCTCAGGAGAAACTGGAGGCAGTCAACACTCTGGTCTTGGAGCAGGTCAACGCTGGTCATTTGATCCCATCCACCTCTCCATGGAATACGCCTATTTTTGCCATCCGCAAAAAATTAGGTCAATGGAGACTCTTACATGATCTTAGGGCAGTCAACGCACAGATGCAGCCTATGGGCCCTGTGCAACGTGGTCTTCCTCTGCTTTCGGCACTTCCCAACCAATGGCCTGTTATTGTAATAGATCTTAAGGATTGTTTCTTTTCCATTCCATTGGACAAAAAGGATACCCCACGTTTTGCTTTTACTGTCCCCACCCAGAACCAGGAACAACCGGACAAGCGTTGGGAGTGGACAGTCTTGCCTCAGGGTATGACTAATAGCCCCACCATGTGTCAAGTCTATGTAGCCCAAGTACTAAAACCTCTTAGAGACCGATATTCCGACTGCAGGTGCCTACATTATATGGACGACCTACTGTGTGCAGCCCCCACAGCAGAGAGGCTCCTGGCCTTATACAGTACACTCCAACAAGTGCTGGAAGGGGCAGGGCTGCATATTGCACCTAATAAGGTGCAATTGTCGTCTGTAGTTTCTTATCTTGGGGCTATAGTCGCCCCTACTCAAATTAGACCTCAAAAAATTCAAATAAAAATCAATGCTATCTCCACTCTAAATGACTTACAAAAACTTTTAGGGGATATCAATTGGATTAGGCACTACCTTAACATTCCTAATGCTGCATTGCAGCCCCTCTTTAATATACTTAAAGGAGACCCGGATCTTGCTTCCCCCCGAACCTTCACCTCTGAGGCCAAACAAGCACTGTCAATTGTCAACGATGCCCTTAGTAAAGCTGCCCTAAAACGTTGGGACCCTGCGGGAGACCTTACTCTTTGGGTCCTCGACACCCTTAAACAGCCCACCGCGGTCCTATGGCAGGATGGGCCTCTCCTCTGGATCCATCCCTCAATGTCATCTACTAGATCTATTAGTTACTATCCCGTGGCAGTGGCGGAGATAACTCTCCTAGCCATTCAGAGGGCTATCCAACATTTTGGACGCGAACCATCCACCATTGTTGTCCCCTATTCCATGGAACAGGTACGTGTGCTAATCGCTTGTACTGATGCTTGGGCGGTTTTAGTCTGCTCCACTTCCGCAACTATTACAAACAGAACACCCTCTGATCCTTTGCTAACCTTTGTTCAGTCTCACCCAGTTATTTTTCCAAAGTCCACATCCCAAAAGCCCTTACAGGGAGCCCCAGTAGTGTATACCGACGGTTCTAAAACAGGAGTCGGTGCATATGTTGTTTCAGGATCTGTGCCAAAAACATTCCAATTCGCTACTAACTCCCCCCAGGTAACTGAACTTCTTATAGTTAACCAAGTCTTCTCTGATTTCCCCGGACCTGTCAATATTGTGTCTGATTCACGCTATGTGGTTAATTCTGTGTCTATCCTTGAGGCCGCAGGACTAGTCAATTCTTCATCCTCCGTAGCGACAGTTTTCCTCACCCTGCAAAAATCTATTTGGAATCGGTCTGCTCCTTTCTTTATTACTCATATTAGAGCTCATTCTTCCTTACCTGGACCCATGACCACAGGCAATGCTATAGCTGATCAAGCCACACGCCCCATTTGGATACTCCAATTTTCTTCCCCAGAAGAGCAGGCTATCCAGTTTCATTCAGAGTTCCATGTAAACGCAAAAACCCTTGCCGCCAAATTCGGTCTTTCTCGTGCTGCCGCTCGCGATATTGTTCGCCATTGTGCCGCATGCCCTACTTTAACCCCTGTGCCTTCGGTGGGGGTTAATCCCCGAGGATTACTACCAGGACATATCTGGCAGATGGATGTCACCCACATATCCGAGTTTGGGACCTTAAAGTATGTTCATGTGTCAGTTGACACCTGTTCCCAAGTAATTTTTGCTTCTCTGGAGACGGGTGAGCGTACCACCCATGTCATTAATCACTGCCTTGCTGCATGGGCAGCCTGGGGCAAACCAAAAACTTTAAAAACAGATAATGGTCCTGCATACACAAGTAAATCATTCCAAGATTTCTGCACCCGTATGCAGGTACAACATAAAACTGGAATCCCTTATAACCCTCAGGGACAGGCCATAATTGAAAGGGCTCATCGAACCCTCAAGGCTTTTCTCTTAAAACAAAAGGAGGGAATTGCCACGGGCAAAACCCCTCGAATGCGCCTCTCCCTTGCACTGTTTACTATAAACTTTTTGAATTTGACAGATCATTCTATGTCCCCCGCTGAGAGACACATGTTAAAGGAGCCATCTTCACGAGGCTATGTCCGTTGGAAAGATGTCCTCACGGGAAAGTGGTACGGCCCGGATCCGGTATTATGCTGGAACCGAGGCGCGGTCTGTGTCTTCCCACAGGAATCTGGAAGAGAACCTCTCTGGATACCGGAAAGATTGGTCAGAAAAACAGCCCCGCCGCCACAAGATACACCTCTATCACCTACGGACGACATCTCCCCCGAGATAACCGAGATTACCACGCTCTCACAGGACGACAAATTGCAACAAAACAACGAGACGTGAGATGCACCCCTTCCGCTTCTTCATACTGGCAGCGGCTTTGCTCCCTGGCTCTTATGCGGGCTTTAACTCCAACCCCACTGCTTTACTGCAGAACGTAGGCAACCCTTGCGACTGCAAGGGGGGGACCAGCAACACCGTACTGCAGCGTACTCACATCGCCACAGCTGATTGTGGGGACAAAACTGCATATCTGCCCCTCCAGGGGATCCCCGGCCTACCACGCGGCTACATATGTGTGCCCAAACCCCGCGTTTCTGATCCCCATAGCAAAAACCACTCCTGTCCTTGCTTGACCTTTCAAGAATCCATGCACAGCTCTTGCGATTCCTCATACTTCCAATGCACTTCTGGCGGTCAGTCGTACTATGCCACCCAGTTACAAAGTACTCGCAGGTCCTCTAGTCCTGACCATTTGCCACAGGTAGTCCATTCATCCCCCTACCTCTCAGCCCCCTGTGTTGGTACGCCTGGACAGTGGGCGTGCTGGCGCACTACGGCACCCGTGCATATCTCTGATGGCGGAGGCCCACAGGACCAGCTCCGCCACCAACAGCTAACAAAGCGTTGGAAAACCCTCTTTTCTCCTTCTCCTTTGCTGTATCACCCCTTGGTCAGGCCTCGACCTCATTCTGTGGCCCTTGATCCACAAACTCAGGATATTCTTGAGGCTACTCACAGGGCATTAAATCTAACCGCCCCCAGCTTGGCTCAGGATTGTTGGTTGTGCTTGGCCCTAGGGACACCTTACCCGCTAGCGATTCCTGTCTTAAATTCTTCCCTTCTTAATCTTACCACTGACAATTGTTCTGCCACTCCTCCTTTCCCTGTACAAGTATCTTCTCCTCTGAATGCCTCCTGCATTACTACCAATTTGAACTCTACAGACGCTGTTCCAGTAGGAATTTCCCTGTCACTATGCAACTACGAAGTACTAACCGTCAGTCCGTCTCAAAGATGTGCTCCCCCTGGCCACGTGCTGGTTTGCGGATCTCATGCCTACTCCGCGCTTCCCTTTAATTGGACTGGGATCTGTGCTCTTGCCATCATTCCCCCAGACATAGAGATCATTCCGGGAGACCAGCCGATCCCCATACCCGCCTTGGATACCTGGCCTGTTCGTACAAAGCGAGCGGTCCACATGGTACCCTTGTTAGTAGGCCTTGGCATCGCTACCGCCGTGGGTACTGGTACGGCGGGATTAGGAGTTTCCTTGGATAAGTATACCAAACTTGCACATCAAATGATTAGTGACATGGAAGCCGGATTCCTTCCTTACCTTCTCCCTTTCCTGGGACCGTTAATATCTCTGTTCCTATTGTTGTCCATAGGTCCCTGTGTACTTCGCTGGGTGAGCTCCTTCATCAACAACAAGTTGGAGAGCGTCAGACATCAGTTCCGCGCGGCAGCGTATGCTGCTCTCCATCACCGTGATCCGGATGCATATGCCATGCTGGCTCGCATGACTTATGACCGGGTCCATACCAGCGATTAAAACCCTCGTCCCCCCATCCCTACTCACGCCTCACATATGGACAATGCCTCCATCAGGCACACACCTTCCTCGAGTTGTCTTGTTCCCCCTCTCATTCATTGGGCTGTATCACCCATCCCTGACGGGGAGCGAAAACTGGGTATGCGAGACCAAAGGTACTGCAGCAGGAGTCCACCCGGGGGTTCCGGGGGTCCTGGGAGAGCATATGCATATGCATGCAGGTTCAATTCCCAGCCTGCCCCAGCAAAAGGGAATAAAAACTGATCCCTAACGGAGACATCAGGGGTTGTGGCCAGGCCCTTGAAGTTCCGTAACTAACGGATCACAAGCACGCTGGGTATGCACCTCTACTCTCTGCCTAGTAAATATTCTCCCGGCCCTCATGAGCCAGGGCCGTCGGGGATGTGATTTGTGCAAAAACAAAAGGAGGGAGATGTAGGGAACCAGACCGGAGGAACCGTGCCCCTAAGATGGCGCCGACTCCCTGCTTCCGGGTTCTTCCTCATCTCAGGGAGTTCCCGCTCTTGCTCGCTCCTTCCCGCCTTAGATTTCCCGCTCTAGCTCGCTCCTTCCCGCCTTGCCACGAGATTGTCCTATCCCCGCGCTTCTAGCCTATCACCTGATTTGTGACGTGTATTGTGCATATAAACCCTTGCTACGCGGGTGTAAGGGAAGTTCCTGCCCAGAAGAGATCGAAGCTGGATCTCCTGCTTGCCGAGCAATAAAGGAACCCCGTGCAAAGTGTTCGGTCTCTGTCTCTTGCTGGACGAGGACGGCGCCGAGCAATCTCTTATTTTAAAAATGTGCTTAGAAATGACATAATTGCTTATATTACTGAGAGCTCACCATTTGCTAAGCATGACTTCTCGGTTTATGCTACTCTCACAGCAATCTGACGAGGCAGGCTCTGCTATCATCTTCATTTTTTTTTAACTTTTATTTAATGAATATAAATTTCTAAAGTACAGCTTATGGATTACAATGGCTTCCCCCCCATAACTTCCCTCCCACCCACAACCCTCCCCTTTCCCGCTCCCTCTCCCCTTCCATTCACATCAAGATTCATTTTCAATTCTCTTTATATACAGAAGATCAGTTTAGTATATATTAAGTAAAGATTTCAACAGTTTGCCCCCATATAGCAACACAAAGTGAAAAAATACTGTTGGAGTACTAGTTATAGCATTAAATAACAGTGTACAGCACATTAAAGACAGAGATTCTACATGATATTTTTTAAAAATTAATTAATTTTCTGTGCAATTTCCAATTTAACACCAGGTTTTTTTTTTTCATTTTCAATTATCTTTATATACAGAAGATCGATTCAGTATACACTAAGTAAAGATTTCATCAGTTTGCACCCACACAGAAACACAAAGTATAAAAATACTGTTTTAGTACTAGTTATAGCATTACTTCACATTGGACAACACATTAAGGACAGATCCCACATGAGATGTAAGTACACAGTGACTCCTGTTGTTGACTTAACAATTTGACACTCCTGTTCATGGCGTCAGTAATCTCCCTAGGCTCTAGTCATGAGTTGCCAAGGCTATGGAAGCCTTTAGGGTTCGCCGACTTTTATCTTATTCCGATAGGGTCATAGTCAAAGTGGAAGTTCTCTCCTCCCTTCAGAGAAAGGTACCTCCTTCTTTGATTGGCCCCGTTCTTTTCACTGGGATCTCACTCATAGATATCATCTTCATTTTTATATATTCTGTAACTAGGGCAGAAGAGGGTTAAGCAACTTTCCCAAGACCACAGTAGTAGTGCCATGATTCAGACTCATGCAACTTGGGTCCCCAGCAGCATTCTCCAAACATGTACACTGACAGGTAGAGGAAAAAGGAAACGTCAAAAGGACAGAGTGCAGAGGGGAAAAGGACCTGGGGCTGGCACTGATAGGAATGACACACCATTGCAGCTTATTTTTAGGCAACATTATCTGCCTCAGAAAGTTCAGGGCTGTGCCACTAGACAGGGAAAAGAGGGAGCATCCTCTTAGTTTTGTCCTTCTGATGTTATATAATCCAACTGCCAGCTATTTTTATACTCTAGGGAAGAGAGCTGCTTTGTCCGAGTCTAATTTTAAGCTTTCTTAGGATTTGTACATAGATTTTAAAGTCAGCCCTTTCCCATTTTTATTTTTCTTCTAAATACGTCTAGTTTCTAACTGAATATTCATTCCCTGGAAACAGCTGATGGCAGACACTCCGTCTCCAAGCCTTGGAGGGCAGCTCTCCTCAGAGCCAACTCACTTAATTTTCTGAAATATGTCTTGAGACAAGGGACTGGAATAGTTGATAAATTGTAGCCAAGACTATGAAGTCAATTTTCAATATATTATAAATGATGTGTTATAAATGATAACTGCATTTCCACTAAGTTTATAAGGTGTTTACTTTCATTTCAGAAACATGAATTCCTAATTGTGTTTCTAGATGATCTATAAATAACCCTAAGTATGCTTATTGGGGGTACTTGGGTTTCTTAGCCAAATGAAAGTTTCTTAGCCAAAAGAGCCCAGAAAATCTTACATCACTTTGGAAACTGCATTGAAACCATAATATTTCAGAATGTCAGAAGGAAATGGGGGGGTGGGTGGCATTCTGGTGTAGCAGGTAAAGCTGCTGCCTACAACACCAGATGCTGAGTCCCAGTTGCTCCACTTCTGATCCAGCTCCCTGTTAATGCACCTGGGAAAGCAGTGGGAGATGGCCAAGTCCTTGGGCCTCTGCACCCATATGGAAGACCCAGAAGAAGCTCCTGGCTTCAGTCTGGCTTGGCTCTGACCATTGCGGCCATTTGGAGGGTTAATCAGGGAAGGGAAGATCTCTCTCTCTCTCTGTGTCTCTCTCTCTCTCTGTCTCTGTCTCTCCCTATCTCTCTCTGTAGTTCTGCCTTCCAAATAAAATAAATCTTAAAAAAAAAAATGAGAAAGAAATGGTGGCCTCACTGTTGTCAGTTTACACATTCGTGGTTTCTCTCTCCAATTAAAGCACTAAACTATAAAGAGATGCTTCTCACATCACACTTTGTCTTAGAAATCATTATCCCATTACTAAAAACAGAAAGAGTAAAAACTTTCCATTGAAACAGCTAGGTTGATTTTGTGAAGATAAATTCCAAATTTTTAAATTTTATTTACTTATATTCGTTTGAAAGGCAAAAGGAAAGACATAGAATTTCTATCTACTGAGTCACTCCCAAAATGCCAACAGCAGCCAAAGCTGGGCCAGGTCAAAGCAATGAGCTGGAAACTCAATCTAGTTGTCCCATGTAGGTGGCAAGGCCCCAAATTCTTGAACCATCATATGCTGCTTCCCAGGGAGCACATTAGTAGGAAGCTGGATCAGAAGCAGAGCAGGAATTCAAATGCAAGCACCACTCTAGTCTGAAATGTGGATATCTTAAGCAGCAGGTTAATTGCTCCAATAAACCTCTGCTCCACAAGTCCAAATTTTTTAACTTGCTACAGTAATTATATCTTTCAGGTAATATTGGTATCTCAATGTTTAAAGAATTCTGTTAGGAATCAACTGCTGCCTCCAAATAGTTTAAGGAGATCAATAGAAAGCTTGATTGAAGTTAGCCACTCAAAATGACCTTTCTGCAAAACCACTTTATTCTTCAATGCCAACCTTTCTTGAGTAGGCTCTTTCCCTACACCTGTTACATGTTGATAAATTACTTTAGTCCAAGCTTGTTCAACAGAGCATTCTTCACTATCTGAAACTGACTACAGGCAGTGACTGAACAGCTGGAATCCTCACCTGAGGAGCTGAATTTTAAATGTATTTAATTTTAACTAAATTAAAATCATGTAGTTGCATGTGGCTAGTGGTGACTATATTGTGGTATATAGCCCTATATTATATGTAGTAGCTTTCTAGGGCTAGTTAAATAAACTGCCACAAACTGAGTAGCTTAAAACAATGGAAGTTTATTCTCTCATGGTTTGTGGAGGCTAGGAGTCTGTTCTCAAGGAGTCAGCAGTGCCATGACCCCTGTAAAACCTGCAGGACAGAATTCTTCTTACCCCTTCTAGTTTCTGGTGTTTGCCAGCAATAGTTAGTGTTCCTTGTCTTGTAGATGATTCACTCCAATCTCTGAGTGCATCACCATGTGATCATCTCTCTGTGTGTCTCTGTGCTGCATGTTTTTGCACCCACCCACCCTCTATACACCAAGATCATACAATTAAACCAATCCCCATGGTGATACTAATGGAGATGATTTGGTCATGAAGGTTGTGCCTCATGAATGTGCTTATAAAAGAGACCACAGACAGCTTACCTGTGCCTTCTACTTGATAAGGATATAGCAAGAAGTCACTGCTTACAAGCCAGAAAGTAGGCTCTAACCAGACACCAAATCTACCTTGATCTAGAACTTCTCATCCTCCAGAACTGGGAGAGATTTCTGCTGTTTATAAATGACCTAATTGATGGTACTTTGTTAAAGGAGCCACAGCAGACCAAGACACCGTGTCTGAAGTCCTTCCTTTCACAAAGACACCAGTCCCTCATCACACTTTAAGTAACAGTAACTACAACGACCTCATTGCCTAATAAGGATTAGAGATTCTACTGGTTAATGCTCATGTTCATCTTTCAACATTCAGTGTTTCCCAAATGTTTCAAGTACAGAACAGATCCCTTAAGTTCTTTCATTTTGTTCTATGTTTGACCCCTTGCACAATGCAGTTGGAGAAATACTGCCCTCAACATAATCAGCTAACATCCAGTCTACCCCATGTTTCACTCCAGTCGTCTTACTATTGTTAACAACCGAAGCACTACCTTACCCAGGGTATAAACTTATTCAACAAACCTCAATGTCTGAGAGTTAGAAAGAACTTCTTGCATAACTTATATATGGTCAATAATCAAATATTTTTACATCTTTTTGAATTATAATTCATATTTTTTCTATTTCATCAGCCTTTGGAAGGAATAGAAATTTAATAGAACAGTCTCACATTTGATCTCCTTAACACCCATTTTATACAATTTAATCTGTCTAAATTAATCTTCTTTAAATACCAAAGCTATCACATTGAAAAAGAAATTAAAGTAACACTTTATTAAACTTTTTCTCATAGAAAAACAATTACTTTAGCTGCTGTTAACTGTTCACTAAGTATCTAAGATTACCAATTATTGCTTTATAAAATCCTGATTTATTCTCAAATTAGAGTAGAACAAAGGCAGCTTAATCATATGCATCGGAAACAGGCAGTTCCTGGAAAAGCTCTTAAGAGGTCCACATAGATTTCTCTGCATATTTTTGAATTTGTAGTTTGACTAGAACTGTCTCTGGCTTCCACCATTTTTTCTCCTATCTTATCTTTTTTCTCCTTATAACTCCAGCACTTCTCTGAGGCCAGCATTAAGGCAACAATCAACTACATTTGAGCTGATTTCTCTGCTGTCCTCATTTACAATTCTTAGATAATTCTTCCAAAGAGTTTGTGTTGTCATGTCTTCAGAGTTGTTTTCCACTCTCCCCAAAGAAGAAGCTGAGTTTACCACAATTCAATTGCATGGTTGTTCTTCCATGATAAGAAAATTTTTCTGTGGGCACAGTTGTAGCAAGCCTGCCTCTCACCAGAAAAATAGTGTATTTTTGTATAATACAATGCATACCACCAAAATGTCCCTTAGCTGCATTAAAAGTTATTTTATTTAATAATTTTCATTTTATTTGAAACACAGAAAGGCAGAGAGAAAGAGAGAGAGAGAGAGCTTCTATTTGCGGGTTCATTCTTCAAATGCCAGCAAAAGCCACTGCTAGGCTGAACTGAAGCCAGGAGCCTCAAACTCAATCTGAGTCTCCCATGTGGATGACTGGGCCACAAGTACTTGAGCCATCATCTGCTACCTCCCAATGTGCACATTAGCAGGATCAAAAATGGGGGAGGACCAGGTCTCAAGCCAGACACTCTGATATGGGTTGCATCTTAACTGTGGGCCAAATGTCCACTCCCATTAGCTCTTCTCTTCCTTTCTAAAGCTATTTCACAACCAATATGGCACTAGTTTCCAAGATAATTTCTTTACATTTTTGCTCTTTTACTTTAGAGATATAACTAAATCCTACATCCTATAATCTTGCTTGCAGTATTATTCTATCATTTAAAATTCTAGTTACTATAGTGGTTGCTGATGAGGTTGTGCCAAATTGAAAATTCAATGATTTTTCTTTTTTTTTTTTCAGATAATATAAATGGCTCATTTTTCCATCAATTTTCATGCTAATGTGATATTAATACAAAGAGAACAAATTCAATGTAGTTCATAGATCAAATACTTCTCTCTCAGATAATGTTTTTTTAAATATTTATTATTTACTTGAAGGGTAATGAGAGAGAGAGAGAGAAAGAGAGAGAATCTCCCATCTGCTGCTTTACTTCCTAAATGGCTGCAACAGCTAGGGCTGGGCCATTCTGAAGCCTGGAGCCTAGAACTTCATGTGGGCCTCCTACTTGGGTGGCAGAGGACAAAGCACTTGGGCCATCTTCCTTTGTTTTCCCAGGTGCCATTATCAGGGAGCTGGATGAAAATAGAAGCTGGGACTTGAATGGGTGCCCATATGGGATGCAGAGATCACAGGCTGCAGCTTAACCACTACACCGCAGTGCCAGTACCTGAAATAACATGCTTTTCATTTGCTTTATAGTCAAAGACTTAATGCACCATGAAATAAAGAATTCAACAAGTAAAGAATAAGAAGACCTTAGTCCAGTGGAAATGTATGCAAGGACAACAGGTCATTTTTTTTTTTAGGTCAATGATTTTAAGGCACCTCAAATGAACTAAATTCTATGGTAGTTTGCAGAAAGAAAGTGATAGGAAACCTGGTTTGTCCCAATATTCCTGTGAATACAGGGAAATTGGCCTCAGATGAACTGCACTGTAGTCAGTCTACAGCTTGGATTGCCAAATCACTTCATTTCATTACCACCAAAAATACCTGGTTTTGTTCCCAAATGCAGTGGTAATTGGATTAAATGATCAACTAAAGTAGATTTAATTAACACCACAGTACTAAATTTACCTTCAATAGAACAAAAGAATAGCTTTATGAAGTTATATAGTTACTGCTTCATTAAAGTTGACATTTCTGATTCACTAGTGATTTTGGTTATCCTGAAGTAAGAACAATAAAAGCACATCAAAGGCATTCACAAAAATGAATTATGAAAACAATATTTATGTGAACAGGAGCATAGAGATAGACCAAATAGAGAACAATATCAGAAACCACATCATGCAACTCTAAATCCAGTACCTGTAACTGACTTTTAGCAGGCAATATCCTTCCTCATATTAAGTCAGCAGTATTGCTATAGGGCTTGCTTTGTATTAATTTATTAGATTTCTTTAAGGTTTAAATTCAGTTAAAAGCTGAAAACACAAGGTTTGGCCCTCTTTTGTTTATTTGTTCACCATTTGTTTATTTATTTGAAAGGCAAAGTGACAAGAGGAGGAGAATGAAAGATCTTCCAGCTCTGGCCTGGGCCAGGTTGAAGCCAGGAAACTGGACTCCCTCTGGGTCCCCTGTGTAGGTGTCAGGGTCGAAGACCTTGAGCCATCATCTGTTGCCTTCCCAGGCTCATTAACAAGAAGATTGATTGAAAGCAGAGTAGCTCATTTCCAACCAGCGCTCAGATATGGGATGCCTGGGTCATAAGCGGTAGTTTAACCCATGTACCACAATACCTGCCCCTGTTTGTTATTTATGTCATTAATAATAAAAATTATATTCATTGTCCTCTTAATAGGAATATAAATTTCAGAAACATGGTCCTACAGCTTTCAGTTTTTTTATATAACCTGGTTTGTAGAAGAGATTGATACATAAAGCTGTGATTTTATCTGAACAAGATTTTTTGTTTTAAAAAATGTATTATTTATTTGAGAGGCAGAATGACTGAAAAGGGGGAGAGAGGCAGAATGACTGAAAAAGGGGGGAGAGAGAGAGGGAGAGAGAGAGAGAGAGAGAGATTCCATCCACTCATTAAATCCCCCAAATGCTCACAACAGCCTGGACTGGTCCAAGCCTAAGCCAGGAGACAAAAACTCCTTAAAGGTCTCCCATGTAGATGTCAGGTGCCCAAAAACTTGAGTCATGGTCTTACCACCTGTTAGGCATCTTAGCAAGAAGCTGTATGGGAAGCAGAGTAGCCAAGACACAAACCAGGAAAATGATATGAGATGTAGGCATCCTAAGCAGCATTTTAGCCTGCTATGCCCCAAATAACAAAAATTTAAATTTGCTTGTAATAACTAACAGTGTCAGCTGGCGCCGCGGCTCAATAGGCTAATCCTCTGCCTTGCAGCGCTGGCACACTGGGTTCTAATCTTGGTAGGGGCGCTGGATTCTGTCCCGGTTGCTCTTCTTCCAGGCCAGCTCTCTGCTATGGCCTGGGAGTGCAGTGGAGGATGGCTCAAGTGCTTGGGCCCTGCACCCCATGGGAGACCAGGAAAAAGCACCTGGCTCCTGCCATCAGATCAGCGCGGTGCGCCGGCCACAGAGCGCCAGCCGCAGCGGCCATTGGAGGGTGAACCAACGGCAAAGGAAGACCTTTCTCTCTGACTCTCTCTCTCACTGTCCACTCTGCCTGTCAAAAAAAAAAAAAAAAAAAAAAGAAAAGAAAAAAAAAAGAAAAGAAAAGAAAAAGAAAAAGAAAAAGAAAAAGAAAAAGAAGCTCACTAAGTTTCTCCTACTCCAAGTCTCTGAGACTTGGAGGTAATTGAAAAAGTGGAGACTAAAAGAATTAAAAAAAAAAAAAGGATTCTGTGATTTTGAAATTAAAGCCCTTCTACTTTGTTAGAGTCCTCCGTGTTTGCTTACAGCAAACTACACCTTTACAATTCAGAGAAAAGATTTTACAATTTGAAGAGAATGGGAGTAAGTGCTGGTTTTGCATGTCAGTGGATGTGTGGAATGAGAACAAGGGGAAGTATAAAGACTACCATTCAGAAATCTTAGGACCTGCCTTCCCCTATCTGATGGGGCTTTCAGGAGCCCTGTACCCTCTCTCATCTCTTTATCTTAGAGACTTTCCTTTGTTGACCATGTAACTCTCCCTGCCTCCTCTGTGTCTTCATGGAATTCACTCTCCTGGGTATGCCGCCAACCATTTGGACTCCTCAGTGATCAGTTACTATTTGATTAATGAATAACCCTCTCCCATATGATATTTCCATGTCGGTATCCAGATAGATTCAGATTGAAATCAACTTTTATCTTTTTTATGTTCAGCCATCTCTGAATTCTTTCCTTATTGACCAAATAAGTTGTGATATAAAATTTTCACAAGAGATCGAGTATGTTAATTTAAAACAGAGAATGTAAATGTGTATATTGACATTTTAGTTCATTTCCCATTAAAAATTTGCTGTCAGATTATGGAAAGGCATAGCTATCATTTAACAGGGATGAAAAATATTTCATAAAGCACAGAAATAATGTCACTAGCTCTTGCCAGTGTGTTCACTTGTTTTTTCTTTTTTTTTTATTAAACTTTTATTTAATGAATATAAATTTCCAAAGTATAGCTTATGGGTTACAATGGCTTCCCCCTCCCATAACTTCCCTCCCACCCGCAACCCTCCCCCCTCCCGCTCCCTTTCCCCTTCCATTCATGTAAAGATTCATTTTCAATTCTCTTTGTATACAGAAGATCAGTTTAGTATATATTAGGTAAAGATTTCAACATTTTGCCCATATAGCAACATCAAGTGAAAAAACTACCATTGGATTACTAATTATAGCATTAAATAGCAATGTACAGCACATTAAAGACAGAGATCCTACATAATTTTTTTTTCAAAATAATTAATTTTCTATGCCATTTCCATTTTAACACCAGGTTGTTTTTTTTTTCATTTCCAATTCTCTTTATATACAGAAGATCACTTCAGTATATAATTAGCAAAGACCTCATCAGTCTGCGCCCACACAGAAACGCAAAGTATAAAAATACTGTTTCAGTACCAGTCATAGCATCACTTGGCTTTAGACGACACATTAGGGACAGATCCCGCATGGGGTGTAAGTACACAGTGACTCCTGTTGCTGACTTAACAATTTGACACTCCTGTTCATGGCGTCAGTAATCTCCCTAGGCTCTAGTCATGAGTTGCCAGGGCTATGGAAGCCTTTAGAGTTCGCTGACTTTGATCTTATTCCGATAGGGTCATAGTCAAAGTGGAGATTCTCTCCTCCCTTCGGAGAAGGGTACCTCCTTCTTTGATGGCCCCGTTCTTTCCACTGGGATCTCACTCACAGAGATCATTCATTTAGGTCTTTTTTTTTTTTCCATGATATCTTGGCTTTCCATGCCTGCTATACTCTCATGGGCTCTTCAGCCAGATCTGAATGCCTTGAGGGCTGATTCTGAGGCCGGAGTGTTGTTTAGGACATCTGCCATCCTATGAGTCTGCTGTGTATCCCACTTCCCATGTAAAGGCTGCACTCTCTTTCTTCCTCCTGTGGGCCAGATCTACCTGAATGTTAAACAGCTGGAGGCACTTTTTATGTAGTTTTTTGAAACTTAATTTTCACTTCTGTGTTTTAGAAAAGAGAAAGAGAGAGAGAAAGAGAAAGAGAGAGAGAGAGAACACTCCTACCCACAGGTTCATTTCCCAAATGCCCATAATATATGGGGCTGAGATAAGACCAGATCCAGAAGCCAGGAACTCCACTGTGGTTTCCCAATTTGGTGGCAGGAGCCTAAGTACTTGAGCTATCACCAGATGTCTCTCAGGATGCACATAAACAGGAGGCTGGAATAGGGAACAGAATCCAGACTCATACCCATGCACTCTGACATGGGATGTGGGCTACCCAAACAACATCTTAAACTGTACCCAACACTTGCCCAGGAGGCACTTCTTCTCCCACCCCCAAAGAAACCTTTTATTTAAGGAATTCAAGCTTCATGCATTTCATAAGCACAACTTTAGGAATATAGTGATTCTTCCCACTATATCCTCCCTCCCACAACACTCCCACACATCCTCCTCGCTCTACCATTTCCAGTCCCATTCTCCACTAAAATCTATTTTTGATTAACTTTATACACAGCATATCAATTCTATACTAAGTAAAGAGAGTTAAAAATTTGCATTCAAAGTCATTGCATCTTAAAGTTAACTACACTTTTTTTAGAAACAATTAACTTTAAAGAAGTATCCAAGAATGATACATCTTTTGCAAACACTTAGATATAATTATAATACAACTCTTTGAGAACAGAAGTCCTGCATGGGAAATTAGTGCATAGTGACTCTTGTTGTTAAACAATTAACCCTCTTATGTATGATGTCAGTGATCACCCAAAGCTCGTAACATGAGCTGCCTAGGCTATGGAAGCCTTTTGAATCCACAAACTCAATCAGTATTTATACAAGGTCATAAGCAAAGTGGAAGTTCTTTCCTCCCTTCAAGTAAAAGTATACTTCTTTTTGATGACCACTTCTTTCCACTGGGGTCTCACCCACAGAGGTCCTTCATTTTTTGCCACAGTGTCTTGGCTTTCCATGCCTGAAATGCTCTCATGGGCTTTTCAGCCAGACCAGAATGCCTTAAGGGCTGATTCTGAGGTCAGAGTGTTACTTAAAACAATTGTCATTCTATGAGTCTGCTGTGTGGACTGCTTCCCATGTTAGAGTATTCACTCCTTTTTAATTATCTATTATTATTATTACCAGACAATCCTATCCATATGATCACATTAACACTTAAGTTGGTATTTTTACCACCCAGCTTAAGGGGACTTGGGATACCAAGGCAAGTTTTTAAGCTGTACCCTTAGAAGTAAATCCATAGGAATGTATGCAGAACTATACAGCTTTACAGTTACAAACTTCATACACTCCATAATTTCAAGTTTAGGAATATGGTGATTCTTCCCAGTGTGCCCACCCTCCCACCCATACTCCCACCCCTCTTCTTCCTCCCTCTCTTATTCCCACTCTTATGTTTTACTGTGATCCATTTTCAATTTACTTTATACACATATTTTTAACTCTGTTAAATAAAGAGATCAGAAAATAGTATTTTTAAAAAATTGTTCCTCAACAGTCAAGACAAAGGCTGTTCAAGTCATTGCCTCTCAAAGTATCAATTTCGTTTCTACAAATTGCCTTTTAGATGCTCTATTAGTTATCAGAGGTGAGGGAGAAGATGTGATATTTGTCATTTGGGACTGGCTTATTTCACTAAGTATGATGTTTTCCAGATTCTTCCATTTTTTTTAGCACTGTTTAGTATTCTATGATGTACAAATCCCATAATTTCTTCATCCACTCTCCAGTTGACAGGAATTTAGGTTGATTCCATGTCTTAGCTATTATGAATTTAGCTGCAATAAAAATGGGGATGCAGATAACTATTTCATATGTTGATTTCATTTCTCTTGAGTAAATTCACAGGAGTGGGATAGCTGGGTCATATGTTTGGTCTACATTCAGATTTCTGAAATTTCTCCATTCTGTCTTCCATAGTGGCTTTACCAGTTTACATTCTCACCAACAGTGGATTAGGGTACCTTTTACACCACATCCTCACCAGCATTTGTTGTTTATTGATTTCTGTATGAAAGCCATTCTAATTAGGGTGAGGTGAAGACTCATTGTGGTTTTGATTTGCATTTCACCGCTAGTGATCCTGAGCATTTTTTCATATGTCTGTTGGCCACTTGGATTTCCTCTTTTGAAAAGTATCTGTTTAAGTCATTTACCCATTTCTTAACTGGGCTGTTTGTTTTGTTGTGGAGTTTCTTGATCTTTTTTATATATTCTGGTTATTAATCCTTTATCAGTTTCACAGTTTACAAATGATTTCTCCCATTCTTTTTGTTGCCTCTTCACTTTCTTGACTATTTATTTTGCAGTCTGGAAGCTTCTCAATTTGATATAACCCCATTTGTTCACTTTGGTTTTGATTACTTGTGCCTCTGGGGTCTTTTCCAAGAACTCTTGGCTGTGCCGGTGTCTTGCAGGGTTTCCCAAATGTTCTCTAATAATTTGATGATACCAGATCATAGATTTAGCTCTTTAATTCATTTTGAGTGGATTTTTGTGTAAGGTGTACGGTAGGGTTCTGCATGTGGAAATCCAGTTTTCCCAGTACCATTTGTTGAAGAGATTGTCCCTGCTCTAGGGATTGGTTTTAGCTCCTTTGTCAAATACATGTTGGTTTTTGATGCCTGGCATTTCTATTCTGTGCCATTTGCTTTTGTACTAGTACTGAGCTGTTTCAATTATAACTTCCCTGTGGTATGTCTTAAAATCTGGTATTGTGATGCCTCCAGCTTTGTTTTTGTTGTATAAGATTGCTTCGGCTAATCGAGATCTCCTTTGTTTCCATATGAATTTCAACATCATTTTTTCTATGCCTGAGAATGTTAGGAAAATGGCACAGTTTTATCTATGGCACGATCTACACCTTGACACCATCCTAGGCTCTAGCCCCCGCCGCCATTGCTGGAAGCCAGATGGCCACATGGCCCAACCACCAGTGTCACCTTGTCAGAGGCACAAGTAATCAAAACAAAAGTGAACAAATGGGGTTATATCAAATTGAAAAGCTTCTGTACTGCAAAATAAATAGTCAAGAAAGTGAAGAGGCAACAAAAAGAATGGGAGAAATCATTTGCAAATTGTGAAACTGATGAAAGATTAATAACCAGAATATATAAAAAAGATCAAGAAACTCCACAACAAAACAAACAGCCCAGTTAAGAAGCTCCACCCCCATCCTAATGGGATTCACTGCTCCTGCTTCCTTGCCTGCCCTCTGGCAAAGTTTTAAAAGGACCTGTTCCTGAACACTTGGCTCTCTCCTCTCCTTTCTCTCTCTCTCTCTCTCTTTCACCTCCTCTCTCCTCTCCTCTCATTCACTCTCTCTTCTCTCTCTCACTCTCTCCCTCTCTCTTCCTCTCCATCTCCTAGACTCTGTCTCTGTTTCCTTCTCCCTCTTTTACCTTCTTCGCCCCTTCCCTCCAGTCTGCTGGGTTTTCCCCAATAAACCCTTTCCCTTACTCCGGTGTTTGGTGTGTTTTGTGACGATCTTACAGAGAAGAGTATCCTTGGTATTTTGGTTGGTATCACACTGAACCTGTAAATTGCTTTCAGAAGTATGGACATTTTGATGATATTGATTCTTCCACTTCATGAACATGCAAGATTTTTTCATTTGTTTTGTATCTTCTATTTTTTTCTTTAATGTTTTGTAATTCTCATCATAGAGATCTTTGACATCCTTGGTTAAATTTATTTTAAGGTGTTGATTTTTTTTGTAGCTATGGTGAATTGAATTGACCTTAGATGTTCTTCCTCAGCCATGGCATTTTCTATGTATACAAAGATTGGTGATTTTTTGTGTATTGATTTTATATCCTGCTACTTTACCAAACTATTCTATGAATTTCAATAATCTCTTAGTAGACTCTTTTGGATCCCATATATTTAGAATCATATCATCAGCAAATAGGAGGCACTTCTTACCCATGGAGGTTGGTGACATTTTCTTTTTCAGGAAACTTGCAAAAATATATTTATCTCAAAATTCCATATTCACTTAAAATCTTCCTTTAAAATTCGGTCAGAAGTAAGCATAACCTCAAGTTAATTTTGAGAGTAGATATTGAGCACACTTTCTGCATCCTTCACAAATAAGTTCTGTATTTAACCAAGCATATAGATAAACATTTAATTTGAATGGAGATGGAGAGCACATGGAATAGTCCAGTCCAAGGCAGCAAGTTGGGAAGTCATGGTAGCAGTAGCTGCAAGGTGCTACTGGACTGGGATCAGGCTCTAAAGAAATGTGCAAATTATGCTGAGTGGGAATTATCCTATGGATGCTGGGTGTCAACTGAATCGGGAAAGTGAACCATTTGTGAGTAGATGTGGATTTTAGAAAGATTACTCTGGTTAGCAGGGGCATATAGCAAATGAAACAAAACCTGGAAGGCTGCAGTAATAATCCAAGCAAAGGGCCAGCGCTGTGGCTCAGTAGGCTAATCCTCCGCCTTGCGGTGCCGGCACACCGGGTTCTAGTCCCGGTCGGGGCACCGATCCTGTCCCGGTTGCCCCTCTTCCAGGCCAGCTCTCTGCTATGCCCAGGGAGTGCAGTGGAGGATGGCCCAAGTTCTTGGGCCCTGCACCCCATGGGAGACCAGGAGAAGCACCTGGCTCCTGCCATCGGAACAGCGCCGTGCGCCGGCGGCAGCGCACCTACCGTGGCGGCCATTGGAGGGTGAACCCACGGCAAAAAGGAAGACCTTTCTCTCTGTCTCCCTCTACTGTCCACTCTGCCTGTCAAAAATTTAAAAAATAAATAAATAAATAATCCAAGCAAAGAATGCGTAAGGGCAAAAATCATTTTGTAAAGTGGGCTCTGGAAATTTGTTGGATGGGACAAGAGGCCTAGGAAAGACTGTAACTCCAAGCTGTCTGGCTTCAAGTACATGATAGATGAGTGAGTGGATCTTGTGGCACAGCAGACTGAGTACCAGTTCAAGTCTCAGCTCCCCCAATTTGGAAGTGCCTGGGAAGACAGTAAAAAGATTGTCCAAGTATTTGGGCCAATGCATCCACATAGGAGACCTGAATAGGATCCTCAGTTTCTGGCTTCTGCTTATTCTAGATCTCGCTGTTGGGCCATTTTGGAGGTGAACCAATGGATGGAAGATCTCTCTCTCTCTCTCTCTCTCTCACTCTCTCACTCAAGTAAAGAAGTGAATCATTTTGAAACTACAGGATTGATGAAACACTGTGTCCTCATACTTTTACTTCTTTTCCTCTGTCTCTTCCTTTCTCTTTTCAGATTTCAAGCTTACCTTTTGTCTTACAATGTAAATGGCAAGACTTACAAAACTGCACATGTAAAAACTTCTTGTGACTTCTTTATGTATATTAGAGTTTGCATAATTCATTTTTCTGATATTTTGTTTTAATAAACATGCAGTTTGCCAGATGCTGGTTTACTTTCACTTTGGAAGTGTTTTGCAAATATGTTGTGATATTTAAAGAAGGAGTAAGAAAGTGGCTCAGAGTGAAATTTGCTTGAAGTCCCTCAGGGCATCAGTGAATAGGAACCAAGTCACCCATAGGCCATGGAAGGTCACAGACCTGATACATGGAGGTTTTCAAGGCAGCACTGGAGGCTTTCCCTAGCCCGCTCCAGGGAAAGTGCAGCTGTGCTAAGGATATTTTAATTAGCACAACAATCCCAATGTTTTCACAGCAATTTAGAAACTAATGGGGAGGGACAGAACAACTACTGGTAATTGCAAATTAAGTGGCTTTGGGAGCAATGTAAACAAAAAGCAGGTCTTGACAATTCAGTGCTTTCTCAGGAGGGAATCTCAGAATTGAAAGATTGGTGCCACCAAGTTCCCAGACCTGGGGTCAGAAAATAAACACAAGCAGCTTCCTGAGCAGGACACATTGTCCCATCCATTTCTCTCTCCCCACAGCTACCTTTTCTCTTTTCCCTTAGGCCACTGTGGGAGAGCTTTCTAAGTGTGTAGTTTTAGCAGAAGAGATAAGACCCCCCCCTCCTAATTGCAGCCTGCAAGAAAATACTGTGATCCAGCTAAATCAAGGACACTTTTCTAGGCTGACCCAGTGGTGCTGAGAGAAAACCTAAGTTGAATAACACAATCCTTCACTGGGTACACATGTGTCTATTACAGACTGACGCACACTGCAATCTACCCACAGCCCTAGGAGTTCTGACAAACCAGAGTCCTGGTATCTGACCTACTTCCAATATTGTCCAAAGGAGAGTGAGAAATCCACTTAGTCATCCACACAGGCTACAGAAGTGCAGTTAAGAAAGAGGGAAGGATTTAGTAACAGAATATCTCCTTCCAGATTTAAGTTGAAAATAAATACTTATTTTTTACTTGTCTTTCTCATCTATCACCTCAAATTTAAAAGATATCCTTATTAAAACAAAAATACCATAACATGAAAATGTTATATTATTATAATATCACCTAACAAATGATAAATATAAACATAATACATATGAATGTATAATAACTTCTCTTGTACTAGTCTGACAGTTCTTTTGATTATTATCCATGATTTATTAGGCGGTCTATACAGCTGAACTCTCACATTTTTTTCACATATGAAGATATCTTAGAGTAATTTGCTTAAAATTTCCAAACTGAAATTTGTGAGCATTTTGCTTCTTAAAATATCTTTGCTTTCTTCTTGAATATATTTATCATTCAGTAATTCTAAGAGGCAGTAACAACTACATGTTATGATAGAATTTTTTGAAAATATGCCCTATTGTAAATTTAAAGGGAATGGATATGGTTAAAGTCCAGAAATATTAATTAGGAATAATTAATTTATGAATTTTTTTAAAAAGATTTTTATTTGTTTCAAAGAATGAGTGACAGGCCAGTCTAAAGGATCCAAGAACTCCATCACAATCTCCCATCCATGTTAGGGGCCCAAGCACTAGAGCTATCTTCTATTGCCTTCCCAGGCATATTAGCATGGAGCCAGATTGGAATTGGAGCATCTGGTACTTGAGCTGGTGTGCAGATATGGGATATTGGCATTGAAAGTGGCAGCTTAACTCTCTGTGCCACAATGCTGGCCCCAGATTTGTGAAATTTTATCACTCAAATAAAAATGAAGACTTAGAGCAAGATGCTTTAAAGTTAAAATAAGTTAGCTAAATTTTATTTTTATAGCATTTCTTTTTCCAATGTGTGTATATATATATATATATATATATAACTAAATGAGACAGAGAAGAAAGCAAAATAATTGAAATATTTTGATATATTCAACACAGTATTGAAATATTATTTTTAATAAGCTAAAGTCAATTTTATTCAAATTCTCCAAAATTTGTACTCAGTGTTTTTCCTAAAATGTATGTCACTCCTTATGACATGGTTTAATCATATCATCTTTGTTTTGTAGTTTTTTCATCATTTCCTTATAGTTCTTCAGTAGAAGCTAGAGTTTTGAGTTGTCCAGTTAGGAGCCTCTAACCTACTATTCTGATTGTTTCTTAATATTCACGGCCAACATCTGGCTTCTAAAAGAAAGGCATGTGGTCTTTTCAATCACTCACTGACAGGATGAGACTACACTGTTACTCATAACTACATGACCTAATTTAGAATCAATCTTGGCATCCAGTCTTGCATTCCCAATCAAATTCACAATGCACCTTTCAGCTTCTTCTGAAGACATATTCAATTTATCTGTCAACAATTAACTCTGATACACTGGTAGATACAAAAAAACTCAGATATAAAGAGACTGCAATTTCAATGAAATCCTCAAGACAAGTTACAAAAAAGAAGTCATTCACTAGCACTGATTCACATTCTCTCAGCTTTTTCTGAGTCCATCAGAGTCAAGTTAACACGTAAGTTTTCAACAAATTCTGTAATTGGGTCTTTTTAGATGTAAGACGCCTGCTGAATAACTTTGACTAGATCTTGTAGCACCCGCCAGCGTTTTCAAACATCTTTGTTATGACGACTGTAGTCAAATAGCAGACATTCTGTCCAGGCATTGTCTGAATTGCATAAAAATACTGTGGCTGGTAAAGGAAGAGATTGATAATGTTATCGTGACCTTAGGGGTGGTTGAAGAAAACAGACAGTGAACAAGCCAACTTCACTTCTGAAGTGACTGGAATGGAGAACTAACAGAATTGCCATCTATAGTCTCTTCTACTCTCATAAGGTCTTCCATGGCTGCATTCCAGGTCTGCATTAAAATTTCATTTTTCTTCAGAGTGAACTTAAAGCATATTTATCTGTTGCTGGAACCAACACTCTAAAAATATAAAAATATTCTGTAACTCCTGAATAATTCCCACATTCATACTGGAATTTTGCATACCAACAGAGTGTACCTAAATAACCTTGCCTTACCACAATTGTCTGCCAGGTAATCAAATAGCATCTGACCATTCTTGGTTGACTGCTTTTGCCATGTAGTTTCTAGATCTTCAAATGTGTTCACAATTGGTTTGTTTCTGCCTAAAGTTATTTCAGTTGAGCAACATATATAGTTCCTTTTTTCTCTCAAAGCATGAGGAATATCACCTGAAGAAAGGTTTTGGTATACATTCATAGCAAAGTCTACCATGTTGGTATCCCTAAGAAGATCCAACTTTGCTTGTAATATTTCTTTTCCATTATATATCTCCTTTACAAAGATCACATATCTCCTCTATGGGAGTTGAAAGATTAAATGGCAATCCAAGTAGTCAAGTCATACTCCACCATCTTGCTAATGAAAAAGGGGCAATATGATTTTAATGCTTACACATTTTCTATACAATTTTTTTTCATTTATTAAACTTTTATTTAATGAATACAAATTTCCAAAGTACAGCTTATGGGTTACAATGGCTCCCCCCCCCCCATAACTTCCCTCCCACCCACAACCCTCCCCTTTCCCGCCCCCTCTCCCCTTCCATTCGCATCAAGATTCATTTTCAATTCTCTTTATATACAGAAGATCAGTTTAGTATATATTAGGTAAAGATTTCAACAGTTTGCCCCCATATAGCAACACAAAGTGAAAAAATACTGTTGGAGTACTAGTTATAGCATTAAATAACAGTGTACAGCACATTAAAGACAGAGATCCTACATAATATTTTTTTAAAAAATTAATTAATTTTCTATGCCATTTCCAATTTAACACCAGGTTTTTTTTTTTCATTTCCAATTCTCTTTATATGCAGAAGATCGATTCAGTATATTATTAGTAAAGATCTCATCATCTATACAATTTTTTTACAACTAAGAAAATCACCTATGCTTCAGCAAAATAAATGACTAAACCCTATGACATTTACTGTGATTTGAATATGATTTGGCCTGCAAACTCATGCAGATATTTCAGTCACAAGTTTAGGGTACTAAGAGGGTGGAAATTAATCAAATTATGGTGTTTAGGAGGGGAGACCTAGTGGGAAATCCCTAGGTTATTTAGGGCATTCCCTTGGAAGATAGGTGGTAGCTTTGGGATCCGCAAGGAGGGAAGGCCTATACTTCCAGGAATGGAGAGTCCCTACCTGTATTTTTGGGGAAGAAAAGTCCCTGTCAAGGTCCCTAAGGGTGCCTAAAGGTCAACCAATGAAGATCAGACCTGCTTTAACCCCCACGCCCTGTATCTATAAAAGGAGCCCTCCCAACCTCTGACACTTCCCTGGCCCCCACTCTGTTGCTCTGTTGGGACAGGTGAACCTCGCCCAGGAGCAGAATCCCAATAAAATCTTGTGAATTAATTGATTTGTCTGCCTGGGAAGATTTGTTACACTCTGGACACCTTGCAATAGGTCTTACTAAATGACTATTATAAAGGTCTAAGTTGGGTCCAGCTACTCTCTTTGCTTCCTGATTCACCAAGGGATCCTTTCTCTGGCCATACTCCACCATTGCCATCTACCACTTTCACCATAGGCCAAACCAATAAAGCCGTCAGATCTTGGACTTGAACTTCCCAAATGGTGAGCTAAATAAACCTTTTCTCCTTATAAAAATGATTGCCTCAGAGATTTTGTTACCTTGATGCTAAGCTAATAGAGTACCTTAGATCCTATTGTCCTTGGTGATGCATGAGAAACCCGTTTCTAGGTCATCCTTTATCACCAGGACTCACTGTCTCATAAAGCTGGCCTGATCTAGTGCCCACCCTTCCCTTCCTTCCAAGCCCTTTTACGGTGCCCTTTGGAAGTCATAGTCATAGCAAACCCCACCCAATATTCTCAAACTCTTCTTGAGTGTCCTTTGCATCTTATTGCTCAGCTGAGATTTGTCTGTCCTCTAAGACACAGCGCCCCCTGCAGCTCTGGGGATGGCTATTTTTCTGCATTTTCCATGTGCCTCTTGGCCTGGAAGTGTAATGATGACCTCTATTTTTTTTTTTTTTTTTTTTTTTTTGACAGGCAGAGCAAGAGACAGAGAGAAAGGTCTTCCTTTTGCCGTTGGTTCACCCTCCAATGGCCGCCGCAGCCGGCACGCTGCGGCCGGCACACAGTGCTGATCCGATGGCAGGAGCCAGGTGCTTCTCCTAGTCTCCCATGGGGTGCAGGGCCCAAGCACTTGGGCCATCCTCCACTGCACTCCCTGGCCACAGCAGAGAGCTGGCCTAGAAGAGGGGCAACCGGGACAGAATCTGGTGCCCCGACAGGAACTAGAACCCAGTGTGCCGGCGCCGCAAGGCAGAGGATTAGCCTAGTGAGCCGCGGTGCCCGCCAGTTATCTGCTCTTCTGCCAGGTCCCTCAGCTACCACTCCCAATACTACTCATGTTGTAAATCCTAGTGGTTTTAATAGCTACATGGCTAATAAATCAAGAACCTAACTTCTCTGTCCTTGAGCCTTCCAAGGTCAGTGATCTTGCTCTCTCTCTAGTAGGACCTATCCTAGACCAGCTAAACTCTCCAAAACTTCAAGCATTCCCTCTTTCTAACCATCACCTTTTTTTTTTTTTTCCTTTTTGACTATTTAGAACTGATTGTTATTAGGGGCCTGAGAGAATAAAAATAGATTAAAAAAACAGACTTTTACATAACTATGTGCTATTTGCAGGGCCAGCTTCATGGCTGTTTGACCTATGCAGTGGCACAGAGTCCCACATTTGCACAATTCCTGTGCTTTGTTTAATGTTCAACTGTCACTGTCTTAAAATTCTTTAATTTAACTAATTTTGAGTGAGTATCCCTACATTTTCATTTTGTACTGAGCTCTGCAAATTAGGTGGCCAGATCTGTATTCATGTGAGCATAATAGGGCACCACCTCTTCTTTTTCCACCTCACTCCTCCATTCCAAGTCTTGTCCTCTACTCTACTCAACTCGGAGAGTAGGATTCATTGCTGTAATCAGTCCCTTGTGTGTACATCCTCACTGCCCTTTTCTGTCTTTCTCTCTGAGCATATTTTCCAAAATTTTAAACCTGTGTAAGCCCATTCCACCTATTCCATACCTTGACTAAAGCAACCAATGATGAATAATAAAGAATATTTTATTTGCACCTACATTAATCCCACTCCCTCCAGTACCAAATTGTCTCCATTAATCATTGTCATCAGCTAACAAACATACCTTAACAACTCCTTTCTTGAAAAAATAAATAGCACAAAATAAAATTAACCTTCACTTAACTTCACAGATCTCTACCTGCAGCCCCATTTCTGTCTCCTTTACAGCAAAGCCATGTGAAAGAGATTTCCACGTTTACAGTTTGTTTGTTTGTTTTTTCCCCACTTGAACTCACTCCAAGTAGGGTTTATCTCAACCACTAATGGAAATTGCTCTTGTGAAGGTCATAATGACCTTCAGGTTGCCAAATTAGAGGTCAACCAGTCTCTCTTCCCTGACCTCCCTACCACATGACTGGCAGCAGCTCTGAACACTAGGTTCTCTCCATTCTTCCTTTGCGCAGGTTTGTAAAAGTTTGAACTTGACTTTGCGAATGTTTTACAGCTCCTTCTACAGTGCAGCCTCAAACTCCAGGCTTTTTTTTTCTTTTGAGCAAATATATTATCTCTTTACTTAAACATTTCCTGCTGCTCCCACTTTCCCTTTAGTTCACATAAAAAAAAATTCCTCACCAAGGCCTACACTACAATGCAAAAAAAAAAAAAAAAAAAACAACCTGGACTCAGACTTTTTATTTTGTCATTCTGTGTGAATTAACCTCTACTCAGCTTCATCCAGCTTGCTCTGTCCCTCCACAATCAGGTTTACCTGATGGCGCATCTGCCCCCTAACTCCTCCCAGCTCTGTTTATGCTATTATGAAACATCATATTTTATAGTGAGTAATATATGTTATATAACAATGTTTGTATCTCTAGCAGATTGTGAACACCCCCCAAACAGGAACCACATCACCCTTTTTGTACCTTCCAGTTTTGTACAACAGCATTATCCAATGCAGCAAGGGGGCTTTCTCTGTAGAAGTGTCCATTTGTGATCTCAACTTGTCTTGGGAAATTTCACATTTCCCCCTTAGGGTTCCCTACTTGTTGTTGCCATCAACATGCTAACCTTAGATTCAGGTGTACAGTTTTCCCCTTAAGCATTCTGACTAAATATGGGTGGTTGTCTCTTCCCTTTGGTACCATTGATGCAAATGACATGAGGCCAGAATACCTAAATGAGGACTTTGTCAGGGATTAGCAAAGGAAAATAAAGCTACAAGGTAACTAATGGAACTACATAATTTGGGATACAAAGAACCACACATTCTTTGCTTGGAAGGTCTTATTTCCACATGAAGGGTCTGACTTTGGCAGTCCACAGCCAAGGACTAATGCCTAAGCCTCTGCCTCCCTAAAAATTTAGTCTGGGGAGAGAAAAATCAAGTGGGAGGGCAGGAATTTCTTTTCTAGCTAGTCCAAGGCAAGTCTTTCTGGTCCCAGTTTCATGCCTAAACCCTTATCTCTTCTTAGGGATTGACATTAAGGATGTCGTGGCTTCATACAGCTTCAATAGTGTCTAGACTGGAAAAGACACAAATCCATGTAATGGTTAAAATTCAGGCTATGGAGTAAACCCTGAAATCAGGTCTTCACTCTGCCAAGCACTAGCTGAGTGATTTTTGGACAGTCACTAAATCTCTCCCTGCCTTAGTGTCCTCTTTTGTAAAATAGGGATAATAATAGAACCTACCTCATGGGTCATTATAGGTATGAAAAGACCCAGTAGATACCAAACAGTTGAGAGACAGCACATGGGATGCTGGAAAAAGTGACTTTACAGAGACAAGTTGAGGCTACAAGCTAAACCTTTTTCCATGGAGAAGCCCCCTTACTCACATTGAGAGATGCCTGGTTCAAAGTTGTAAGATAAAGGATGATGTGGTTCCTCTTTGGGGAACTGCCAAGGCTCATAATGTTAATCAGCTGGAATGTAGAGAGAAGAGTAGCATCCACTCAAAGGATATGTTCAGGTATCAGGAGCTCTGCCCTCTTGCAGTACTGAGTATGGAAGACAGGGAAGGCATTTGTTAAAGAGGAAAATGAAGACAGATCATGGCAAAACTTCCCCACACTGCCCTGCAGATGTGCTGTTAGGAGTGACAGCTCCCATGCCCTTGCCTCACCTTCATTTAGAATGGAAAGCTATCAACCTTCCCTCTTTTACCAGAATCTTTTGAAGTTCAGGTTTTACTCTAATCTTCATTGCGACTTCAGGGCCTCAGTAATTCCTCTGCCACTTTTATTATGCCACAGTGGTTCTGATCAAATAGAATCTGAGGAGAAGACAGAATCTATCCTGTCAAACAGTAAACAAAGAAGTTCTCATAATAGCCCAGTGTTCACATGGCCTCAAGCCTTTGGTGTCCTGGAATGCTCCAGATCTGTAGAAAGGCATTAAACTGTTTTAAATGTAGAAAAGGGACAGCATAAGACAAATTTGGCTGCTAAATGTATCAGTGCCTGATATAGTTATGTGGGTTTTTTTTTTTTAAGGTTTATTTATTTACTTGAGAGGCATAGTTGTAGACAGAGAGAGGGAGAGACAGAGAGAGAGGTCTTCCATCTGCTGGTTCCCTCCCAAAGTGGCCACAACAGCTGGAGCTGGGCTGATCTGAAGCCAGAAACTTTTTCTGGGCCTCCCACATGGGTGCAGGGGCCCAAGCACTTGAGCCATCTACCAGCGCTTTCCCAGGCCACACGCAAAGAACTGAATCAGAAGAAAAGCAGCTAGCACACAAACAGCACCCATTTGAGAGGCCAGCACTACAGGTGAATGCTTAACCCACTATGCCACAGCACTGGTCCCAACAATTAGATTTTTAAAAATTAGATTTTATAGTATAGCTGGTGGCGAGGTCAGCAAGTAGTAAACATTTTAGGTCTGCAGGGCCATCAAATCTCTGTCGCAACTCCTTGGCTCTGCCATTGCAAAGGAAAGCAGTCATTGACAATGGTAAATGAATGGGTGTGTCTGTGTTCCAATAATACGTTATTTACAAAAGCAGGCCGAGAGCAGGATTTGGCCCAAGAGCCATAATTTGCTAAACCCTGGTCTAGTGTAATGTTTCTTAGACTTGTCATATCTCCATACCACCTTCACAGCTTTTGCTAATTTGGTGCACATACACATTTCATACATATTATGAAATTATTAAAGTTCACTATTTTAAATAACTTGATTTAAAAATTAAAAATAATACTTCTATTATACAAGGAAAAAAGTAATTTATATATATATATACATATCACTAAAATAAGTCATGTAATTAAAATGGTAATTGAAATTTAAAGAAAAATAAGATTTAGAGCTAAAGGCAAATCCCCTGAACGAAGCTATGCATGGTATCAACTGATCAAACGAGGTGCCTCTAATATTTTCCTTGTAAAAAATAAAATGCATCTAGTCCACAATTGCTCAAATGTAAATTTAAAAACAGAGACATAAGCAACAAAAGAAACAAGTGAAACTGGATACCATTAAAATTGAAAATTTTTGTGCATCAGAGGACATTATCAAGAAAATTAAAAGAAAACCTGCAGGACAGAAAAGAGTATTTGCAATGATAAGGGTTTTCTATCCGGAATGCATGAAGAACCCTTATAACTCAAAACAAAAAGAAAATACAAAACAAACAAACAAAAACACAGCTGCAAGCTTCCACATTCATACAGTTGATGAATTTCCCTGTTATAACTGATTATTAATGATTTGTTGAAAGTGTTAATTTACTGTGTGTGATTTGGTCAACAAAAATATTCAGTTATCATGTTTTAGAAAAATATAATTGAAAGGGCACTGAGATAAGTGATTAATCAGCAACAATAATAAAGCATGACTAGGCTGTCTATCAGGGTTTTTTTTTTTTTTAAGATTTATTTATTTATTTAAAAGTCAGAGTTACACAGAGAGAGAAGGAGAGGCAGAGAGAAAGAGGTCTTCCATCTGCTGGTTCACTCCCCAGTTGGCTGCAATGGCTGGAGCTGTGCCGATCTGAAGCCAGGAGACAGGAACTTCTTGTCTCCCATGTGAGTGCAGGGGTTCAAGGACTTGGGCCATCTTCTACTGCTTTCCCAGGCCACAGCAGAAAGCTCGATCAGAAGTGGAGCAGCTGGAATATGAACCAGTGCCCATATGGGATACCGCCTGCAGGCAGCAGCTTTACCTGCTACACCAAAGAACCGGCACCCAATTTTAGCTTTTCAACAATTGAGCTATGTGTTCCAACCATGACAAATTTGGAATCAACTAAAATGCTCAAGAATTTTTCAGACATTTTAACTGTACATATATCATACTTATTTAAGTTATATTTTTAGGCTAAATATGAGACCTCTTAGTTTTTTCGATTAAATTGGGGCTTTTTGTTATTGTTTTTTACCCTAAAGTTCTAGCATGTCAAGATCATATGGTCAGCCTTAGTTTGAATGAATTTAGTGCTAGTGAGCTCCCCCAGCCTTGACCATATTCAAAACATGTTATAGCATTTTCAAACAAATCATTTATTGAAAAAATAAATAAGATAGGATCAAGGATAGAATTCTGCCTTATTTATTTGTCTAGCCTTGAAATCTGAGTTCACTTAATATTATCTGGTACATATTTCATCATCAAGTCTCCAAGGCTATCATAGGAGGGTTGGCAAACACTTTGCTCCACTTAAAATAGGCTGCATTGATATAACTCCTGGATGACCTAGTAATCTTACTGTAAAATAAAAAAAGAGAAATAATGGATTGATTTAACTGTTTTAAAATTTGTCTCATGATACTTGTGACTCACTTATTCTAAAATAGCAAATTATTTGCTTAATGCATGTTTTATAAAGAATCAATTTCAACATTGACGGCATTCAAGTCCCCATTTTTTCAAACTAGGAAAAGCATTAGCCCCTCAATCTACTTTCTTTTTATATAAGAGAAAATGCAGCAACATACCATGTAGTTCTTCCTCTGTATTCCTTCTCACTGGTTCCAGAGATTGGGCGACAGCAACAGAATGATAGATGTATAAAGCCGATTCTCAGAGATGGGCTTCCTCCCATAATAGTTTCCAAATATGAATGATCCTCAGAACCAATGTGGAAAGCTTTTTTTGTTTTTAACTGGTTTATTTATTTATTTTTAACTTTATTTGTTCAGTTATTAACATGTTCAATATAGCTTATGGATACAATTCTAAGAATGTAATGATATTCCCTTTCCCTCTTCCTCCCTTTCTATCTCTACTTTTCCCCCTTCTCTCCTTCACTTTTGAGATAACATATCTTTAACTTACATTGCAGTCTAGGACTTTATCCCCAGTAAATAAAGAGTTCAACAAGTAAAATAAAAAAAAAAAAGCAAAAAGACACTAGTTTAATAGAAATATAGGCAAGAGCTATAAACAATAATCAAATGGAAAAATGACTTTTCACCCATACACAGCAAATTTAAAAATAATCACAGATCATTAAAACTATAGTAGTATAACACTGTTAACCATTAGTTTCACAAAGATACAAAAAATCTGACAAAAGTATATTTATAGCAATGCTGATACACACAGGCATTTCTTCCTTTCCTATTTAGCTTTTTTTTTTTTAATTCCAGTTCCCATGTATGAGGGAGAACATGCAATATTTGTTTTTCTGTATACAGCTTATTTCACTCAACATGGTGTTCTCCAGTTGCATCCATTTTGCTGCAAATGATAGAATTTTATTTTTAATAGCTTAATAATATGCCATTATGTGCATATACTGCATTTGTTTTATCCATTCATCTGATGATGGACACCTTGGTTGATTTCGTATTTTGGCTATTGTGAATAGTGTTGCTATAAACATGGTGGTGCAGGTATCTCTTTGATACAACACTGTATCATATCTTTTGGGTAATACCCAGATGTGGAATTTCTGGTTCATATGGCAAGTCTATTTCTAGTTGTTTTTTTTTTTTTTAAGATATCTTCATACTGTTTTCCACAGTGGCTTCACTAATTTACATTCCCAACAATAGTGTATAAGTGTTCCCCTTTCTCCACATCCTCATCAGCATTTGTTATTGTCTGTCTTCTGATTTTAGCCATTCTGACAGAGACGAGGTGATATCTTATTGCGGCTTTAATTTGCATTACCTTGACAGCTAGTAATATTGAGAATTTTTTCACATTTGTTGGCCATTTGTATTTACTCTTTTGAGAACTGTCTGCTGAAGTTCTCTGTTTCTTAAACTGCTTTGTTGTTTGTTGTTGGGTTTTTAAAGTTGCTGATATATTCTGGATATTAATCCTTTGTTGGAAAGGTAGCTCACAAATATTTTTTTCCATTATGTTTTATGATCAATTCCTTTTCTGTGCAGAAGCTTTTGAGTTTGATTGTATCCCATTTGTTCAGTTTTGCCTTTGTTGCCTGTTCTTTGGGAGGCTTTTCCAAGAAATCGTCACCCACACCTATGTCTTGGGGTATTTCCCCTATATTTTATTACAGCAACTTTGTAGTCTCAGGTTTTAAATTTAGATCTTTGATCCATCTTGAGTTGATTTTTGTATGCTGTGAGAAGTATGGATCTAATTTCATTCTTCTGCATATATATATCCAATTTTGCTACCACCATTTGTTAAAGAGAGTATTTTTACTTTAATGTATGGTCTGAACACTTTGGTCAAACCTCAGCTGGCTATATGGATTAATTTCTGGGATTTCTATTCTGTTAAACTGATCTGTGTGTCAGTTTTTATGGCAGTAACATGTTGTTTTAATTACTATAGCTTTGTAGTATGCTTTGAAGACAGGTATTATGATGCCTGCAGCTTGATTTTTTTTTTTCCTAAGGATTGTTTTGGCTATTTTGGGTCTTTTGTGATTCCAAATGATTTCAGGACTTTTTTTCCAATTCTGTAAAGAATATCATTGATGTTTTGGTAGGGAATGTATTGAATCTGTAGTTTTTTTTTTAGGTAGTATAGACATTTTAATGATATTTATTCTTCCAATTCACAGCAAGGAATACCTTTCCAATTTTTGTGTGACATTGCTGTTTTCTTTCATTAATGTTTTATTATTTTCATAGTAGAGATCTTTAACTTCTTTGGTTAAATTTATTCCTACATATTTGATTTTTCTGTGGCTATTGTGAATAGGATTTCTTTCTTGATTTTTTGTAGGGGGATTTCTTTCATGATTTCTCTTTTAGTGAGTTCATCATTAGCATATAAAAATACTACTGACTTTTGGGATGTTTATTTTGTAACCTGCAACTTTACTCAATTAGTTTATCAGTTATAACAGCTTTTTTGGTAGAGTACATAGGTTTTTCCATGAGCAGCATCGTGTCATCTGCAAGCAGGAACATTTTGACTTCCTCTTTTCCTATTTTGATGCCTTTTATTTGTTTATCCTCCCTAATTATTCTTGCTAATACTTCTAGCACTATATTGAATAAGAGTCTTGAAACTGGACATCCTGGGGCCAGTGCTGTGGCATAGGAAGTTAAGCCTCCAGCATCCCATCTGGGTTTCAGTTCAAGTCCTGGCTGCTCCACTTCCAATCCAGCTCCCTGCTAATGTGCTTTGGAATGCAGCAGAAAAAGGTGCAAGTACTTGGGCCTTTGCACCCACGTGGGTGCAAAGCTCCTGGAAGAAGCTCCTGGCTCCTGGCCATTGTGGCCATTTGGGGAGTGAACCAGTGGATGGAAGACCTCTCTCTGTCTCTTCCTGTCTCTCTCCCTCTGTAACTCTGCCTTTCAAATAAATAAATAAATCTTAAAAAATAAAAATAGGAACCAACAAAGAAAATGAAGACGTAACTGAAACCTAGGATAGTCCCATAAAGAAATGTTTTAACAGTTAAGAGACTTTTTTTTAAATGTTTCAGTAGAGGGCAGGTTTGTTTCTAATACATGAGGGTCTATATGCTCTCCAAAAGACTATATATCAGAATAAGTAGGGAAGTAAAACAAATATTGTATAAAGTCAGGTACATGCTGTCACGTACCTGGGGAAACAAGCACTAGAACTGATATACAAACTGGTGTGTGATTTTTAAAAAGTGTTCTTATAAAAAATATATCATACAAGGTAGTTACTCCAAAATAATAAAAATGACCATTAGCAAAAAGTAATTTGAGACGGGAGGGAGGGAGGTTGGGGGGGGGGGGAAGCCACAACAATACAAAAGTTGCACTTTGTAAATTCACATTTATTAAATTTAAAAAAAAGTAATTTGAGAAGAATTTAAATCTAGCTATTGCATAGTCACTATTTCTTAGAGCCTATCTTCCTTCTTTGCCCATGATAACTAAATGAATGTGTTTCCTGTACGATGCTGACATCATTAGCACCATCACCAACAGCCAATGATATACATTTCAAAGGAGATTTTTATCAGTCTTAATACTGTGGCTTTTTGCCATCGTGCCTTAAGACAGCATGGTACAGCTGAACAATTTCTGCAAACTTCCATAAACAGTTTGTCATTTCTTGAGTGCAAGAGACAGGCTGGTTCCCTCCACTGCAAACCCATGCTGAATCACATGATCCTCTGTAGTTCTGCCAAACTGCCCCAATTGGTCAGCACATTTACCATCTGGTTTCTGATTTATGTGTTCAAGGATGTTCATGGTTTTATGAAAATGTCCACCTGATAAACTCAATGGTATCAGGTGTTTCATGTTTATCTCCAGTAAGTATGTAAACTTTGATGCCAGCCATTTTCAATGCTTCAATAGCTTCTCGACCTTTACCCTGTAGTCTGTCTTCCACTGCTGTAGCTTCAAGTAATATTAGTCTTTCTATATAAACTGGAAGACATCTGTCATTTTATCTTCCTGTTGCAGCAGGGCAGTCCTGGCTTGAAACAGACATTTATCTATCACATCTTATTCTTTTGATATAAATTGTCTATAGGATACAGAGTCCTTAGCCCATTCAAATCAAGTTCATCTACAAAAATTCTTGTTTTCTCCATTTCTCCAAATATATATATTTGAGGACAATAAGATGACTTAGTTCCTTTAGTAAATAAAAAATTCTCACACAAAGGGCTGAAAAATTACACTCATTCTCCTATGATCTGGATCAAATTGGATAAAATGAAGCTTTAAGTGTTTTAACTTCCATAGTTTCTTCAGAATTGCCAATAAACAAAATACCTATTCATGCAGCAGTTTCTGCTAGGACTTTTTCATCTGGTGAAGATACATAGTATTCCAACTGGAAGAGTACCAGTTTGGATTACCAAGGAACTCCGAATTTGTACAGTTTGACAGAGACTGATTGCTTTAAAGAAGAGAAGGTGCTCTTTAATTCATCTTTAGGACTGGTCCTAAAAGAGGAACTGAATGTAAGTGGAATAAATTGTTAATATGGATAAACTACTAAACTAATAAATTTCATTCTGAAGAGTCTGGTGTGGGTTCTTCAGGTTCAAGTCTACCATTGATTTCTTGGTATTTTATGCCATTAATTGAACATTCTCAAAATTGCATTCCATTTCTTTGTCAGTGTATCCGTTTTGTCTGTAAACCCATATTCCACTTGTCCAAGCTCTTCATTCAGATCAGAAACATTGACTTGAGGCCAGCGTCGCAGCTCACTAGGCTAATCCTCCACCTGCAGCACCGGCACCCCGGGTTCTAGTCCCGGTTGGGGCGCCAGATTCTGTCCCGGTTGCTCCTCTTCCAGTCCAGCTCTCTGCTGTGGCCCAGGGAGGGAGTGGAAGATGGCCCAATTGCTTGGGCCCTGCACCCACATGGGAGACCAGGAGGAAGCACCTGGCTCCTGGCTTCAGATTGGTACAGTGGACCAGCCGTGATGGCCCTTTGTAGGGTGAACCAACGGAAGGAAGACCTTTCTCTCTGACTCTCTCACCATCTAGCTCTGCCTGTCAAAAAAAAAAAAAAAAAAAAAAAAAGAAAGAAAGAAAGAAAGAAAAAGAAATATTGACTTGATTTTTTATATGATTCTTCATTATAACTATCAAGATTCCAGACAATAAAAAATAATCCAAAATAATTTCTGTATTTCAACCCATGTATAATGAAACTAGAATGATGAAATTGTAGAATAACAAAGATGTAAGAAAGTCTGAAATAAATTTGACTCTTTCTATAATTCTGTTGTTGATTTGTTGTTGTGGTCATTGTTGATGTTTTTGCCATGGTTTATTCCATTTTCCAGGAGCTTGCAAATTTCAAGATAGTATTGCTGAAATAAGGATTATTATGGGCCAGCACCATGGTTAATCCTCCGCCTGTGCACTGGCATCGCACTTGGGCGCCGGATTCTAGTCCCGGTTGCTCCTCTTCCAGTCTAGCTCTCTGCTGTGGCCCGGGAGGGCGATGGAGGATGGCCCAAGTGCTTGGGCTCCTGCACCCACGTGGGAGACCAGGAAGAAGCACCTGGCTCCTGGCTTTGGATTGGCACAACGCCGGCGGTGGCGTCCATTTGGGGAGTGAACCAAAAGAAGGAAGACCTTTCTCTCTGTCTCTCTCTCTCACTGTCTAACTCTGTCAAATAAAAAAAGAAAAAAGAAAAAAAGAAAAAAGGATTATTACATAAATAATCAAAACATACTCGATAGTTTTTCAAGATGGTGGAATAGGCAGGGAGCACACTTAGTCCGGGGGGAGAGAAAGTTTAATATAAGTGGAGATACTGCAGGGTCAAGGAAGAGTAGGGGATGAAACAGCAGAGGAAACTCTTCGGGAACTAGTAATTCACAGTGGACCTGCGTGGAGAGCGTGGGAGCCCAAGTTCAGGACACCAGCGGCAGACTCAACGCACCAGCGCTGGAATGTGAGGTGAGCCAAACCTCCATAGCCCGAGATACCAGCGGGCAAGCGGAAAGAGGAGGCTAGAGGGAACAAGGCTTGAAACTCCGTGGGGAAAAGTTCACCAGGCTAACTAGAAGAGAGAGAGGAAAAAAATAAAAAAAGTGACCGATACGGACACAAGTTTCTCTCTCTCCGCTCACCTCTCAAAGGCGAACAAGACAGAGCAGGCGCCATTTTGGACATATGTCATAAGCAGGGCGACCTCAGGTCTGCACCAGCCCTGAGCCTAGCAGAAAAACCTGACTCTGTGGGGAGGGGTGAAATAACAGGAGATTAGCATCTAACTTGGCAACCCAGTGGGAGACTGCAGGAGAATTGGAGCCCACACTGAGGGCAGCACAGATTCCCCGTGTGGTCCTTGGGAAAGAGCTTCCGATCTCTGGCTCCTGTGGGTATATCATTTGCCTGCTAACTACCTCGAATTACGTTCAGCTGTGCGGAATTACTTCCCTTTTAAATCAAAAAGGAAAGAGAGATTTACCACACCTAACCTGGGAGTGTCATCTTTGACACACCCTCAACCCTGAGGAACCAAACACAGCTCTCAGTCCACACTCATCTCAAGCCTCTAAGGCTCCACTGAAAGCAGACAGTCCACTTAATATAGAGCCATAGTGTAACAAGAAAAAACACCACAGTGAAGAAACCAAATATCTCCAACATGCCAAACAACAAACGTAAAAACCAAGCTAACAAGAACAAGGAAGACACTATGACGCCCCCAAATGAAAAAGACACCCCAATTCAAGATTATGAAGATGATGAGATTGAAGAAATGCAAGAAGCGGATCTCAAAAAATTGATAAGAACATTAAGAAGTTCTCAAAAACAAATTCTTGAACTACAGAAATCCTTCATGGACAAGAGAGAAAATCTCTCTCGTGAAAGTGAAATATTAAGGAGGAATCAAAATGAGATGAAACAACTAGTATAACAAGAAACTCTGATAGTGACTAGAAATCATAATGAAATGAAGAGTTCAATAGATCAAATGACAAACACATTAGAGAGCCTTAAAAACAGAATGGGCGAAGCAGAAGAGAGAATATCAGACTTAGAAGACAGAGAACAGGAAAGGAAACAGGCAAACCAAAGAAAAGAAGAAGAAATTAGAAATCTAAAAAATATTGTCGGGAATCTACAGGATACTATTAAAAAACCCAACA
Source organism: Lepus europaeus (assembly GCF_033115175.1). Lineage (NCBI taxonomy): Eukaryota > Metazoa > Chordata > Mammalia > Lagomorpha > Leporidae > Lepus > Lepus europaeus. The sequence goes on from NC_084827.1 coordinate 24,787,620, forward strand.
TTCGGGTTCTAGGAGTTCCTGAAGGCATGGAGAGGGAGAAAGGATTAGAAGGCATTTTCAGTGACATACTAGCAGAAAATTTCCCAGGTTTGGAGAAGGACAGAGGCATCTTAGTACAGGAAGCTTATAGAACCCCTAATAAACATGACCAAAAGAGATCCTCACCACGACATGTTGTAATCAAACTCACCACAGTGAAACATAAAGAAAAGATCCTAAAAGGTGCAAGAGAGAAACGTCAGATCACTCTTAGAGGATCTCCAATTAGACTCACAGCAGACTTCTCATCAGAAACCCTACAAGCTAGAAGGGAATGGCGAGACATAGCCCAGGTACTAAGAGAGAAAAACTGCCAGCCCAGAATACTATATCCTGCAAAGCTCTCATTTGTGAATGAAGGTGAAATTAAGACTTTTCATAGCAAGCAGAAACTGAAAGAATTTGTTGCCACTCATCCTGCCCTGCAAAAGATGCTTAAAGATGTGTTACACACAGAAACACAGAAACATGGTCACCAATATGAAAGAAGGTAAAGGAAGGAAACCTCACAGCAAAAGATCACAGGAAGCTCAATTTCTCTTTGACATAGAATTAAACTCTGATGCTCTGTTAAAGCAATGTGTTAAAGTAATCTATTAATCTATTATGTTCTCTGTGTTTAGCTGTCCTCCTATAGGTTCCTATGGACTTTTTCCAGCCACTTTTATTGTATTCAGTACTTTGGGATGGCTCTGTAAACAGATGAAGCCAATAATGTATTAACAGTACCAACTGAGAGAAAGTATGGTTAACTGAGGTTACTAAAAACAAAAAGCAATTCAAATCAATTGGCAATCTACAAAAAGAGTTAAAGATTTTAAAAGCTATTATTAAAATTGCTATATTGGTCTATTATGCTATATTATATGTGAGTACATATTGTATGTCCACATGGGAAAATTTTATTAAGAGTTTTATTTTAAATGGCTTATAGATAAGATTGTCCATAAATTTAAGCTGCTAAAATCAATCAAAGATACATTTTAATTTGTGTGACCTGAATCTGTGTATCATATGTTTTAGACTTGTTGGTAGAAAGAAACTAAAAACATTTTATATGGTTGTGCTTAAGTTTACTGGTTAAACAAACTACACCATGTTAGATATTTAAGAGGTGTTTTCAAATACATGATTCTTAAAATTTATAGAAGGCATTGAACCTTCTGGTAAATGTTTTCTTAAGTTGTTATCTAATGGTTGAAACGGTTTGCTAAGTATTCATGTGATATTGCTATTGTCAGCAAGCGATCTAGGACTTGCTCCCTCATTTCTCTATTCTAAGCCCAACTTGTTCTTTCATTTCTCTATTCTCTTCAAGGTAGGAAACTAATTCTATTATGAAGGAATCTGTAGGATGCACAATTTAATCTTTAGACCTTATAAAAGAGATGGCTAACATTTTTCTGCAATAGCATAGCCAAAATAAGAACTTAAATAATAATCTCATAGCTAGATTCACTTCGCCATCAGCGAAGTATACAGTAAGTAGAAAAAACCTCCCTTTCAGACCAAAGGGAAAGAAAGTTTTAAAGTGAGAATATAATTTTCCTCATGGGCATTGTCTACATTAGAAAAACTACTACAGAACATGCCTGTGACTATAGACTTGTAGTTCAGGCCACCGAAGATTAGAGATGGGACACGGGCACTCCCTTGACTTGCATCCTCTGGTCTGCTTGAACACAAACCAGGAGGAAAAGAAAGCTCGGCATCAGAAGCAATGGGTGGCAGGCCTATTAAGGGCTGATCTGTACAGTGATCTGCCCTCAAGGAGACCCAACAGGCCAGTCCACTGCAGTGGCTTTCAAAGTGGTAAGCCTGGGCTTCAGCAGAAGTCAGCTTGTGAAGAGCCCTGGCAGCTCTGCCAAGAGTTGGATCATTGGAAATGGACCTGCCCTGGAGTCGAAGGATGCCCAGGTCAGAGCCACAGATCTTATTGGCTCTAAGCTGAAAAGCCCTTCACTCAGCCCAACTTCCAAAGTGACCACTGCAGCTGAGAGGATGGTCAAGTAGGGTCAGCAACATTGCAGGCAGAACTGTAAATTTCTTGTTAGAGATGCCACCTGCTTTTACCTGGCCAGCTCTCCTCCCAGGCCAGCTAAGTAATGAAAGTCAACAGAGTGCCTTCCCCTAGGAGGTTCACACCTCCCTTAGGATATACCCCATGTGAAGAGATAGATAGGTCTGGGCCTCTGAATTTACAAGGCCTAAAGCCCACCAGATTATTATCAAGCTCCTTCTATCAGGTTCTATTTGCCTCTCAATCAGAAAAATTACTTGTAGCTTAGACAGCACCTTTCTTAGCTCCTCTAATAATGACTCTGTCCTTTGTTCTAGACCCTGTCTAGTCCACTTGGGCCTCATTCCTTTGTAATCATAACCTCTACTCTACCACCAATGGCTCTACTCCCAACCTGTGTGTACTGATGGTCCTCTTCCCCACTTAATGCTGTATAATTGTTCAAACCTGGTAAATGCCACTCTTAGGATCATTGGTTACTATCCTCACTCTGTCTTTTATGACCTTGTCTAAATATGATCAGAGTCGGCAAACTTGGAAGGCTTCCATAGCCTTGGCAACTCATGACGACAGCCTAGGATGGCTACTGGCGCCATGAACTAGAGTGTCAATTTGTTGGGTCAACAACAGGAGCCACTGTGCAGTTGCTCCTCATGTGGGATCTCTGTCCTTAATATGCTGTACATTGTGATTTAATGCTATAACTAGTACTCAAACAGTATGTTTCACTTTGTGTTTCTATGTGGGTGCAAACTGTTGAAATCTTTATACTGAATTGATCTTCTGTATATAAAGAGAATTGGAAATGAATCTTGATGCAAATTGAAGGGGAAAGGGAGCGGGAGAGGGGAGGGTTGCGGGTGGGAGGGAAGTTATGGGAGGGGGAAGCCATTGTAATCCATAAGCTGTACACTGGAAATTTATATTCATTAAATAAAAGTTAAAAAAAAAACATACTCATTGAGTTTACTACTGCAGATCCTTTCTGTGACCTGCTCTTTTAATTTAATGGCATCTTAGTCTCCATTCTAGTGTATATAGCAACATCAAAAATTACTTTTGTGGTTTTTAATCTAGCTCCACAATGCAAGAGGTTCTCTGGTTCCAGAGGTCTTAGAATTTCTTCCCTTGGTTGGAATATTATCATAATATCACCGGCCTAAATTTTTTTGATATAGTTCATACTAGGTCACCACTTCCACAACATAAATAGAAGCTCCACTTACTCCATTGTCTGAGTTATGTCACAACCAATTTTCATATCCCTGCTTTATGGCAGTTACTATTATCACAAAGAATACTGGAAATCCACTGGTAATTGGGCTGGTAGGTGTATCAATCATAAGCTAGACCAAAAACAATTCTGAATTGTTCAAACATGTTTTGGAACAAAATGCCTCCCAATATAATTAGACAAAATGATCTCTTTATCTATACATTTCTGAAGTGTGCAGAGGCGATTCTGAGGAATCTGTTAGTCACATAAATAGTTCTTGTGTCATTTTAATGTGATGGGTCAAAACCATTTGCTGCTGGACCCAGTGCCACATGTCCCCACCGTCACCGTCTGGATACTGGGGTTCCAGAGGACATGAGGATGCAGGTGGAGGCCGATGACCCAGAGCAGGAGCAGGGGTGCCTGTCTGGCTGAAGTTCAACTCCCACTTGGCTCCCCATGCCAGGTCCCCATCCCTCCCCGCCTCACCCAGATCATTGTCATCACATTGGATTCAAGGGCTGATAGAAGTTGCTATCCACTTCTTTACGTGAGGGCAACTTGATGTTCATGGAAAGGCAGAAGAAGCTGGTCTGTGACTCAAGCATGCACACATGTATGCATGCACACACACACAGAAACCTACAGTGTAGTTATCTTTATTTTTTTTTTCAAATCATCATGGTCTGCACATTTGTTTCATGTCCATTATGGGTTGTTCCTATAGACAGGAACAGTAAACTCATCAGTGTTATAATGATATGTCAGAACAACTTCTCACTGGGAGAAATTAAAGATCCTGTGATTTATTATGATGACAAGCACCCATCACAGGTTCTTTATGTCATGACAGGATTAAGTTTGATTTCATAGAAACTGATAAGGAAGAAACATTTAATATCCTTTGGCTTTGCATTTTGCTGTTTGTGATAGAACACTGAAACCCAAGTGTTATTTCTATGAAAACATTCCTACCAATGGAATGAACCTTTGGCCTACTAAGTCTTTAATTATAATTCCTGTGTCCCAATTCGGAGCACCTGGGTTCAATTCCTAGCTCAAGCTCCCAACTCTAGCTCCCCGCTAATGCATACCCTGGCAGGCAGCAGGCAGATGGCTCAAGTGGTTGGGTCCCTGCCACCCTCATGGGAGACATGGATAAAGTTCCTGGCTCCCAGCTTGGACCTGGCCCACGCTCCATCCCTGATGTTAAATGCATTTGAGGAGTGAATCAGTGCATTGGAGGTCTCTTTATCTCTGTCCATCTCTATTTCTCAAATAAATTAATTTAAAAAAAAAAACAAAAAACTGAAACATTCTTGCTAATGGAAAGAACCTAAGGCTAAATATGCTGAAGCACTATCTCATAGTTTTTGTTCTAAAAATATATGTGTAGTTTTTTTTTTTTTTTCAAAAAAAGAAAGCTTAGAGTTGAAAAGGCAAAACTTTTCTAAAATTTGATCAGCTCTGGTACAGTAGCTTAGTCTTAAAAAAGCAGCAAAGTAAAAGCATGCATTACCGAAACTGTCATAACAGTGTGTGGTTTGGAGCAGAGGAAGCAGGTTAAAGACGTGCTCCTATAAAATGAAATTATCTGGTCCATGTGGTGACTCTCTTTTTCAAAGATTTTTTATTTATTTGAAAGGCAGAGTTACACAGAGAAAAGAGAGGCAGAGAGAAAGAGGTCTTCTATCTGATGGTTCACTCTCCAAAAAGCTACAACGGCTGGAGCTGCGCCAATCCAAAGCCAGGAGCCGGGAGCTTCCTCCAGGTCTCCAATGCATGTGTAGGGGCCCAAGGACTTGGGCCATCCTCCATTGCTTTCCCAGGCCATAGCAGAAAGCTGGATCAGAAGTGGAGCAGCCGGGTCTCAAACTGGCACCCATATAGGATGCCAGCGCTTCAGGCCAGGGTGTTAACCAGCTGCGCCACAGCACCGGCCCCTATGTGGTAACTCTTAAAAACCAATATTTTGAGACATGTGATGGAGCAATTGGAAGCTTCCTATTTAGCCACCTGATGCCTTCAAAGATGAATTCCTTACTAAATGACTTCATTTAGCAAATTGCTTTTAAAATTTCAAATTCTTCAACATCTTTGGAATGCTAGAAAGTTTCTTTTGCAAATAAAGCTCATTGGACCCTTTGTGACCAAAGAGAAGACCTGTGGTGCTTAGTCAAACATCTCAGAGCTTCACTGTCTTAGAGAAGGAAATATTTTTATGCTTTCTATGGCCCTGCTTGTCCATAGCAAGGTGTCAACTAATGCTAGGGCCTTTCAATGTGTTTTCTCATGAAATGAAAGCAGACTATGAATTTCTCTTTGACAAATTGGTGATACAGAAATATGCAAGCAAATTGAAACTCAGTATAGCTCTTTTTAAAGTACTTCTGCTCAGACAACCTTAAAATTGAAACATGGATTCTTAATACTCCCTTTGCTGACTTCAACAGCATCCTCTTGCTGAAGATGAAACTCAGTGATGTGAAGCCAGAGAAAATGAAGACATAAATCCAATTTAGAAAGTCTTGAAATATCTTGAAGTTTCCTAATCTCAAGTCCATTGTGTCATCTGTGAACAAGAACTAATTCTGTTTTCTGCAACATACCACTGTGAGCCAGGCAGAGAAGTATATGAGCTGCCTTGTCAAAGGCCATTCTAAACTCTCAGCTTCTCTTTCAAGCCCAGAGAGATGCCTTCTCATTAAAATGTATATTTTAGCAAAAAAGAGAGTTTATTTTTTTTAATTTTCTTTTCACACTTTAGATTTCTTATTTTCCTTTTCCTTGTTTTTTAAAATACTGCTTGAATCAATTTTGCATGCAAAATTGATGGAAAAAACACAATTTTGTATAAAAAGTATTTGAGTCGATGCAGTTAAAATAAGGTCATACATAATTTTGGAAAAAGAAGCTATAGCTTTTACCAGATTCTCAGCCTCTCTATGTTGCCAAAGAGGTTAATAACAGGAGCATTGGAAATGTAGCTTCCTTTTTTTTTTTTTAAATGTATTTATTTTACTTGAGTTACACAGAGAGAGAGAGAGAGTTCTTCCATCTGCTGGTTCACTCCCCAGTTGGTCGCAACAGCCACAGCTGAGCTGATCCAAAGCCAGGAGCTTCTTCCAGGTCTCCCACGAGGGTGCAGGGGCCCAAGGGCTTGGGCTGTCTTCTACTACTTTCCCAGACCACAGCTGAGAGCTGGATAGGAAGTGGAGCAGCCAAGACATGAACCGGTGCCCATATGGGATGCCAGCACTGCAGGCAGCAGCTTTACCTGCTATGCCACAATGCCAGTCCCGGAAATGTGGCTTTCTTGAGGAAAGGGCCATCTTTGTAACCCGTCTTCTCCCCTCAGCACTTCGGAAAGTGTACTTCATACCCAAGCACGTTGTTCATAACATTCATGGTTTCTCATTCCCTGAAGGCTATTCACCACAAGAGATAGAGTTGGCTGAATGAACAAGAAGATCCACAAATTTCAAATTTAAAAACTGGGTGCAAATCTTTATTCCTTATCAATAGAAGGAAAAAAATCTCCTTGTTTAGTATCTTATGAATTATAGAAGGGGGATATGACAGGAAAGATCTGGAATGAAATATATTTCCTTTGATCGATACCACAAAAAGTGTATAGAGTATGTTTCTTTCCTTATAGTGTACTTTTACACTAGAGTCTTCAAAAAGTTTTTAACAGTTAAAGTAAACTCATCACGATATTGATATTGTGGGCTGATTGTGCCACACTCAAAATTCCTATGTTAAACTTCTAAATCCCAGTACATCAGAATGTGACCTTATATAATTAACCACTCTCTTAGAAGGTACTAGAATGCAATGGGGAACAATATAGACATAGTCACTATCTTTCTGAAGGAGTTCACAATCTGGTTGTGGCATATAATGTCTAACAAGATAGAATACCTGGGGAGGAGCAAGGATATTACTTTGAAACAGACAATCATAATAAAGTAAGAAATAGCACAGCATGCTAGTAAAGAGATTAGGAGCCAGAACACTTTGTTCAACTCCTGCTCTATCATTGATTAGCTGTGACCTTGGGCAAGTTACTTAGCTTGACTGTTCTGAACCATACATTATGTGTAGAATAGTTCTACCTCATAAGTTCATGTTGAGCATCAAAATAATAATATTGTAAAGCCTTTAAAGCAGTATCCAGTGTATAAAAAGTGCTACCAGACTTTCTAAAACTAAAAATAGAAGAAGGTATTGTGGCCAGGTAGATAAGCTGCCTGACCTAAGAGATGCTTACATCCCATATCAGAGTTCCTGAGTTTGAATCCCACCTCTGTTTCCAAACCAGTTTCTATCCAGTGTGCACTCTAGGAAGTAACAGATGATGGCTCAAGTGATTGGGTCTCCACCATCCACACTCATATAGAAGAGCTGGATGGATCCCCTGGCTGTCTACTTCCACCCAACCCACTATCAGCCACTTGGGAAATAAACCAACAGGTGGAAGATCTCCCTCTCACTCTCATTCAACCTCTCTCTCTCTTTCTCTTTGTCTACCCTTCTCTCTCTTGCTACTCCAGCCCTCTCTCCCTCACCATCACCCACCTCCAAACAAATTAAAACAAATAAACTTTTGAAACCTAACAATAAACAAGAGATAATAGGAAAGAACTCGACCTTGGAGGTATGTGTTGTAGATGTGTCCAAGCTAATGTGAAAGATGCCAAGGAGACTTCTTAAAAGACATTGCAATCAGGAGTAGGGTAGCCAAAGCAAGCATGAAAGAAATGGTAATAGAATGGTATCTGGAGAGCTGGACCCTAAATTTTTCATTAAAGACAACTAAAAATATTAAGGTAATAAATTATTTAGGGACTAACTTGAAAAAATTTGGACTTTAAAATCCCAGGAAGCTGGAGGTAATGAATGTATAAGTGTATACAAATAGCATGAAATCGATGAACACTGTGGATAAACAGATTAATATACCAAAATACTAAAATTCAGAAGATCCTTTAGATACTTGAAAGATTAAAGTTAGAGCCAATAAAAGGAAGTATTATTACTTCTCTGATTGTAAATTTAGGATGCTAATTTCCCAATCAAGTAATACAGATTCAAAATAAGCCATTAAAAGTGAGTTCTTGAAAAAAAATATAAATTATCCTGGAGATACAGTCCTACTTCTGAAGCTGATGCCCTCTCTCCCTACCCTGAAAAAATACAAAGTGAACAAAAGCAAAAGGGCTCATTCCACAGACAGCAACTCTTCCTATCAAATCTTCTTAGCAGGTTCCAGGAGCTGAATATCACTTTGTGGTTTAGCCAATCCCCATTACCTTCACAGAGATGAATGTTGATGAATGGAATAAGTGTTGCCTTTCCAATCAGTGATCTAAAATCAACATCATGTTTTACCTCAGGGTATAATTCCATTTCTGTTAGGTTGAATCTGTGAAACTGCCATGTTTCTAAGTCAGATGTGATGAGAATATCAGTATTTTATTTTCTCTTTTTTAAAGTATTAAAGATGAATTACTTTGACATGTTTTTTAAAAAATATTTATTTATTTTTATTTATTTGTTGCAAAAATCAGAGTTACAGAAAGAGACTCCCCAGATGGCCACAATAGCCAGTGCTGAGCCAGGCTGAAGCCAGGAGTTTCATCCAGCCCACTATGTGTGTGCTCTAACTCCTGGGAAATTATTCTCCTTATAGGAAACTAAAATGTACCACTATCCATTCTGCCCAGTTCTTTTTACTGCATCTATGTGAAGCAAGTCGTATTCCACTTCCACCAGAGAATCTTGGACACTCACACATTCTCCAGTCTTCCCAACTGCATGTCATCATTAAATTTGATTAGCAAGTCTCCTTTACTTTAATTCTAATCGATGAAACGGGACACTACTTTAGCTTATTGAGATTTAATAACATACATACAAAAGGACTCAAGTTATATAGCTTCCTCCAACTCTTAGCACTCGGTTACCAGAGATGTAGCATGTTTATCAGGAAAAAAATGTTTTGCATTACAATTTTAGTGCCACAATTCTTTTCTTTTTTTGTAAAGTCAGAGTTACAGAAAGGGAGAGGCAGAGTCAGAGAGACAGAGAAGTCTTCCTCCAGCTGATTCACTCCACAAAAGGCCACAATGACTGGAGTTGGATCAGACCAAAGCCAGGAGCCAGGAGCTTCATCTGGGTATCTCACATGTGTGCAGGAGCCCAGGCACTTGGACCATCTTCTGCTGCTTTTCCAGGGAGCTGGATCAGAAGCGGAGCAGCCAGGACATGAACCAGCACCCATATGGGATGCTGGCACTGCAGGCAACAGCTTTACCTGGTACACCACAACACTGGCCCCAACCACAATTCTTTTCATAAGGATTTCTTTGAAAGTCAGAGCAATGGAGATAAAGAGGAAGAAAAGGGGTGTGGAGGAGAGAGAGAAATGGAGACCTTTGAACCACTTGCCCATCCCCAAAATGGCCACAGTAGCCATACCTGGGCCAAACCAAGCCAGAAGCCAGGAATTCCATCCACATCTCCCATGTGGGTGTCAGAGCCAATTACTTAGACCATGGTCTGCTACCTTCCCAGTCACATTAGCAGATGCTGAATCAGACGCAGAGTCGCTGGGACTCCAGTACAGGACACCAGCCCCACTGCCACAATTCTGTGATTACATTTAAGTCTGTGTGACAATTCCAGTCATGCAGGTGATTGCATGGTGATTTGAGTGGATTGATTGGTGAATGCTTTGGCTGCAAATATTGGGACAGGATCTTGACAGAGGTAATTGGGTTAACATTTCCTCAGGGTAGACCCTAGTCCAGAGTGCCTGGCATTCTTGTAGGAAATTGGAACACAAACAGGGATATGTGGAAGACACAGGATAAAGATGACCATCAATAAGCCAGGGGGAGAGGCCTGGCACACATCCTACCTTTCTGGATCTCAGAGAGAACCAACTATACCGGCACCTTGATGGCAGACTTCCCCTTCCAGAACTGACAGAAAACAAATGTCTGTTGTTTAGGCACCCAGTCTCTGGTGCTATGTTACAGCACCTCCAGAAAACCAATACAGGTCGGTAGAGCGAATCCCAGGGACTTCAGCACAGAGCATGAATCTGGGCTAAGGGACCCTGCAGGAAGCACTAAGCTGGGGCAGAAGCACCTCTGACTTACTGATGTCCATGACTGCTGCCAAGGACAGGAGATCTCTTAGGGCTAAAACACAGCAGAAGTTCTGAGGTTCTAAGTTTCAAGTGCCTTCATCATTATCAGAGCTGCTAATGTGATGTCTCTGGCATCACATTATGTGTTTACATATAGATTCGCTTACCTTTTTACATACAAAGTATGGGAAAAATTTTTTTTAAAAAATTAGGAGTGGGTGTTTGGGACAGCAGTTAAGATGCCACTTAGGATACCGACATCCCATATCAGAGTGCATGGTTCCAGTCCTGGCTCCTCTGTTTCTGATCCAGCTTCCTGATAACGCACATCCTTGGAGGCAGCAGACAATGGTGATTGGGTTCCTGCCACCCTCCATGGGAGACCAAGATTGAGTTCCAGTCTCCTGGCTTCATCTGTTGTGGGCATTTGAGGAGTGAACCAGAGAATGAAAGATATCTCTGTGACTGTCTGCCTTTCTCTTTGTCTTTGAAATAAATGTTTAAAATTAGAATTTTGAAGTATTAATATTAAGGGTAGTGAAAGAAAAGTGTTTGTAGGGACAGACTGAAAAAAAAAAAACCCATTACTTTAGTGGGCCATGGCTCCCATTGCATTTGACTCCCTTCTCCTGTCCCTTACACTGAGCGTTGTCAGTGGCTTTTCTCTGCCCTCACCTTTACCCATGAAGAAGTGGTCCTTCTCCCTGGTTCCTCTCCCTTTATGCACTTTACCCCAGTAGTTTCGTCCACTCTATGGGTTCAGATATCATTTAAGTGGACTTAGGTCCCTGTTTGGCTTTCAGACCTCAGTTTGCATCCTGGCTCTATTCTTTATTTCCCAGTGGGTTATTTTGGAAAAGTGACTTGGCCTAAGATCTCAATTTCAGTGTCACAGGGAAACACAGAGATTAAATGAAAGTTGCCTATAAGGTGCTAGCACAGGCTTGGCCCAGAGTAAATGTTCAATAAATGAAAGCTGAAGCAGAAATGACAATACAATAAATAAGCATATGGTGCCTGCTATGCACCAAGTACTGACCTAAGAGTTTTACATAAACTAGCTCATGTAATTCTCACAGCAAACGAGGAAATTCAGGCACAGAGAAGTTATGTAACCTGCCCAACTCAGACAGTAAATTATCTTTAGAATTCAAACTGAGTCTGGTTCTAAAGACCATGTTCTCAAACTACCAGGGTTGGGGAACCATTTTTCTGTCCAAGGTCATTTGGATATTTACAGCATCATTCCACACAAAATTATCAACTTAAAAATTAGCCTGCTATAGATTTATTGAAGTTAAGTCCCACCTGCAGTTGCCTTGTCAGGACAAATGATTTCATGGTCCTCCTACGGTCCATGTGCCAGATGTTCCCCATCCCTGTTTGACAAATTATAGCCATTATCACCATGATTCAAAGATGCAGACTTCATCTAGCCCTTAACTTCTAAATCACACAATTGAAAAAAACTTGTCCAGACAACCCACAGGCACCTGAACGGCAACACACTCCAAAGAGAACCCAACACTTGCCCCTCCACCTGTACTGCTTTCTCAGAATGGATGACATCACCCTAGCAAGACTGACCTGGTGTCAGATAAGATTCTTTGCTTTCCCTCCTCCATTGCATATTCAGTCACTTAGTTTTCTCATTCTATCATCTTCTCTCTATCTCTGACACTAGTTTGAGACCTCATCATCTATTGCCCAGATAATGAAAACGGCCTGCTAACCGGTTTTCCTGCCTTGGGACTCAAAGATTTTCTTTCTCCTCAATGTATCTTCATTTCAGATTTAAAATACAAACCAGGGGTTGGTGCTGTGGCGTAGTAGGCTAAGTGTCTGCCTGCAGCAATGGCATCCCATATGAGCACCGATTCCTGTACCAGCTGCTCCACTTCCAATCCAGCTCTCAGCTAATGGCCTAGGAGAGCAGTAGAAGATGGCTCAAGTGCTTGGGCCCTTGCACCTGTGTGTGAGATCTGGAAGAAGCTCCTGGCTACTGGCTTCAGATCAGCCAGCTCTGGCCATTGCAGCCATTTGGGCAGTGAACCAGCGGATGGAAGACCTTTCTCTCTGTCTCTCTTTTTAGTAGCAGACAGTTACTCATAATCAGAGGCCATCCTGGAGACCTGGAGCGTAGAGCGAAAACAAGAAACAGCAGCCGGTTCCAAGCTGCTCTGTAGTGTAAGGTATTTTGCCTTGTAACCTCGTGGGGGCAGTGTTGTGTAATGGTGAGTGCAGGAGCTTGGGCGTGAAAGCCATCTTTCAGGCTCCAAGATCTTAAGAACTGTGTAACTGTGCAACTCGGCTGTGTCACTTAACCTTTTCTTTTCTTTTCTTTCTTTCTTTTTTTTTTTTTTTTTTTTTTTTTGGACAGGCAGAGTTAGACAGTGAGAGAGAGAGAGAGACAGAGAGAAAGGTCTTCCTTTTCCGTTGGTTCACCCTCCAATGGCCGCTGCAGCCGGCGCACCGAACTGATCTGAAGCAGGAGCCAGGTGCTTCTCCTGGTCTCCCATGTGGGTGCAGGGCCCAAGCACTTGGGCCATCCTCCATTGCCTTCCCAGGCCACAGCAGAGAGCTGGACAGGAAAAGGAGCAACCAGAACAGAATCCGGCACCCCAACCGGGACTAAAGCCTGGTTTGCTGGCGCCGCAGGCGGAGGATTAGCCTAGTGAACCACAGCACAGGACAATGTGTCACTTACCTTTAAGCTTAGTTACTTCCTTTGGGGAAAAAAAAATTAAATGAAAAGTTGCACATAAAGCACACAGTGAAGTGTTAAATAACAGAAGTTCTTCTTATTTGGCAGGAGTTATAAAGTAGTAATTGACAATTCCATCCAGGGGAACAGGATGAGGCAGGACATCACAAAAATCAGTAGTCACTAAAATAGGCTTTCATCATGCAGAGATAAGTGCTTCTGCAGCACATACAAATTATTTTTGACTTCACAACTCTCAAAAGCATTTGTACACTAGATATTAGTGTCTTAATGATTTGTACCACTTCTACAAAATTATAATCATGTTATAAACATCACACCCAGAAATTTCTTTTTCCTCCAATCTTTAATTAAAATCCAACAGAGAATGCTAGCCATTTGACCTAGTGGTTAACACACTGCTAGAGGGACACCTACATCCCTTTGCAGTTCCCAGGTTTAAGTGTCAGCTTAACTCTTGATTCCAGTTTCTTGCTAATGTACACCCTGGAATGCAGGAGGTGATGGCTCAAGTACTTGAGGCCTTATCACTGGTATAGGACAGTTGGATTGAGTTCCCAGCTTCTGGCTTCTGCCTGACCCAACTCCAGTCTTCTTAGACACTGCAGGAATGAACCAAAAGATGGGAGCTCTGTCTGTTTCCCTCTCAAATTAAAAAATAAAAGGTGCATGTTCTACCAAAAACATTAAGGATTTTAATAAATATGTGCTGTATTTAAACTGTTAGAAACTAAGTAAGTGAACATGGTTGTATTAGCACAAGATATTAAATTTTATAAGGCCTAATTTCAGATGTATCACATCAGTCATAAGATAAAACTCCCTAGGGACAGGCACTGTGGTGTAGCACACAAAACAACCACTTACATCATTGGCATCCTATATTGAAAGTGCCAGTTCAAGTCCCAGCTACTCCACTTCTGATCCAGCTCTTTGTTATTGTGCCTAGGTAAACAGATGATGGTCTGAGTACTTGGTCCCCTACCATGTGGAGACCTGGATGGAGTCCAGGATCCTGGCTTCAGCCTGGTCTTGCCATGGCTAATGTGACAATTTGGGGAGGGAACCAGTAGATGGAAGACTAATTTCCTCTCTCTCTCTCTCTCTCTCTGCCTTTCAAGTAAATTTTTTAAATCTTTATAAAAGATGAGACTACCAAAGGGTGCTAATTTTTTTATAATTGATACATATGTATAAAATAATACATCAATAAAGTAGCCCATAGTGCTAGAATTAGATAACATAGTTTTCAGTCAAGTTAAAAATGTTATAAATGCATTTAGTATCTTATTCCACAAAATGCAAATATCAAGCCAATTTTATATTCCAAATGTAAACCTTAAGTCATCTAATAGAGGAGAATTTTGGAAAGTATATAAAGGCTTCAAAGAAATCATAATTTTGTTATTTATTGAGCCTCTACCATTCTTATGACAAGCACTATACTAGCTGACTTTAACTTCTAGTCTTCTCAACAGGTGACCTTCTGTGGTTCAGGAAACAAATTCAGAGAGAAATGTACAGTGATAGGGAGAGGCATTGTGGCACAGTGGGTTATGCTGCTGCTTGGGTGCCTTCATATAAGAGTGCCTAGGATCAAGTCCTGTCTCTGCTTCTAATCCAGCTTCCTGCTAATGTGCCTAGCAACAAATGATGGCCCAAGCACTTGGGCCCCTACCACCCATGTGGGAGACCTGGATGGAATTCTTGGCTCTTGGCTTAGGCCTGGCCTAACTCTGGCTGTTGCAGGCATTTTGGGAGTTATTGCTGACAGGGTAGGAAGGAAGGGGATTTTTCATCTTCTACTATGTGTTATTTTACCATAAGCAGAATGACTTTATATTGGCAAAAATATTTTAAGCTAATGTAATTTATAAAAGACTATACATGTTTTAATTTTTCAAAAATTACTAGAGCTTAACAATGTGTAATAATAATGAATTATTTTTTGCTTTTACAGCAGCTCTATCCCAATTCCTATGATAAATAAAGCTTACGTTTAAATTTGGTTCATAATAAGTTACACATTTTTCTTTTATCTCACAGAAAATTGAATACCCCAGAGTTTAATATCTTAGTGCTTTAACTATACCCTTGACCTAATCAGATTACACAGGAAACTGGATTTGGCATATTCCAAGCGGTACCATTGGTTTGTGACTTCATCTCTTGTTTCATAAAAGAAGTCTGAGGCAAGGAGAGAGGAAGGAGGCAAGAGTAGCATTTGTGTGGATGAGCTCAGCATTCAAACACAACCTTTCTGGGCTCTAAAAGGGAATTGAAGACTCATTGTGTCCACATAAGATGTCTCTTTCAATCCTGTGCAAATTAGTGTCCTCAGTGGAATCAGAGAAAGCCAAGAATTTTCCGGTTCTTTTCCCTTATCTCATCCCCCCTTTTGTTTGCCTCATTCGCATTCGTTCTTCTTCTTTCTCCCCCTCTCTTGATTGGAAGCAGAGAAGAAAGAAGTATCCAGGATGGGTTTTCACTTTCAAATTCCTAGCCACCCCATGTCAAAATTTTAATTTTATCAAATTGTCAGTATCTTGTGCAGAATAACCATGTTGAAACAATCCTAGCAGTTTTACAAGAGAAATAGGTAATGTAAGTCCATGTACTCTATGCTAGGGAATACAGTTTTGAGAGGCCAGCTGTGAGTCCTGGAATATAAATCCTGAACCCATACAAGATTGCAGCATCCATCAAGTGCAAAAGAAACCACCACTCCCTAGGCATAATCATTCAGACAGAACTTTCCAAAATTAACCTTTCACTGAGAAATATTTCTATCAGACAGTTAAGTAATCTAAAAAGTACACTTTAAAATGAACTGATGGTTCACTTCAGCTAACATGTAAAATCACTACACTTAAACTCATGGTGAGAAACAAAATACTAACAAAAAGAAAAACATTGTTTTCTTACTGCTTTTGATCTATCAGGCCAAAATTTAAAAGTAAGATCACCATCAGGATGTACTCAAAGAAAATAACAGGTGGGTATAGGGAGCACTTCCGAAGTTTAAAACTGCTTTTATGAAGTGCTTCAAAATAAAGACTCTTCTGGCAAAGAGAAAATGCATTCATCCATGATAGTGAACCAACAAGTAGAAGTAATCAAATTCCCTTTGAATCAGTAGCAAGGCTACTCAATCATCGTTGCAATAGTTTTCAACTTTTTATTATGTTATATCCCTGGTATTTATGGTTGTGAGCTTACCTGGAAGGGAAGTGGAGAGGCTACAGCTTCGAAATCAGACTCCTCTACCATGGAATATGAAGTACATACCAAATGAATGCCCTCATAAATCCTTAAATGTCAATTCACAAAACAGTATGTGTCTGTCTCTCTTCCTCAGTGGTTGGTCAGATGCCACCTAAATATCACTGTTACTAATACATAGAAAAAGTGCAGAAATTATCTTCAATTATTGCCTCGTTGCCAAATAAAGGTCAACATTTTAGAAGTTTTTCTGGTTTTGTGACCTTCTACTCTTCACTTTGTCCTACACACCCACACTGGCTATGATTTTCCTGTTAGTTGAGTATCACAGTGTTTGCAAATGTTAAGGATCCAATAATTGGGATAGACTCTATGGTACAGCAGGTTAAGCCTGGTTTGGGACATCCACATTCTATATGTCAGTGTCTGGTTCTGGTCCTGGTGAATCCACACTTCAATTCAGCTTCCTGCTAATGTGCTTGGGAGGAAGCAGGTGATGGCCCATGTACTTGGGTTCCAGCCACCCACATGGGAGGTGGAATGGAGTTCCTGGCTCCTGGCTTCAGCTTGTCCTAGCTCTGCATGTTGTGGAATTTGGGAAGTGAACCAGCTGATAGAAGATCTATCTTTCTCCCTCTCTCGCTGTCATTTTGCCTTTCAAATAAGTATTTTAAAAATCCAACAATTGATTTTCCTAAATGAAGATATGTAATACATATAGCTCCAGAGTTCACTACTTTTTTCAAATACCACTTAACTCTTCATTACACCTTAATAAACATCCTTAATTTTTTTGTGGTCTCTTAGTAAATATCTGATTTCTTCTGACCATACTGAATATGTTTACAATAAATTCAGTGGTTGGCTTTATTCTCCTTTCAAGTTCATTTTCAAAAAACAATTATTTCATAAGAGCAAATCTCTAATCATTTTGGAATTTTGAATCCTCTACTATCTCAGTTTCATAATATATTTGAAAGTCTAGAGATACAGTCTGCATTCAACAAACTAACTCAGTATCATTTTGAAGCCAAATTCTCAGTTCCTTTAGTATTTTGTGTTAATTAACTAGAAATCCCCGAGTTCTTAAAGCTTTCTGACTTTTACTCTGTGTTTATGTAACATTTTATGGATAATTTTTGTGTTTCAATCATTCCCACCAGTATGCAAATTCTAGAAAAGCAGACATTATATGTTATTTTTTATTCCTCAGATACCAGCGTTATACTTGGCAAAAATATTTTGTCTATTTGGAGATATAATTTTGCTACTGCAAACCTAATCATAATCAAAGTTATGTATTATAGAAAATATTCCTGACAAGTCTGTTTTTCTAGTTAGTAGCCTATTCTCACTACCAAGTGTAGAGCCAAGGCTGTGCTGTCAGAAATACACTGTTTTGGTATTCTATCCAACAGTGCTAACGCAAGCACCTTCCCATATTCGAAATGCATCCATCCCCTTTTCCCTCTGTATATCTGCTGAGCTGTATCTAAGGTCAAATGCCTCTCACTGGCAAGTATATAATTCAAAATTCTCGAAAACTCTTAAAAATATATATAATTATGGTTTTAGTGAATGCAAACTGAGCCAGGTTAACTCTCACAGACATATAGGTAATAAATATTGGAAGTTGGAACTTTTTCTTGCAACTGTCCAATTCTGAAACCCATTCCCTTTCTAATTCACCTTGCTGCCTCCATTCTAAGTCCTGATCACTGTTTACTTGAAAGCCATCGAAGTATTCTAAGTAAACCGCCCATATAGAGTATCCTTGCCAAGTCATTATCAACTTGTCTCTTTTCATAACTAACTTATGAAAACATGACTTTGGTAGGAGAATCTTATTTGGAGTGAAGGGTGACGGATACAGCACTGAGGAAAAGGACAGCATTTGGCCTCAAATTTCCCAAATCATCCAAAGTGGCCATGACGATCCTCATGTTCAAAATCGTTTAGTGAGTCCTCTTTGGGTTTCATTTGTTCAGCAAATATTTATTGAGCACCTTTCAGTCCCAAGTGCTGTTCATCACATTATACATATAGCCACAAATAAAACAGACCAAATGCCTGTCCCCATGATATTTACACTATTGGGGAGTGATGGAGAGAAAATAGATACATCTACCCTGTTGCGATATGTGGGTGGAGACAAATAGGGCAGGTCTAAAGGTCTGAGGGTGACTGTGTTGTAAATCATAACTTCATACTATGGCTTATGAAAACTTTCATTGTTTAGCCACCACCTACTTTATTTCACTATCATAACCATGTTCAGTGTTCCATCCTTCTGCTATCTCTTCTGTCTCATACCACCTAACGGCTTTTCAGCCTTTAAAGTGACTTACACACACAGCAGCTCCTTCTGGAAGGCTCTGGCACATCCAAATTCTTAGTTATATGCCAGAGTTTGCCAAACTTACAGCATTTACCACATGCTGTGTTGTAACTTTCTATTCCCAATGTTTATCTTCTCAAAGTATGCAAGAAACTCTGATAAGAGAAGCATGTCACTTCACCTTGACTCTGTGGTACTTAATACCAAGCCTGGCAGAGAAAAAGCTCTAAGTAAACATGGTGAAGGATGTGAATGGGCAAGTTAATGGATGACTAAATGACATGAGCATTTTAAGTACACAAGATTAAATTTGGGGGCCAGTATTGTGGCACAGTTGGTAAGCAGCTGCCTGTGACACTGGCATCGCATATGAGCCCCAATTCCAATCCAGCTTCTCTTCAATGCACCAGGGAGAGCAGCAAAAGATGAAGATGACTGACACGGTAGAACAGGATGGAGTTCCAGGATCCTGGCTTCAGCTTTGCTCAGCCCCAGCCATTGCCGTCATTTGGGGAGTTAACCAGCAGATGGAAGATCACTCTCTTTTTCTGTCTTTCCCTCTCTCTATGTAATTCTGCCTTTTAAATAAATAATAAATAAATAAATAAATCTTTTTAAAAGTTACATTTGACAATCATGAGTGAGATAAAAATTGGAATATTTTATAGATGTGAATGTAAGACGTATTAAATCATGGACAAAAATAAACAGAATAGTCATTTTCTAAAGGTTATTGTTTTATAAAAACATAGCTGGAATTAGTTTCTAAGATGAAGTGACTAATTATATACTGAATCGATCTTCTGTATATAAAGATAATTGGAAATGGAAAAAAAAACCTGGTGTTAAATTGGAAATGGCATAGAAAATTAATTAATTTTTAAAAAATATCATGTAGGATCTCTGTCTTTAATGTGCTGTACACTCTTATTTAATGCTATAACTATTACTCCAACAGTATTTTGCTATATGGGGGCAAACTGTTGAAAATCTTTACTTAATATATACTAAACTGATCTTTCGTATATAAAGAGAATTGAAAATGAATCTTGATGTGAATGGAAGGGGAGAGGGAGCGGGAAAGGGGAGGGTTGCGGGTGGGAGGGAAGTTATGGGAGGGGGGAAGCCACTGTAATCCATAAGCTGTACTTTGGAAATTTATATTCATTAAATAAAAGTTTAATAAAAAAATAAAAATAAAAATAAGGATGAAGTAGCTGAAAAACATTATTCTTACTCAAGGCGCACTGGTACACTTAGGATATTATTACCTTTTAAAAAATAGAAATTTTCAATTTAATATTCTCTTGGCATTTTTATAACAAATTACAAATAAAGATACTCATTTTCAAAAACGTGGCTTTATTCAAATCTTCACTCTTCTCAGAAGAAAACTAGTCCCCTAGGTGCTGTAGGTCTTCTAGTCAGTCTTTGACAAAACTTATACTATATGTTGCTTTTGAAACTTAAAGTAGAATCTTGATTACAAAACAGCACAGAACTCATTTTTTAAGATAATATCCAATGTTGTATTTCTTAATTGCCACAAGCCTCTATCAAATATTTCAAATACTGTGAATACATACATAGAACTAAGAGGCACCCACTGACATGTTTCCTAGGAAAAGGTAGAGACATGGTGGTAGACGATTTGATAGATGTAATATTGCTTAGAATGTGAGCAACATCCTTTTTCTCTTTGGCAGCATAAGTAACGGCACCTGGGCCTAGACTGGTGTCTATACAAACATTTTCAACAGCACATACGTTAACTGCTTGAACATCGTTCATATCAGTTCTCTCTTTACAATTCAAGTTGGTATAACAGCTGCAATGAAAATTTTTGGAAAATTGCTCCAGGTCTTTAAGTGTGGGTTTTCCATCTATTCTGTACGTTCCATTGTTCCCAATTTGAATAGCAAAATTCCCTGGGTTCAGGTGAAGATAGTCATTTGAATCCCAGTGTTTCCTTGTACACACTCCTTGTTCCTGGCAAAGCACTTGGTTACACATTTTGGCTGCTAGGGTAACATTGATTAAATAAGGATTCAGTGTATTCTTCATATAATCATCTAGGTTCAGGCAAGATTTCTATAAAATTATAAGATAAGAAGAATATCAAGAGGATAAGTTAGTTCATGTGTGAATTAATTCATTGCAATAAAAATTTTTAAAGGAATAATAAAAAACAGAGTAAGAATTAGGAAGTATTTTATCCTTGTACACTTAACAAACATGACTATTCCAACTTTTTTGGATACCCTTCTTAAGTTTCACATGTCGTCTCATGCCACTGAATAAGTGATTCATTGATGCTTAACCTGTCCTAGCCTTGATCTTCCTCATTAACCCAAACAAATCAGGAAGACTGAATGGCACAGTTGTTAGAGTATGGGCTCTGGTGTCCATTTGTCCCAATCAGAGTCTCAGTTCCATTAAGGACTAGCTATATGAACTTGGAAATCTTAAATCCTTCTAATCCTTAGTTTCCTTTCTGGGTGACAGAGGTAAAATCAATTCATTCATTTATACTTCAGTTTAATCATCTATAAAAATAAAGATAATTTTGGAGCCTATCTTACAGGGTTGTTGTGAAAATCAAAATATACATTGTATATACTCTTAACAAAGGGTCCAGAATATTTTTAGATAACTTTAACCTCAATAAATTACAAATAAATGAAATGAATATGACATTTGTCAGACAAGTTTAAACAGCATCAAAAAGGATTTCTAAATTACTGGCTTAAAACAGCTAAACAGACTCAACTGAGTACATTTTTTATATAAAATATCACAGAGTCAAATTATATGTGAATAATGACGACTTTTCTACAGCTCTGGCAGAATATGAATGATGAGTAGCTGAAATGATTCCTCTTAAGAGCAGTATGTTCTAAAACCTGAATAATGTCTTCTTAAAACATTGAAGATAATTTCTTTCTTCATGATCAATAGCTCCATAGAGTGAGCTGCCTGTGATAGTCTTCAGAGATCAGAGGAAGTGGGTATCAGCAGGCAAGTCAAGGGATCTGGGCAATTTCTACTTGACTCTTGTTACCTTCTTTGAGGTTATAATATTTATCATTTACATAAAAATGACATCTTAAAGATTTCTATAATTGAGTCCCCCAGAAGCTATGCCTATGTTAGCTTACATGACAACAAATTTTGCAGATGTGAACAAAGGCCTTGAGAAGAGTAGATAATGTTGAGATATATAGGTTGGTTCTAGAAAATGACATGAATCTTTGAAAGTGGAGAAACTTTCCCAACTGAATTAGAA
Organism: Lepus europaeus; assembly: GCF_033115175.1. Taxonomy (NCBI): domain Eukaryota; kingdom Metazoa; phylum Chordata; class Mammalia; order Lagomorpha; family Leporidae; genus Lepus; species Lepus europaeus. Next base: position 24,809,625 of record NC_084827.1, read on the forward strand.
AGATGAGATGGAGGAAAAATGAGATAGTCAAAGTGTAAAAGGGTGTTAGTAAACCACTACTGACTTAAAGATGAAGAATGTATGGGCCTCAAGGAGAAGGAAAGGGCCTTTAGTGAATCACCAGGAAGATAATGGAAATCTCATTTGCTACAACCATACAGCTCTGAATCTACAGACAACTCAAAGGAGCAAGTGAGGATTCTCTCATAGAAAGGATTGAACCCTACCTACACCATAATTTTAGCCCACTGGGACCCATGTTGGACTTCTGATATAGAGAATTATAAGGAAGTAAACTTCTGTTGTTTTGGCCAATTTGTTGTAATTTTATGGAAGCAAAGTAATAGAAAACTAATACACCATCCAACTTCTTACATGGCATTTAGAATAAAACTGAACTTTTACTTGTATGCAGTGTGGCCCTTCTTTCTCTTATCCAATCCTCCCACACCAATTCTATCTTTTTATTTATTTATTTATTTATTTTTGACAAGCAGAGTGGACAGTGAGAGAGAGAGACAGAGAGAAAGGTCTTCCTTTATGGTTGGTTCACCCTCCAACGGCCACCGCGGCCGGCGCGCTGCGGCCGGCGCACGGCACTGATCCGAAGCCAGGAGCCAGGTGCTTATCCTGGTCTCCCTTGTGGGTGCAGGGCCCAAGCACTTGGGTAATCCTCCACTGCACTCCCGGGCCACAGCAAAGAGCTGGCCTGGAAGAGGGGCAACCGGGACAGAATCCAGTGCCCCAACCGGGACTAGAACCCAGTGTGCCAGCGCCGCAGGCGGAGGATTAGCCTATCGAGCCGCAGCACCGGCCACCAATTCTATCTTACACACCATAGTTATTTTATTAGCAGGACAGGCTTCCCATGTTTGGGATGCTCCTTTCTCTGTTTATAGCACTGCAATTGTTTACATATGATTTGATCCCTGAATTCCTGCAGAGTTATAAACCTCAGAATCCTAAGTTAATGGTACTAAGGATGAAAACTTAATCTATTCATAGTGTTCAGAAGTGGGGCCTAGTGGGAGCTATTTAGGTCATTGGAAGCCTGTAGTTTTTGTGAGAAAGTTTTATAAAAGACTGATGTGGGGGTCCAGCCATTCTCTCTGCTTCTTAGTTCACCAAGGGATCCTTTCTCGGCCTGCTCCCCACCATTTCCATCCATTATCCTAAACCTGACCTTGGACTTGAGCTGAATAAACCTTTACTCTTTACAAAGTTACTTGCCTCCAGTATTTCACTGTAGCAACAAAAAGCTCACTGATATAAGCACCTATCACAATAAAAATGTTTTCATTGTTTACATATTGTTTCTAATCACTCAAACGCTCCAAGAATGCATAGACTTTGTCAATATTCTTCAGCGCTATTTTCCTAGTACCGAGGATATGTGAGAGTTTGTACCAAGATCAGATGATATTGCACTTGCTTACTCAACCCCCCGGAGATAAGATATTGCAAAAACAAAAGTAAAGAGAATGATTTGAGATTAGTTTACATAAAATATTATTTATGAAAAATCTAAAACTGGCTTTTAATATAGTTTGATTTATTAGTATTTGTATATACAAGGGTACTTTAAAAAGTGTGTTGAAAAATGTAATTGAAAACCAAATTCATTTTGCATAAAAAATGTTTGACATCCAAGCATAGATTTTTTGTAATACACATTCTCTATAAACTTTTTGAGATACCTTTGTATATCTATGGTGTAAATGCTCCTATCATGGCCAGTTTCTAGCTTCCAACTTGACATCACAGCTTGCAGAATTGAGGTTGGTACACCACCCTTACACTGTATGGTAGTGTGGTATGGAGTGCTATGCCATTTGATAGTATTTCCTTTATAAGATGCAATAGATGTAAATAAACTCAGGTGGGTAGACAATGCTTAATGAAGTAAAATAACTGATATATTGAGGCCAGCACTGTGGTTTAGTAGGCTAAACCTCCACCTGCAGCGCTGGTTTCCAATATGGGTGCTGGTTCATGTCCCCGCTGCTCCTCTTCCTATCCAGCTCTCTGCTGTGGCCTGGGAAAGCAGCGGGGAATGACCCAAGTGCTTAGGCCCCTGCAATCATGTGTAAGATCTGGAAGAAGCTTCTGACTCCTGGCTTGGTCAGGCCCAGCTCTGAACATTGCAGCCATTTGGAGAGTGAACCAACAGATGGAAGACATTTCTCTCTGTCTCTCTTTCTGTAAGTCTACCTCTAAAATAAATAAATAAAATCTTTAAAAAATATATCTGATGTATTGAGTATTTATTAATTTTCTTTTTTAACTTTAAGCTTTTATAATTTAAGTTTTAATACTGGCTGTTTTTAACAGCTGATTCACAAAATTCCTGATAGAACAATAAGACCTCACAAGCTGAGACTAGTAGAACTGGCTTTGTCATACACCTGAGTCTAATAAAAGGAATAGAAAGAAGTGATTTACTTAATTTGTATAGGTCAGTACCGGTAACTCCCAGTAACTCCAAGTGAGCCTGGAATTACCAGTTTTTCAACTTGTCAATGAATGAGAAGAAGCATGACAAATAATTCATGGATCTAATGTTTACAAGTGACATAGAAAAGGGGGAAAGTAATTATTGAATTCAAAAGTGAACATAAATTAAGAAAAGTAGCAGAAAAAACATTGAACAAAGTCTATAGGGGACAGTTCTGAAACAGGGTCATCAAATATAAAATTGTCATATTAAAGTTGAACACATCATCCCACTCATTGGAAGATTCCTGATTCATTCTTCATCACAGTTAAAGGTGGAGTTCTCAGTTCTTTCAAAAAGAAAAAAGGAAGTGGTATTCAGAATTACAAGTGTTCCCTCATGAAATTAATGGGATCTTTGAGAGAAAAGCTCATGGATTTTGGAAAACAAGTAAAACAAATTAGGAATATACTTAGGAGACTTGTAAGCCTAAAATAATTTTCTAATTTATGGAATATTGTACAAAGGGGCGTATTTATCTGACATTATGTTTTTAGTTATTCCTTCTTACTGCAGATCAAACCAGAGACAATAATTATTTTTTAAAAATAGACAAAAGAACCTAAAATGACCTTGAAAGAATTTCACAAATGTGATGGCTGTTATGTATTTCCAACTGAAGTGAGAATACAGCTATTCTAGGAGGCCAGTACTGCGGTGTAGTGGGGTTGGACTGTGACCTGCAGCACCGGCATCCCATATGGGCGCCAGTTTCAGTTCTGGTTGCTCCACATCCAATCCATTTCCTTGATAATGTTCCAGGGAAAGCAGCCCAAGTGCTTGAGTCCTTGCACCCATGTTGGAGACCAAGAAGAAGCTCCTGGCTCCTGGTTTCAGCCTGGACCAGTCCTGGCGGTTGCAGCCAGTTAGGGAATGAGTCAGCAGATGGAAAATCTTTCTGTGTGTCTCTCCTTCTCTCTCTGTAAATCTGTCTTTCCATAAATAAAATAAATCTTAAAAAAAAATACAGCTACTCTAGATAAGTGATAAGGGATGAATATAATCCTCAAAAAGATCTCTTCTAGTCTACAGTATAAGGTTTATTCTCTACAGCTCCTAGAATAGTACCCCAGGGCTATGAGTTTCACTTGACATTTTCCATGGCACATTTATCACTAATGTTGCCCATCCATCAGAGAAGGAAAAGTTCAACTCCAATTTGGCAGCAATTATGACAGCTCCACTCTTGCACTGAGTCAAAAGGATTGAAGAGATGAGAACTAAAGATCCGATCTGGATGATTAAATGAGAATGGAAATAAAGCCCCAAATACCATGTCTGAAAATTGAGATTGTCATCTTATTTTTGCAACTAAATAGCTATGTAGCCTAGAGAATTTATATTAATATCACTGAGTTTTTGTTTCCTTATTGGAAAAAAGTACAGTTTTTTTTTTTTTGAGAGGAAGACACAGAGACAGAGAGACAGAGAGACAGAGAGAGAGTGCTCCCATCTTTTGGTTCACTTTTCCAGCCCACAACACCTGAGCAGGAGATAAAGTCAGGAACCAGGAATGCCATCTAGGTCTCCCATACCAGTGGGAGAAACCAAATTTCTTGGGTTGGCAATACTGTCTCCCAGTTTCTGCTTTAGCAAGAATATAGACTCAGGAGTTGGAGCCAGGAATTGAACTGACATACTTAGACATGGAACATGGCTATCTTAATCACCAAATGCCCACCTCACAGTTAGAATGTTTTCTACCTTACAACTTAACGACACAAAGACAGATATTTTGAGTCAACTATTGAGAATTGACTATTACATGCCAACCATATTACTTATTCCCTTAATCCCCAAAAACATTTCACCTACTTCCTACCAATAAAACTTACCATACTTCGTGCTAAAGTATGGCTTCCCCATATTACAACTCCAGAGGCCCCCAGAGCAACAATTTCACCAATTGTATTCACAAGGTCATCCTGGAAAATATGATAAAAAAAGAGCTAATAAATAAGAATAAAATGAAAAGGACAATAACATAAACCTAAGCAAGCTGACCCTAAGGTAACAAATATTCCTCCACTATTTGCTTTATTCAGCCACTGCCTTAGTATAAAAAATTGGAAACTATTATTTTCACTACTTTTATTAACAAGAGAGCAGACCCATAAAAGAAAAAAAGAAGCTGGTTTAATTTATTAGCTACTCTACCTAATCTTCCAAAGTCACTAAGAGATTGTACGATTCCCTTAAGGATGAAATATATTCTTGCTTTGCATTCACATGATGATGTAATGATGTAGAACTATATGTGTTCTTATTTCTAAATAATGTTAAAATTTAATTCACTTCAAAAATGATACTGTCGGGGCTGGCGCTATGGCTCAGTGGGTTAATGCCCTGGCCTGAAACACCAGCATCTCATATGGGTGCCGATTCTAGTCCCGGCTGCTCTTCTTCAGATTCAGCTCTCTACTGTGGTCTGGGATAGCAGTAGAAGATGGCCCAAGTCCTTGGGCCCCTGCACCCGCATGGGAGACCCAGAGGAAGCTCCTGGCTCCTGGCTTCGGATCGGTGCAGCTCCAGCCGTTGCGGCCAACTGGAGAGTGAACCAGCGGATGGAAGACCTCTCTCTCTATCTCTACCTCTCTCTGTATCTGTCTTTCAAGTAAATAAAATAAATCTTTTTTAAAAAGATACTGTCTTCAACACCATTTCTGGACACTATTTCATAGCCTTGATAACTTGATGTACTCACCTGAGAAAGGAACTGAAATATTTTATCAGTAAAAACTAGTCGAGTATACACAAAAATTGGAAGTGGTCTTTTAGCATTAGCTACTTCAGAAACCCTAATAGCTTCCTGTACACGATTACGGACAAACAGTGCAGCTTTTGGAGAAGACTGTAAGCTGCTCTTCAAATAAACGGATGGGAAAAGGGCAGTGCTTTCCTTCCACAACCAGTCGAGATCATCATTTCTCTTCTTTTCTATATCAAAACAGATCCCTTTATAGTTGGGTTTATCATAGTTATGGTTGTAACAATCAGGAAAAAGATAATAACCCCAGAAGTGATTTGGCCGAAATATTCTTCCCAACTTTAAAGTCTCTTGCATGAAACATTTTCCTGCTTTTTCAAATTCTATTTTGGCTAGCTTGGTAGCTTCTGTAAGATTAATTTGTGGATTTTGTTGCTGAACCAACTCAATAGACTTATTCTTGTAAATATCCTTAGGCTTCCAGTTTCTTACCCAGGTGGGCCGCCACTCTTCCCAGTCAATGACCGCCAAACCTACATTGTCTGTTGGCATATAATATAAAATGTCTTTCTTAGCTTTGTCCAAATGCTGTTGTAAGGGCCCCAGTTGGGGAATTCCTCCATGCACACTTACGTTTTTCAAATCTATATGAGGGTAGTAGCCAAGTCTATCAACATAGAATATTGTAATGCCTTGTCCTGTCTTGTCTTTTGAAGGACTTCCAAATAAAGAGAACAGGCTCGTGTCTAGTGGTTCACCAGACTTTCCAAGACAAAGTTCAGTTGGGGCATTCCAGGCCCAGACAAAGGGCACATTTGGGATAATAGGAGGTGCTCTGAAATCCGCAGTCAAGCAACATGGAATCAGAAGGAAGATATACAGTATTTGGAATGCTCTATTAAACTCAACAGCACTTCCAAAAAGGATATGCTTGAATTTCAGCACTCCCATTGCAAAGAGTAATGACTATGGAAAACACCTATTTCTTCTTACTTGCTTTGGTTTACCAAATATTTTCCACAAGATACAAACATAGACAAAATATAGTGCAATGAAACCACTTTGATGGTTAAAGAGGTACAACGGTTATGTTTCATTTAAATGTTATTCTTCTTATTTCATGTTTCAGGAATGTTTTGCAAGTTGCATCATCTGTAACTAAAAAAAAAATATTGAATAAACTGCTAAGATTATGCTGCCAAGAATGTAAGCTTTACCAAGTTCTCAACTTTAAGCACAAAGAGTGTAATTCAATTTTAGAAGGTGAAAGACCTACTCCTATGTTTGAATCAATACAATTATTTACCTCTACGTATGACACAAGATCTATAATAGTTAATGTTTGTCTCATCTTCCGAAATCGTTAGTGGGCCTACAAGATGGGTGGAAGTAACTATTTTGTGGCTGGCATTGTGGTGCAGTGGGATAAGCACTGGTGAACCTGGCCCAGCTCCAACTATTGAGGCCATCGGAGGAGTGAACCAGGAGAAGAAAAATCTCTCTCTTTCTCTCCCTCTCTCTTTTTCTCTGCCTCTCTAACTCTCCTTTTATATAAATAAATAGATCTTTTTTTAAAAAAAAATTTTCCTCCTGCCTTCCCAGGTGTGCAGAATGTTATACTAAGCAATGCCTTAGTAAAACCCCATTAATTAAAATAAATTCCAGTTGAACTTTTTATTCTTATTGGAAAATCACTTTAGAGTAGTCTGCCATATATATGAAACAACTGTTACCAAATTGTGAAATTTCACCTTTCTTTTCTTCCTTTTTTTTGAAAAGGTGACAATAAAGAAGGAAGGAAAAGTTACTTCTGCCATTTGAAAGTTTGGTTGAAACTATTAAACCTACCAAAAACTCTTACCAAACGACAGGACTCTTTGGAACACTGCTTAATCAAATCTTGCAATATTGTACTCTCATGTCTAAAGTTAGTAAACCATTTAATAAAAACTTTACTTCTTTGTGTCTTTACTAAAAAGGATTTGCTCTAGTTTAGCATAATAACAGTAATATATGAATTTTGGTCTTATTAAAGTGCTTGATAAATGAGCACAAATTTCAATTGTCATAAAACAATATTACAGCAAATTTTGTGGTATAAAATGGTCTGAGCTAAGGAGAAGAAATTAAACTATGTATAATTCATCATTTGGTATTTGCAAAAATTATCCACAAGAAGATATAATTAAATGCTCTGTTTATAGATGAAATATTCAGTATTAGGAGTAAATTAGAATTTTTCTTTTTAACCAGATTAGTAGTATGCTGCTATGTGAAGGTACAATGAGAATTTTACCACTCTTCCAAGGAATGTATGTCCTTACCATTGCAAAAAATACATTCATGTCCATCATTGAAAAATATATTATTATAATGAGAATACCATAGAATAAAATGCAATATTAAGAACCAGTATGGGCTTTATTTTACAGGTAATGAATTTTTCATACATGTTTAGAATATGTGAAGATTTTCATGGTATAAACCCTTATAAACTTTCTTAATTGGGACCTAGAAAATCTTCACCTGAAGTAATATTGGGAGAAATAAAATTAACTCCTTTCAAATGCAAAATACAAACACCAATGCCTAAATGGCAGGGAGTAGGAGAAGGCAATGCCGAAAGGATTCACTTCCCCTACATTTCAGGGAAGGAACAGGCTAGGTTTATTGGAATTAACATTCAAATCTAGTTTCCACGTGGTCATTTTATATCAGAAAAACATGAGGGGGCCAGCAATGATGCACAGAGAGTTTGACTGCTGCTTGCAAAGCCCCTGTCCCATATCAGAGTACCTATGGAAGTCCCAGCTGCTCCATTTCCTGTTCAACACCCTGCTAATGCAACTGGGAAACCAGCAGAGGATGAATCAAGTGCTTGGGTCCCTAGCACCCACATGGGAGACCCAGATAGAGTTCTAGGCTTCTGGCTTTGCATGACCCAATCTCAACTACTGTGGGCATTTGGGAAGTAAACAAGCAAATGGAAGATCACTATTACCAATAATCAGGCAAATGTCTCACCATACGAAGAAAAGTAATTGGGTACATAAGATAACGAACACTTTTCAGATGATTCATACATTGAGTAAAACATACTTACTATAAGCACCTTATATTTATATACTTATTTATTTACTTTTTGGATCATCAGATGGACTATATGTGCAGTTAAGAGAGAATTGAGAAACTAAAAGACAATTGGTTTACCCTGGCAGCCAATTTCTGATCAAATTATTTCCCAGTGCACTACTTGTAAATATCACCAATTTCTGGAGATAATCAACATATGCTCAGGAATCCGCCAAGGCCCAGACTATCCCATGATACTCCAAATTTATTTATTTTTATTTTATTTTTCACATGTTTGGTGAATGGCTGAATGTTATCCAACTAGATGTGTTGACAACAGGGTTGCGGGCGGGAGGGAAGTTATGGGAGGGAGGAAGCCATTGTAACCCATAAGATATACTTTGGAAATTTATATTCATTAAATAAAAGATTAATAAAAAAAAGAAAAGGGAAAGAGGACTCAGGTGTATCTGATTAGTCTGTCTTTATAAAAAGTGTAAGTGATAAGAAAAATTAGTAGAAGTTGGCACCTGGAATCTTTCTCAGAATTAATAGATGATTTGAATAGGTGTAAAAAAAAAAAAAGAAAGAAATTAAAAACTGAAAGTTTTCCTAATTTTTTCAGATGAATCAGATGAAGGAACTCATTTTTCAGCAGAAATAACCACTTCTTTGTGAAAACTCTGGGAAGCCTCTAAAAATTTCATACTTCACTCATCCTTAATCATTACGGCAAATGTAATGTAAAAATCTGGAAATGAAATGAATTTCAGAAAAAAATCTTTCAAGAAACTGAACTTAATGGCTAAAAGTATTACCTTTGGTCCTAATAAAAATGTCAAGTTCTCCAATCATGGGACAGATTAACTCCTTTAAAAAAATAGTTTTTGGTCACTTTTATCTACTGATATTTTAACATCTACCATTCCTGGATTGAGTAAACAGTATGGAGACTTGAGTGAGCAATTTGCCTTGCTAGATACAAGAACTAACTAGTTTACTTAGAGTATATTAAGTAATAACACATGACACCAAAAAGGTGTGGCCTCCATCAACTCACAAACTTTGTTCTTTTTTAACCAAAAGATCAGATAGAAATCCAGAATTTTAGAAGAAAGCATATACTGTTACCTTGCTGGGACTGACTTCACGAAGTACTGCCAACCACCTACACTGCCATCAAATCATAAGAAATTCCTCCTGGGTTCATGGGAAACACAATAAGCTAGAAACAGACCATTGCTCCCAGGACACAAGGAGACCATTCCCACTGGTAACTGCACACCAATACCAAGATTCTAGAAGCAGATGACATCACAAAGTACACAGCTTTCCCCCAGGTCATAGACTGAGAAACTTGATTTTCATCTATTTCTCAACTTTTAAGTCTCTCTTTCCTGAGTAAAGAAAATGGAAAAAATCTTCTTTGTAAATAAAACTTTCCCTTTTCCTGTTTTTTGAAAAGTTGACTGCATATTACATATCAACTTAATCTGTCTATGACTTTCCACTAAGTTTCCCTTTCAATCTGTGTGTCTCTCTTACAAACCTTACTTTTTTGTAAATAAGTCAGGCACAAACCTAATTCCTCCTTCAACAAGAATTCCAAACCCAGGTCTTATTAACCAATCAGTCTCAGTGCTGATGAACACCTACACCACGTTAAAAAACCAGAAGTTATTTTTAATTCCTGCAATGTATGCAACTGGTAAACTAACTATGGAAGATGGATAAATGAAGTGGTATAGTATCTATGAGCAGAAAAACTTCATTCTTCCCTTCTTTCTAGTAAGTTCATTTGGCCTGGAAAAAAACTATAAATCTCAAATATTGTCCTTTGCTCAGGTGAAAATTTTAGAAGGGGATTTTTTTTCCCCTTTGTGCTGAAAAAAGACATGGTACCAAATCCTTCATGGTTGACAAACCAAAGCAATAATGGATTCAATTTACATGATTTGATTATACCAGCAGCACCCTCAAACCTTCATGAAGGTTATAAACTTTTCTAGAATGGCCTTTTATGACATAAACTTTTGCCAAACCTCCAAATGTTTCTTCTGATCACAGAAAGTCTTGCATGAGCTGGGGAAGACCAGCTGCTTCTCTAATCATCTACCAAACTCCATAATTTTGGTATGGGTAGACTCAAACTCCAGACTAACTTTGCTAGGTGACAAAACCAAGACTTACAGCTCCCAAAGCCGACTTAGCTTCTTAAGTCAAATAGTTCACATGTTCTGCTCTTACTAATTAAGAGGAGTACATGGAAATAGAGATGTGCGACTTCCATGATCCATGACAAAGGTTATGAAACACGCTGGATCTGGGGACTTGAGGGTTCTACTCTGATCTTGTCCATGAAAAATTATGATCTTTTTATCATATGTGGAAACAAGCTATAAAAGGGGCTCCAACCTAAATGGTTAGGACATTGCAGATTTAAATATCTAGTTCCTTCTGCCACAAAATACTCCCCCTCAAATGTTAACCAAATTAAAAACTTGGGCTCCTTTATGGATAAGATAATGCCACATAAGCATGTCAAATAAGACTGCATAGCACATATGCTGTTATTGCTTCTCCACATCCTTTTTAGTGCTAAGGACCTTATCTTCAAGTTTTGAAACATGAGGTTGGAAAAGGCAATCCTGGATCTTCCCACGGTGATAGAACAAGAGTTCAATACTGTGAGAAGTAGTATTCGGTTCATTTTCTTTTTTTTTAGGATTTATTTTATTTTATTTGAAAGACAGAGTTACAGAGAGGGGTAGAGATAGAGAGAGAAAGGTCTTCCATCCGCTGGTTCACTCCCCAGATGGCCACAATGGCCGGAGCTGCGCTGATCCGAAGCCAGGAGCTTCTTCCAGGTCTCCCATGCGGGTGCAGGGACCCAAGGACTTGTGCCACCTTCTACTGCTTCCTCAGGCCATGGCAGAGAGCAGGATCGGAATAGGAGCAGCTGGGACTTGAACCGGCGCCCACATGAGGTGCCGGCACTTCAGGCCAGTGCTTTAACCTGCTGTGCCACTGCTTGGATCCCTCAGTTCATTTTCAAATTAAGGTGTTTAGCTGTGAGTAGATAACTAGCTCGAATAATAGCTTGCAGATGTGTGGAAAGTTAACAGTAGCTAGCCAGCTTAATAGTGAGTTTACATGCACCTGAAAAGTTCTTAGGCAAACAGGATGTTAGGAGTGGCCAAAACAGTTAAAGCAAATGCCAGGAAGATTCTAATATCATGGTACCCAGACAATGAGAAATTGGGGTAGAGATCTGCTTACTAGGGAATAAAAATAAATAGTAAATAAATAAAAATCAATTTTAAAAAAATGAAACTGCACTGATTGCGCTGGCCCACCAGGCCCCCGATCTTGCAAAAGCATTAGTAAAATCTCACTTTCACTACATTTCCTGAATCTGAGTCCGTCCTTTAATGGGACATGTGAGTCTGTTTCTCACAACTTGGGGTCTTTTCTGGGATCTGTGTGCTTGCTGGAGTAGGGGATCTGGCAGAGGGGGAGATGCATCCTACAGAATTTCAGTTGGCCTTCTCTGTCCAGATACCCCATCTGCCTGCTGAAGCCACAGAAAAGCCTGAGACTGTTCTTTGGAAGGCAGAAAAGGTGACACAGAAGAAAAATCTGATACTGTGGTAATTAGGCAACCTTGTGCGTGAGCCAAGGTAGAAAAATGGGATTTCAAGTACCATCTAGGTGGTTGGGTATTCTTGGAGGTTGAGTGTGTGTGAACAAAGTGAGTTCCGGGGTGTGCAAGCAACCTCCAGCAGGAGGAGGTTGAGTTCTCAGGGAATCCACAGGGGATGTGCAAGAAATCTCCATTATGGGAGATTGAACACATACACAAGAAACATCCAATGGCCGAGAGCGGGGAAAGAGTACACAGGAAACCGAGACAGGGTGACAGGTCAAAAATGGGAAGTAGAAAGTCTAGATATAGGGAAGGGGTAGCCTAAGAAGTTCCCTGTGACATTCCACAGATAGTACATTGGGGGAGAATGTTAAGGCTTTGGAACCCTTGGGCTCTTGGACTAAGGACAAGAAAAAAAAAGAAATTGCTTTTTATTTGTCTCAGATTTGGTTCAAATAAGTACTAGGAGAATGAATAGGTAATAGGGAAGTTAAATGAAGTGACTTTTAGAAGAAAAGTTGGAGCAAATTTAAGGACTTTTACACCTGGACTGAAATGATGTCTCTAAAGAATATTTTATTCACAGATGAGTGATTAGGAGGGCAGCTATGGCCATTTAGGAAAAAGAGTATTCTTCTGGTCCTGGATAGGGAGTCTTGTTGGCTTAAAAAATATTTTAAATGTTGACACCAAGTAAAATAATAATGATCCCAGGGATGGATCACAAATGGGGGATTCTCAGGGAAATAATAATTCAAAGAATCAAAGAATACACTCCCAGGTCACTAAATGTTCCCAAGGCATTTGAAATTCAACAGGAAAAAGAGGAAACCCTCTCTGCTTTCCAACAAAGATTAGAGATCAAATGAGGAAGTACTCCGGACTAGATCAGGAGGACATAGTGAAATAAGGACTTTTAAAAGTTAATTCTATAACCAAGAGCTTACTTGATATCACAAAGAAATTACAAAACATTGATGAATGGGATGAAAAGCAAAGACAATGTTGTGGAGTTTCTTGATTTCTTTGTAGATTCTGGTTATCAACCCTTTATCTGTTGCATAGTTTGCAAATATTTTTTCCCATTCTGTCGGTTGCCTCTTCACTTTACTGACTGTTTCTTTTGAAGTACAGAAACTCCTCAATTTGATGCAATCCCAAATGTTAATTTTGGCTTTGATGCCTGTGCTTCTGGGGTCTTTTCCAAGAAGTCTTTGCCAGTACCTATATTTTGCAGGGTTTCTCCAATGTTCTCTAATAATTTGATGGTGTCGGGTCATAGATTTAAGTCTTTAATCCATGTTGAGTGAATTTTTGTGTAAGGTGAAAGGTAGGGGTCTTGCTTCATGATTCTGCACGTGTTAAATCAACAACAGGAGTCACTGTGTACTTACGTCTCATGTGCGATCTGTCCTTAATGTGTTGTCCAATGTGAAGTAATGCTATAACTAGTACTGAAACAGTATTTTTACACTTTGTGTTTCTGTGTGGGTGCAAACTGATGAAATCTTTACTTAGTATATACTGAATCAATCTTCTGTACATAAAGATAATTGAAATGAAAAAAAAAACTTGGTGTTAAATTGGAAATTGCACAGAAAATTAATCAATTTTTTAAAAATATCATGTAGGATCTCTGTCCTTAATGTGCTGTACATTGTGATTTAATGCTATAACTAGTACTCCAACAACATTTTTCACTTTGTGTTGCTATGTGGGGGCAAACTTGAAATCTTTACTTAATATATACTAAACTGATCCTCTGTATATAAAGAGAATTGAAAATGAATCTTGATGTGAATGGAAGGGGAGAGGGAGCGGGAAAGGGGAGGGTTGCGGGTGGGAGGGAAGTTATGGGGGGGGGAGCCATTGTAATCCATAAGCTGTACTTTGGAAATTTATATTCATTAAATAAAAGTTAAGAAAAGAAAAGAAAAGAAAAGAAAAGAAAAGAAAAGAAAAGAAAAGAAAAGAAAAGAAAAGAAAAGACGAAAAGCAAAAATCATGGTTTCCTCTGTATATCAAAATCCCTGCACAACAAGTGGGGAAATCCCAAATCTCAACAAACAGGTAGGAGAGAAATACAAGGATATTGGAGCTGCCGGTTTTTCTGTGACTACCAAGAGGATACAGAATTCTCCAGAAAAATTCATGTGAATGGGGAGAGATTCCAAATTCCAATATTAAAATAAAAAATTATGCACCTGAGATAGGAATTAATCTCCTGGGCTGAGATCTGATTGTGAGATTAAGTTTAGGGAATAGGCCGGCGCCATGGCTCAACGGGCTAATCCTCCGCCTTGCGGCGCCAGCACACCGGGTTCTAGTCCCGGTTGGGGCACCGATCCTGTCCCGGTTGCCCCTCTTCCAGGCCAGCTCTCTGCTGTGGCCAGGGAGTGCAGTGGAGGATGGCCCAGGTCCTTGGGCCCTGCACCCCATGGGAGACCAGGAGAAGCCCTTGGCTCCTGCCATCGGAACAGCGCGGTGCGCCGGCTGCAGCGCGCTACCGCGGCGGCCATTGGAGGGTGAACCAACGGCAAAAGGAAGACCTTTCTCTCTGTCTCTCTCTCACTGTCCACTCTGCCTGTCAAAAAAATTAAAAAAAAAAAAAGTTTAGGGAATAGAGATGGGGCAAATAAAAGTAAAAGAAAAGGGTTTAAAGTTTGTGGAAGTTAAATGCTGTGTGAGATTAGGTTGAAGCTTGAAATTCAAATAGCAGGATTACCTGATCTTCCACCTCTTTTTTCATGATACTTACAATATTTTGTCTTCTAGACATGAAAGTTTTCCTGAGATTTCTACGGTTTACAACTTTTGGGTACGAAAGCTATAAACACAAGAATGTATTCTTGCTGATGCTGATATCAATGCTAGCTAAGGTTTTTCCATGTTTTTGTAACTAAGTAAAGGTTTCATTTGCTTTTCTGTTGTAATTTTTTTTGAGTCTTGATTGTTTGGGAAAACTGAGTTTTACATGGAATGTTTTGGCCAAATGGTTTGATAAAATGATGTCAAATATATGTTGTACTTATGAGGGAATTAACGTCCATGTGTGCAATGCAATCTTTGGAGATTATGGATGTGTGGGAGTCTATATCATCACTAAGCATGTATGTGGAGAGTGTGTAAATACCCAGGGTAGGAAGACTGATCGTTCCTCAGGTTAAAAGGACTCCTTGCCCAGATTCCACCTCTGGAGTCCATGGTGCATCACTTTCAACCCAGCAACTTGGTGCTGATTAACACCTGGAAGGAAGACAAACTCTAATCCAGTTGTGAAGGCCCTGTCAAGTGCTCCTGATGACTGGGATGTCCTTACAAACTGTTGAAAAAGACTGTAAAAGAGGTCTGGGGCGGGGAGTGCTTAAAAGACCAGTGGGTGCCGGCGCCGCGGCTCAGTAGGCTAATCCTCCGCCTTGTGGCGCCGGCACACCGGGTTCTAGTCCCGGTCGGGGCACCGATCCTGTCCCGGTTGCCCCTCTTCCAGGCCAGCTCTCTGCTGTGGCCAGGGAGTGCAGTGGAGGATGGCCCAAGTGCTTGGGCCCTGCACCCCATGGGAGACCAGGAGAAGCACCTGGCTCCTGCCATCGGAACAGCGCGGTGCGCCGGCCGCAGCGCGCTACCACGGCGGCCATTGGAGGGTGAACCAACGGCAAAAAGAAGACCTTTCTCTCTGTCTCTCTCTCTCACTATCCACTCTGCCTGTCAAAAAAAAAAAAAAAAAAAAACAGTGGGAAGTGCATGTATCACTCAAAGAGCCCTTAAAAATGACTCTGAGAAGTTTAACTATGAATTAGCTCAATCCTTAAAAATTACTAAAGAACCATGGGGGAAGATCAGTCAGGACTTAAATTGAGACAGGGTACACAGATGTGAATGCCTGGGTAAAATGGGTCAAATTTTCAGTACAAGCCCTCACCTCAGCCACAGGTGCTTGTTTCCCCTAGGATGGGATACCTATCCTGATGCATACTGGCTCTATACCAGGATGAGGAGACAAGAGGAAAAACAAGACTTGCAAAACCCTGTCATTGCTTTGCTTTTCCACACACTGCAAAGGTCAAACTCCAGGGCAATGACCTCTTTCTCCATAGGGAACATGAACTATTCCTCTGGGCTCTCCAAGCAGGGAGCTAAGTTCAACAAACTGTGAAAGAACTGTTGACTGGTACACACACTTTGAATATTACTTGTGAGTATGACAGCAGTAATTACGGAGCATTCCTTCTACCCTAGACTGATGTCTGGTGGTATTGTGGAAAGAGGAACTTCCATGTCCTATTATCATCCAACTGGACTGGGACTTGTGCTTTAGTTCAACTGTCTGTTCCCTTCACCCTGGCATTCCACAAAATACCCAAAGGTAAAAAGAAAAGACCATGAAAATAAAAATGAAAACGAGACCAAAAATTGTAAAAAGAAAAAAAGAAGAGATTGTGAGAAGTTAACTTTGGGTTCATTTTCAAAGTAAGGTGTTTAGCTTGAGTAGACAATTAGCTAGCATAATAGCTGGCAGATGTATGGAAAGTTACCTGTAGCTAGCCAGCGTAACAGCTAGGTTGCAAGCACCTGGAAAGTTCTTAGGCAAATAGCATGTTAGGAGTGACTAAAACAGCTGAAGTAAATGCTGGGAGGATTGTAAACCTTTAGTACTCAACCGATGAGGAACTGGAGAAGACATGCATACTAGGGAATAAATTTCTTGATGAAACTGCACTGGATGTGATGACTCACCAGTCTCCTGATCTTGTAAGATCATTTATAAATTCTCATTTTGCTGTACTTTCTGAGTCTGAGACCATCCTTTAAGGGGACATGTGAAGTTGTTCTTCACAAATACCATGAAAACATTGGGATCACTTTAGTTTGAAGTTGGTAGCTTAGTTCTGTTGTACTAGAAAATTGTTGAACTCTAGGTAAGTGATTGCCCAAAAAAGAAACAGCTTGTGTAATCACTCGTAAGAAACGATGCTTCTGTGTGCACTGGATGGGATAAAGTGTCTAATTCATGCCTTTTAACAGAAAAGAGTCACACTGCCCATCTGATAAATGAGGCGCCATCATTCTATTCGACTGTTCTATTCCTAGAATTGGAAGATTGATTTAATGGGATTGGGAAAATGATTCTTAGATTTGCTGCATACTCGTTTCCCTGTGCAAATGTCTTACCACTCAGTTACTAACCTGATTCTTCTCTCTACAGCCACCAGTTTAGCTTTTGTTATGATATTTATGGTAAAGTTTGAGACAAAGGCTATGAAGGGGTTTGTAAGATGTCACCTCAGTACACAACCGTGGCACATTGTTGACTGTGATATGAAGGTGATTGGGCAGGAGCAGATGCACACAGAGCCCTCCTCTCCATCTCCCCCCTTCTGCCTGAAGCAAAACATTTAATTCTCCATGTGCTGCATGCCCTTCCTTTCTAGAATAGAACATTCTTATGACTGAAGAACGAGACTTGATACTGAAATGGCTCAACACAAATAAACTTAATAAAATAATCCTTGCCCTCTGTTAATTACTCTTGTTTCTCTGTTACTTCCCACAAATTATCCACCCTAGAAATTTAAACTCATTTTCCTTTGTCTTGTCACTTCTCCATTAACTTACCATTTTTGTTTTTAAAAAGTATATAATCATTTCTAACTGCTTCTTTGGATCTTTGTTTTTCGTATAAAGGCCTCCAGGTAACATAGTTCTCCAATAAAATTTTTTTAAAGATTTATTCATCTATCTGAAAGTCAGATCAACAAAGACAGAAAAGAGGCAGAGACAGAAAGGTCTTCCATCCAATGGTTCACTCCCCAGATGGCCACAATGGCCGGAGCTGTGCTGACCCAAGGCCAGAAACCAGGAGCCTCCTCTGGGTCTCCCACGTGGGTGCAGGGGCTCAAGGACTTGGGCCATCTTCTACTGCTTTCCCAGGCCATAGCAGAGAGCTGGGTTGGAAGAGGAGCAGCTGGGACCAGAACCGGCACCCATATGGGTTGCCAGTGCTCCAGGCCAGGGCGTTAACCCGCTGCACCACAGAATCGGCCCCTCAAATAAAATTTATCTACTTTTTCCTGCTAATCAATCCTTTATCAGTTCAATTCACAGACTCCAGCCACAGAACGTAAGAAACTAGAAGACTGAGCATCAAGATGGCGGAATAGGAAGGGAGCACACTATTAGTCCAGGCGAGAGACAGTTTAATAAAAGTGGAGATACTGCAGGGTCAAGGAAGAGTAGGGGATGAAACAGCAGAGGAAACTCTTCCGGAACTAGTGATTCACAGTGGACCTGCGAGGAGAGCATAGGAGCCCACGTTCGGGACACCAGCGGCAGACTCAACACACCAGCGCTGGAATGCTAGGTGAGCCAAACCTCAATAGCCCGAGACATGAGCGGGAAAGTGGAAAGAGGAGACTAGAGGGAACGAGGCTTGAAACTCTGTGGGGAAAAGTTCACCAGGCTAACTAGAAGAGAGAGAGGAAAAAAA
The DNA here is from genome assembly GCF_033115175.1 of Lepus europaeus. Lineage (NCBI taxonomy): Eukaryota > Metazoa > Chordata > Mammalia > Lagomorpha > Leporidae > Lepus > Lepus europaeus. The sequence goes on from NC_084827.1 coordinate 24,828,028, forward strand.
AAGTGACCGAACCGGACACGAGTTTCTCTCCGCTCACCTCTCAAAGGCGAGCAAGACAAAGAGCAGGCGCCATTTTGGACATACGACATAAGCAGGGCGACCTCTGGTCTGCACCGGCCCTGAGCCTAGCAGAAAAACCTGACTCTGGGGGGGGGGAGGGGTGAAATAACAGGAGATTAGCATCTAACTTGGCAACCCAGTGGGAGACTGCAGGAAAATTGGAGCCAACACTGAGGGCAGCAGAGATTCCCTGTGTGGTCCTTGGGAAAGAGCTTCCAATCTCTGGCTCCTGTGGGTATATCATTCGCCTGCTAACTACTTCCAATTACGTTCAGCTGTGCAGAATTACTTCCCTTTTGAATCAAAAAAAAAAAAGAATGAAAGAAAGAGAGATTTACCATGCCTAACCTGGGAGTGTCACCTTTGGCACACCCTCAACCCTGAGAAACCAAACAGAGCTCTCAGGCCACACTCATCTCTAAGGCTCCATTGAAAGCAGACAGTCCACTTAATATAGAGCCATAGTATAACAAGAAAAAACACCACAGTAAAGAAACCAAATATCTCCAACATGCCAAACAACAAATGCAAAAACCAAGCTAACAAGAACAAGGAAGACACTATGACGCCCCCAAATGAAAAAGACACCCCAATTCAAGATTATGAAGATGATGAGATCAAAGAAATGCAAGAAGCAGATCTCAAAAAATTGATAAGAACATTAAGAAGTTCTCAAAAACAAATTCTTGAACTACAGAAATCCTTAATGGACAAGATAGAAAATCTCTCTTGTGAAAATGAAATATTAAGGAGGAATCAAAATGAGATGAAACAACTAGTACAACAAGAAACTGTGATAGTGACGAGAAATCATAATGAAATGAAGAATTCAACAGATCAGATGACAAACACATTAGAGAGCCTTAAAAACAGAATGGGCGAAGCAGAAGAGACACTATCGGACTTAGAAGACAGAGAACAGGAAAGGAAACAGGCGAACCAAAGAAAAGAAGAGGAAATTAGAAATCTAAAAAATATTGTCAGGAATCTACAGGATACTATTTAAAAACCTAACATTCGGGTTCTAGGAGTTCCTGAAGGCAAGGAGAGGGAGAAAGGATTAGAAGGCATTTTCAGTGAGATACTAGCAGAAAATTTCCCAGGTTTGGAGAAAGACAGAGGCATTTAGTACAGGAAGCTTATAGAACCCCTAATAAACATGACCAAAAGAGATCCTCACCACGACATGTTGTAATCAAACTCACCACAGTGCAGCATAAAAAAAGATTCTAAAAGGTGCAAGAGAGAAACATCAGATTACTCTCAGAGGATCTCCAATTAGACTCACAGCAGACTTCTCATCAGAAACCCTACAAGCTAGAAGGGAATGGCGAGACATAGCCCAGCTACTAAGAGAGAAAGACTGCCAGCCCAGAATACTATATCCTGCAAAGCTCTCATTTATGAATGAAGGTGAAATTAAGACTTTTCATAACAAACAGAAACTGAAAGAATTTGTTGCCACTCGTCCAGCCCTGCAAAAGATGCTTAAAGATGTGTTACACACAGAAACACAGAAACATGGTCACCAATATGAAAGAAGGTAAAGGAAGGAAACCTCACAGCAAAAGATCACAGGAAGCTCAATTTCTCTTTGACATAGAATTAAACTCTGATGCTCTGTTAAAGCAATGTGTTAAAGTAATCTATTATGTTCTCTTGATGTCTGTTAAATTCTAATTGTTCAAAAACAGCTGAATTTTTATTAAGAGCTATGGGTTACTTAAATATGTGCTTATTTTCAAAGATTTGAAGAATCACCTTGTAACAATGATCAAATTTTGTCTATGTTATGTCATGATTTTAAGGAATCTTATTTCAACCAGATATTTTGGATTTTGAGCCTTCTTGGCATTCTTGACAGGCATTCAAAAAATCAAAGTTTCAAACAATCTGGACTCTAAAATTTCCAGTAAATCCTGGACTTTGGTTTTTCCAGTTTGGGCCCAACTGAAAAAATCGAAGGACCTATGTCTCTCATCTTAGAGAGACACCAACTAATCAGTCTATTTGGATTATATTAGAAGTACTGTCAAGATGTGACGTGGTACTAAATTTTAAGTTTCTATAATGGAAAATGCTATTAATACAAATGTTTGAGAATTAAACAGTCTAATGATTTTGTGTTACTAGACATGATAGTTATCTTAATGAGAAAGCCCCAGAGGCCTAAAGGGTTAAATACTTGTAAAATCCTACAGGTGCTTCCAAAAATACTGTGAAGTAAGCAAGTGCCTCTTGTTGGTTGATGAGTTTATAATTTTAAACATGGCAACTTAAAGTCTTTTGTCATCCACAGTTATATATGATGTGCTGCTCATAAAACTAAAGCATTGTTGGTTCTGTGTTTAGCTGTCCTCCTATAGGTTCCTATGGACTTTTTCCAGCCACTTCTATTGTATTCAGTACTTTGGGATGGCTCTGTAAACAGATGAAGCCAATAATGTGTTAACAGTACCAACTGAGAGAAAGTATGGTTAACTGAGGTTACTAAAAAGAAAAAGCAATTCAAATCAATTGGCAATCTACAAAAAGAGTTAAAGATTTTAAAAGCTATTATTAAAATTGCTATATTGGTCTATTATGCTATGTTATATGTGTGTACATATTGTATGTCCACATGGGGAAATTTTATTAAGAGTTTTATTTTAAATGGCTTATAGATAAGATTGTCCATAAATTTAAGCTGCTAAAATCAATCAAAGATACATTTCAATTTGTGTGACCTGAATCTGTGTACCATATGTTTTAAATGTGTTGGTAGAAAGAAACTAAAAACATTTTAGATGGTTGTGCTTAAGTTTACTGGCTAAACAAACTACACCATGTTAGATACTTAAGAGGTGTTTTCAAATACATGATTCTTAAAATTTATAGAAGGCATTGGACCTTCTGGTAAATGTTTTCATAAGTTGTTATCTAATGGTTGAAACGGTTTGCTAAGTATTCATGTAATATTGCTATTGTCAGCAAGCGATCTAGGACTTGCTCCCTCATTTCTCTATTCTAAGCCCAACTTGTTCTTTCATTTCTCTATTCTCTTCAAGGTAGGAAACTAATTCTATTATGAAGGAATCTGTAGGATGCACAATTTAATCTTTAGACCTTATAAAAGAGATGGCTAACATTTTTCTGTAATAGCATAGCCAAAATAAGAACTTAAATAATAATCTCATAGCTAGATTCTCTTCGCCATCAGCGAAGTAAACAGTAAGTAGAAAAAACCTCCCTTTCAGACCAAAGGGAAAGAAAGTGTTAAAGTGAGAATATAATTTTCCTCATGGGCATTGTCTACCTTAGAAAAACTACTACAGAACATGCCTGTGACTATAGACTTGTAGTTCAGGCCACCGAAGATTAGAGATGGGACTTGGGCACTCCCTTGACTTGCATCCTCTGGTCTGCTTTAACAAAAACCAGGAGGAAAAGAAAGCTCGGCATCAGAAGCAATGGGTGGCAGGCCTATTAAGGGCTGATCTGTACAGTGATCTGCCCTCAAGCAGACCCAACAGGCCAGTCCACTGCAGTGGCTTTCAATGTGGTAAGCCTGGGCTTCAGCAGAAGTCAGCTTGTGAAGAGCCCTGGCAGCTCTGCCAAGAGTTGGATCACTGGAAATGGACCTGCCCTGGAGTCGAAGGATGCCCAGGTCAGAGCCACAGATCTTCTTGGCTCTAAGCTGAAAAGCCCTTCACTCAGCCCAACTTCCAAAGTGACCACTGCAGCTGAGGGGACAGCCAAGCAGGGTCAGCAACATTGCAGGCAGAACTGTAAATTTCTTGTTAGAGATGCCCCCTGCCTTTACCTGGCCAGCTCTCCTCCCAGGCCAGCCAAGTAATGAAAGTCAACAGAGTGCCTTCCCCTAGGAGGTTCACACCTCCCTTAGGATGTACCCCATGTGAAGAGATAAATAGGTCTGGGCCTCTTAACTTGCAAGGCCTAAAGCTCACCAGATTATTATCAAGCCCCTTCTATCAGGTTCTATTTGCCTCTCAATCAGAAAACTTAATTGTAGCTTAGACAGCACCTTTCTTAGCTCCTCTAATAATGACTCTGTCCTTTGTTCTAGGCCCTGTCTAGTGCACTTGGGCCTCATTCCTTTGTCATCATAACCTCTACTCTACCACCAATGGCTCTACTCCCAACCTGTGTGTACTGATGGTCCTCTTCCCCACTTAATGCTGTATAATTGTTCAAACCTGGTTAATGCCACTCTTAGGATCATTGGTTACTATCCTCACCCTGTCTTTTATGACCTTGTCTAAATATGATCAGAGTCGGTAAACTTGGAAGGCTTCCATAGCCTTGGCAACTCATGACGACAGCGTAGGGTTGTTATTGGTGCCATAAACTAGAGTGTCAATTTGTTGGGTCAACAACAGGAGTCACTGTGCACTTGCTGCTCATGTGGGATCTCTGTTCTTTATGTGCTGTCCATTTTGATTTAATGCTATAACTAGTACTCAAACAGTATGTTTCACTTTGTGTTTCTATGTGGGTGCAAACTGTTGAAATCTTTACTTAATGTATACTAAATTGATCCTCTGTATATAAAGAGAATTGAAAATGAATCTTGATGTGAATGGAAGGGGAGAGGGAGCGGGAGAGTGGAGGGTTGCAGGTGGGAGGGAAGTTATGGGAGGGGGAAGCCATTGTAATCCATAAGCTGTACATTGGAAATTTATATTCATTAAATAAAAGTTAAAAAAAAAGAAACTAGTAGAAAAGTTGTTCCTATTCTTCTTCTTCTTCTATATAAAATGTAGTAAATTGCATGAAAAAAAGAGGTAAATCTCAAAATCATTCAATGATTCAGAGACCTACTAGCATTAATGCTGTCCTAAGAAACTTTTTACAACTAATCTAACTATGTGAGCCATTATGGAATTGTTCTTGGAAATTAAATACTCAAGAAATTCATACTGCAGAAGAGCCAGAGCTGATGGCAGATCAGTGCTTGGTAATGATGAGCATCACTGACCAGTGTGCTTCTCTTAGGAAACCCACACCACAAAGCCTTCACAGATCATGACTTCATCCCCGCATCAAAGTGACCCAAGCCTTTTTATGCATTGCATTAATTTGACTACCTCTTTGCATCTTTTGCATCTTTGTACTTGCCGCACACTTGATGCAAGCTTAGATTACAAGCTGGCTTTTTTCCTGACCTGTGAAATGTGACTTACATGGAAATCTTTTAGTCTTTTAAATCAGATTAGTGGAATAAGTAAGTGATATTTAGAATATTGGCAAGACACATTCCTGATATAGAATCCAGATATTCTTGCCATGTTTAGTGATTATATTAGTCTGGCCAAATGAGCTAGTTTTGCTTATATTTTATAAAAGAAAAGAAAGACCAGTTACCAAAAATTAAAGAAGTAATAGTTAACAATATTATTTCTGAGATCAATTCAAGCCAATTTATTTTGGCTATTAGCATATTTGTTAAATCTAAAGGTTAGGAGCAATCATTAATGACCATTATTGTTGTTGTCATTAAAACAAACAATATATCTAGCATGCAGAATATGTCATAAATGTATGACAGATGGTATCCAAAAAGAAAGACTAGAACTTCAATCTTTTAAAGCAGTATGAAAATGATTGTTAAAAAGAATACCACAGAGTGCAAACTGTTGAAATCTTTACTTAATATATACTGAACTGATCTTCTGTATATAAAGAGAATTGAAAATGAATCTTGATGTGAATGGAAGGGGAGAGGGAGTGGGAAAGGGGAGGGTAAATTTGGAAATTTATATTCATTAAATAAAAGGTTTTTTTTTTAAAAAAGGATACCACGGAAATGAAAAGAATCATCAGGAATTACTACAAATAGCTATATACCAACAAATTGGAAATTACTACAAATAACTATATATCAACAACTTGGAAAATCTAAAAGAAATAGATTTCTGGACACATGCAATTTACCAAAATTGAGGCACGAAGACAAAGAAAACCTAAGTAGACCAATAGCCAAGACAGAATGAGTAATAAAGATCATTCCCAACAAATAAAAGCCCAGGAACAGATGGCTTCACTGCTTAATTTTGCCAAACTTTTAAAGAAGAACTAATCCCAATTCTTCTTAAACTACTCAAAATAACTAAAAGGGAGGCAATCCTTCCATACTCCTTCAAATGATGTCAGAATGACCTTAATTCCAAAATCAGAAAAATAGATAACAATGAAAGAGAATTACAGATCAATATCCCTGGTATGAACAAAGATGCAAAAATACTCAATAGAGTACTAGCTAATCAAATCCATTGACACATCAAAAAGATCATCAACCTGGATCAAGTGGGATTTATCCTTGGAATGCAGGAATGGTTCAAATTATGCAAATAAACAAACATGACACATCACATTAACAAATTGAAAAATAAAAACCATATAAATATCCCAATAGATGCAGAGAAAACATTTCATAGAATAAAACATCCTTTTATGATAAAGCCCTTAAGCAAAATGGCTATAGAAGGAACAGTCCTCAAAACAATCAAGACAATATGAGAATCCCACAGTCAGCATCACACCGAATGAGAAACCTGGAAGCATTTCAACTAAGGTCTGGAACTAGACAAGAATGCAACATTCACCAATTACCCTTCAACATAGTTCTGGAAGTTTTAGCCAGAGCCATTAAGCAAGAAAAAGAAATCAAAGAGGTAGAAATTGGAAAGGAAGAATTCAAATTATCCCTGTTTGTAGATGATATGATCCTATACATAGGGGAACCAAAGAACTCCACTAAGAGACAATTGGAACTCAAAACAGTTTGGCAAAGTTGAAGGATATAAAATCACCACGCAAAAATCAACAGCGTTTGTATACATAGACAATACCATGGTTGAGAAAGAACTTGTAAGATCCGTCTTATTCACAGTAGCTACAAAAATTTAAATACCTTGCAATGAATTTAACCAAGGATATGAAAGATCTCTACAATGAAAATTTAAAAACATTAAGAAAATAAATCAAAGAAAGAACCAAAAAAGGGAAAAATCTTCCATGTTTATCGATTGGAAGAATTAGTATCACGAAAATGTTCATATTACCCAGAGCAATTTACAGATTCAATGTAATTCCAATCAAGATAACAAGGATATTCTTCTGAGAGCTAGAAAACATGATCCTAAAATTATTATGGAAACACAAGAGACCTTGAATAGCTAAAACAATCTTAATAAAAACAAAGATGGAGACATCAGAATACCAGTTTCAAGACATATTACAGGGCAATTATCATCAAAACAGGATGGTACTGGCACAAAGATAAATTTCTGGAACAATGGAACAGATTAGAAAAGTCAGAAATTATTCCATGATCAAGAACCTAAATCTATGATCCAATACCATCAAATCACTAGAATACATTTGGGAAATAATGCAAGACATTGGCATAGGTAAAGACTTCTTGGAACATATCCCAGAAGCATGGGCAATAAAAGTTAAAAAATAGACAAATGGGACTACATGAAGCTAAGAAGATTCTGCACTGCAAGTGAAACACTCAGGAAAAGTGAAAAGGCAACTGACAGAATGGGAGAAAATATTTGTAAACTATGCAACTGATAAAGGATTAATATCCAGAATATATAAAGAGTTCAAGAAACTCAACAACAACAAAACAATCCATTTTTCAAAAGATGAAATTCAAGTGGCCAACAGAAACATGAAAAAATGTTCAGGATAACTAGCCATCATGGAAATGAAAATCAAAGCCACAATGGGCTTTCACCTCATCACAGTTAGAATGGCTCTCATACGGAAATCAACAAGCAATGAATACCGGTGAGGATGTGGGGTGAATGGTACCCTAATATACTGTTGGTAGGAATGTAAACTAGTTCAATCATTATGGAAGACATTAGGGAGATTCCTCAGAAATATGAAAATATATCTTCCATGTAACCCAACCATCCCACTTAAAAGAATTTACCCAAAGGAAAAACATCAACATATATAAGAGTTATCAGTATCCCATGTTTATAGTTGAATTCACAATAGCTAAGATATGAAATCAACACAGATGTCCACCAGCTTATGAATGGAAACACAATGGAATACTACTCAGCCTTAGAAAGAATGAAATATTTTACAACTAAATAGATGCAATTGGAGACCATATTCTTAGTGAAATCAGCCAGTTCCAAAAAGACATATATCTTATGTTTTCTGTGATTTGTGATAACTAATACAGACTTAAAAATGTAATGTGTATGAGTGAAATCGACATCTTGAGATTTGATTGTTGTTTATAGCTCTTGTCTGTACTCCCGAAGAACAGTGGCTTTTCCACTTACTATTGTTGGATTCTTTATTTAGCAGAGGATTAGCTTTGTGATTATAACGTAGATTGAAAGTATGTCCCTGAAAAAACTAAAATAATACAGGAAGGAGGAGGGAGGGAGGGAAGTATCATTATGTTCTTAAAACTGTTGGGGCCACCATTGTGATGTAGCAGGTAAAGTCACTGCTTGTGATGTCATCATCCCATTTGTGTGCTGGTTGAGCCCCAGCTACTCAACTTCTGATCCAGCTCCATGCTGATGTGCTAAAAAGGCAGCAGAAGATGGCCCAAGTGCTTGAACTGCTGCCATCCATGTGGAAGACCCTAGGAAACTCATGGCTACTGGCTTCAGACTAGCCCATCTCCTGCCCTTGTGGCCATTTGGATAGTGAACCAGCAGATATTTCTCTCTCTCTCTTTCTCTCTCTCCCTCTCTCTTTTATTTCTGTGTGTGTGTGTGTGTGTGAACTCTGCCTTTCAAATAAATAAAAAAATCTTTCCAAAAAACTGAATTAATGGTAAAACTACTACTCAAACAGTTATACTTTGTGTGTCTCTGTGGGTGCAGTCTGTTGAAATCTTTACTTAGTATATACTAAGTTGATTTTCTGTATATAAAAATAATTGAAAATGAATCTTGATGAAGAATGGGATGGGAGAGGGAGTGGGAAATGGGATGGTTGTGGGTGGGAGGGAGGTTATGGGGGGAAAAGCCACTATAATTCAAAAGTTACACTTTGGATGTTGAGAGAGCGGAAAGATGGCGGAATAGGCAGGGAGCACACTATTAGTCCAGGGGGAGAGAAAGTTTAATATAAGTGGAGATACTGCAGGGTCAAGGAAGAGTAGGGGATGAAACAGCAGAGGAAACTCTTCCGGAACTAATGATTCACAGTGTACCTGCGTGGAGAGCATGGGAGCCCAAGTTCGGGACACCAGCGGCAGACTCAACACACCAGCGCTGGAATGCTAGGTGAGCCAAACCTCAATAGCCCGAGACACCAGCGGGCAAGCGGAAAGAGGAGGCTAGAGGGAATGAGGCTTGAAACTCCGTGGGGAAAAGTTCACCAGGCTAACTAGAAGAGAGAGAGGAAAAAAATAAAAAAAGTGACCGATACAGACACAAGTTTCTCTCTCTCCACTCACCTCTCAAAGGCGAGCAAGACAGAGCAGGCGCCATTTTGGACATACGTCATAAGCAGGGCGACCTCAGGTCTGCACAAGCCCTGAGCCTAGCAGAAAAACCTGACTCTGGGGGGAGGGGTGAAATAACAGGAGATTAGCATCTAACTTGGCAACCCAGTGGGAGACTGCAGGAGAATTGGAGCCCACACTGAGGGCAGCACAGATTCCCTGTGTGGTCCTTGGGAAAGAGCTTCCAATCTCTGGCTCCTGTGGGTATATCATTTGCCTGCTAACTACCTCCAATTACGTTCAGCTGTGCAGAATTACTTCCCTTTTGAATCAAAAAAAAGAAAGAGAGATTTACCACACCTAACCTGGGAGTGTCATCTTTGACACACCCTCAACCCTGAGGAACCAAACACAGCTCTCAGTCCACACTCATCTCAAGCCTCTAAGGCTCCACTGAAAGCAGACAATCCACTTAATCTAGAGCCATAGTGTAACAAGAAAAAACACCACAGTGAAGACACCAAATATCTCCAACATGCCAAACAACATACGCAAAAACCAGGCTAACAAGAACAAGGAAGACACTATGACGCCCACAAATGAAGAAGACACCCAATTCAAGATTATGAAGATGATGAGATCGAAGAAATGCAAGAAGTGGATCTCAAAAAATTGATAAGAACATTAAGAAGTTCTCAAAAACAAATTCTTGAACTACAGAAATCCTTAATGGACAAGATAGAAAATCTCTCTCGTGAAAGTGAAATATTAAGTAGGAATCAAAATGAAATGAAACAACTAGTACAACAAGAAACTGTGATAGTGACGAGAAATCATAATGAAATGAAGAATTCAATAGATCAAATGACAAACACATTAGAGAGCCTTAAAAACAGAATGGGCAAAGCAGAAGAGAGAATATCAGACTTAGAAGACAGAGAACAGGAAAGAAAACAGGCAAACCAAAGAAAAGAAGAAGAAATTAGAAATCTAAAAAATATTGTCGGGAATCTACAGTATACTATTAAAAAACCCAACATTCGGGTTCTAGGAGTTCCTGAAGGCAAGGAGAGGGAGAAAGGATTAGAAGGCATTTTCAGTGAGATACTAGCAGAAAATTTCCCAGGTTTGGAGAAGGACAGAGGCATCTTAGTACAGGAAGCTTATAGAACCCCTAATAAACATGACCAAAAGAGATCCTCACCACGACATGTTGTAATCAAACTCACCACAGTGCAGCATAAAGAAAAGATCCTAAAATGTGCAAGAGAGAAACGTCAGATTACTCTCAGAGGACCTCCAATTAGACTCACAGCAGACTTCTCATCAGAAACCCTACAAGCTAGAAGGGAATGGCGAGACATAGCCCAGCTACTAAGAGAGAAAGACTGCCAGCCCAGAATACTATATCCTGCAAAGCTCTCATTTATGAATGAAGGTGAAATTAAGACTTTTCATAGCAAACAGAAACTGAAAGAATTTGTTGCCACTCATCCTGCCCTGCAAAAGATGCTTAAAGATGTGTTACACACAGAAACACAGAAACATGGTCACCAATATGAAAGAAGGTAAAGGAAGGAAACCTCACAGCAAAAGATCACAGGAAGCTCAATTTCTCTTTGACATAGAATTAAACTCTGATGCTCTGTTAAAGCAATGTGTTAAAATAATCTATTATGTTCTCTTGATGTCTGTTAAATTCTAATTGTTCAAAAACAGCTGAATTTTTATTAAGAGCTATGGGTTATTTAAATATGTGCTTATTTTCAAAGATTTGACTAATCACCTTGTAACAATGATCAAATTTGGTCTATGTTATGTCATGATTTTAAGGAATCTTATTTCAACCAGATATTTTGGATTTTGAGCCTTCTTGGCATTCTTGACAGGCATTCAAAAAATCAAAGTTTCAAACAATCTGGACTCTAAAATTTCCAGTAAATCCTGGACTTTGGTTTTTCCAGTTTGGGCCCAACTGAAAAAATCGAAGGACCTATGTCTCTCATCTTAGAGAGACACCAACTAATCAGTCTATTTGGATTATATTAGAAGGACTGTCAAGATGTGATGTGGTACCAGACTTTAAGTTTCTATAATGGAAAATGCTATTAATACAAATGTTTGAGAATTAAAAAGTCTAATGATCTTGTGTTACTAGACATGATAGTTATCTTAATGAGAAAGCCCCAGAGGCCTAAAGGGTTAAATACTTGTAAAATCCTACAGGTGCTTCCAAAAATACTGTGAAGTAAGCAAGTGCCTCTTGTTGGTTGATGAGTTTATAATTTTAAACATGGCAACTTAAAGTCTTTTGTCATCCACAGTTATATATGATGTGCTGCTCATAAAACTAAAGCATTGTTGGTTCTGTGTTTAGCTGTCCTCCTATAGGTTCCTATGGACTTTTTCCAGCCACTTCTATTGTATTCAGTACTTTGGGATGGCTCTGTAAACAGATGAAGCCAATAATGTGTTAACAGTACCAACTGAGAGAAAGTATGGTTAACTGAGGTTACTAAAAAGAAAAAGCAATTCAAATCAATTGGCAATCTACAAAAAGAGTTAAAGATTTTAAAAGCTATTATTAAAATTGCTATATTGGTCTATTATGCTATGTTATATGTGTGTACATATTGTATGTCCACATGGGGAAATTTTATTAAGAGTTTTATTTTAAATGGTTTATAGATAAGATTGTCCATAAATTTAAGCTGCTAAAATCAATCAAAGATACATTTTAATTTGTGTGACCTGAATCTGTGTATCATATGTTTTAAATGTGTTGGTAGAAAGAAACTAAAAACATTTTAGATGGTTGTGCTTAAGTTTACTGGCTAAACAAACTACACCATGTTAGATATTTAAGAGGTGTTTTCAAATACATGATTCTTAAAATTTATAGAAGGCATTGGACCTTCTGGTAAATGTTTTCTTAAGTTGTTATCTAATGGTTGAAACGGTTTGCTAAGTATTCATGTAATATTGTTATTGTCAGCAAGCGATCTAGGACTTGCTCCCTCATTTCTCTATTCTAAGCCCAACTTGTTCTTTCATTTCTCTATTCTCTTTAAGGTAGGAAACTAATTCTATTATGAAGGAATCTGTAGGACGCACAATTTAATCTTTAGACCTTATAAAAGAGATGGCTAACATTTTTCTGTAATAGCATAGCCAAAATAAGAACTTAAATAATAATCTCATAGCTAGATTCTCTTCGCCATCAGCGAAGTAAACAGTAAGTAGAAAAAACCTCCCTTTCAGACCAAAGGGAAAGAAAGTTTTAAAGTGAGAATATAATTTTCCTCTTGGGCATTGTGTACCTTAGAAAAACTGCTACAGAACATGCCTGTGACTATAGACTTGTAGTTCAGGCCACCGAAGATTAGAGATGGGACTTGGGCACTCCCTTGACTTGCATCCTCTGGTCTGCTTTAACAAAAACCAGGAGGAAAAGAAAGCTCGGCATCAGAAGCAATGGGTGGCAGGCCTATTAATGGCTGATCTGTACAGTGATCTGCCCTCAAGCAGACCCAACAGGCCAGTCCACTGCAGTGGCTTTCAATGTGGTAAGCCTGGGCTTCAGCAGAAGTCAGCTTGTGAAGAGCCCTGGCAGCTCTGCCAAGAGTTGGATCACTGGAAATGGACCTGCCCTGGAGTCGAAGGATGCCCAGGTCAGAGCCACAGATCTTATTGGCTCTAAGCTGAAAAGCCCTTCACTCAGCCCAACTTCCAAAGTGACCACTGCAGCTGAGGGGACAGCCAAGTAGGGTCAGCAACATTGCAGGCAGAACTGTAAATTTCTTGTTAGAGATGCCCCCTGCCTTTACCTGGCCAGCTCTCCTCCCAGGCCAGCCAAGTAATGAAAGTCAACAGAGTGCCTTCCCCTAGGAGGTTCACACCTCCCTTAGGATATACCCCATGTGAAGAGATAGATAGGTCTGGGCCTCTGAATTTACAAGGCCTAAAGCTCACCAGATTATTATCAAGCCCCTTCTATCAGGTTCTATTTGCCTCTCAATCAGAAAACTTAATAGTAGCTTAGACAGCACTTTTCTTAGCTCCTCTAATAATGACTCTGTCCTTTGTTCTAGGCCCTGTCTAGTGCACTTGGGCCTCATTCCTTTGTAATCATAACCTCTACTCTACCACCAATGGCTCTACTCCCAACCTGTGTGTACTGATGGTCCTCTTCCCCACTTAATGCTGTATAATTGTTCAAACCTGGTAAATGCCACTCTTAGGATCATTGGTTACTACCCTCACTCTGTCTTTTATGACCTTGTCTAAATATGATCAGAGTCGGTAAACTTGGAAGGCTTCCATAGCCTTGGCAACTCATGACGACAGCGTAGGGTTGTTACTGGTGCCATAAACTAGAGTGTCAATTTGTTGGGTCAACAACAGGAGTCACTGTGCACTTGCTCCTCATGTGGGATCTCTGTCCTTAATGTGCTGTACATTGTGGTTTAATGCTATAACTAGTACTCAAACAGTATGTTTCACTTTGTGTTTCTATGTGGGTGCAAATTGTTGAAATTTTTATACTAAATTGATCTTCTGTGTATGGGGAGAATCGAAAATGAATCTTGATGCAAATGCAAGGGGAGAGGGAGCGGGAGAGGGGAGGGTTGCGGGTGGGAGGGAAGTTATGGGAGGGGGAAGCCATTGTAATCCATAAGCTGTACACTGGAAATTTATATTCATTAAATAAAAGTTAAAAAAAAAGTTGCACTTTGGATATTTATATTTATTAAATAAAAGTTTAAAAAAATAAAAAACCTGAATATATGAAATATATGAAATCTGTTCCTTATATACAAACAAATATTTTTAAAGTACCAAAATTGCATTCATTATTCATGTTCTCTCTGCCCATCTACTCATGTACGCTACTCCGTAACAACTGGGGCACATTCGCCCTGATGAGTGACAAGCCAGGCACTTGTATTTGTCTCTCACCAAGCACAGAACAAAACAGGTGCCCCTTCATTCTCACCTGTGTTATAAGAGATATGAACTTGATGCTAGAGATACTAAGAATTTGGCTAGTTGATGACAGAAGGGAAGTGTTCCAGAGACTCACCAGTTGGGAGAAGGCACAGGAAAGGAAGGAACTCTAAGAGGACCTGGGAAATCAACTGTGAAAACAATCAAGAGTATGGAGCAGGTGTTTGGCATGGAGACTAAAACACTGCTTGGGGCACCCACATTCCATATCAGAGTGCTTACCTGCCATCCATGTGGAAGAACTGGGGCAAGTTCCAGGATCCTGGGTTGGTCTGGCCCAGCCCTTGCTGATTCAGGCATTTGGGAAATGAACCAGCAGATGGAAGATCTGTGTGTGTGTGTATGTGTGTATCTTCTCTTCAAATAAAATGAAAATTAAAAAGAAAAGAAAATATCCAGGAATAGTCACCTGCTTCAGATATTCTGCAACATTTGAGTATGAGGTTGAGGAATGGTACACAATCTTTATAAAATCTACTCTTTTCCCTTAAAACAAAGCAAAACAACCTAGAAGAGACAGATGGCAAGATAACTAAAAAAGATTGAAGAGAAACTTCAAAGGGCACATGCTCAGTTGTGAACATAGTCACAGGACAATGAGTGTCCCAGGGTTGCCTCTAACTAGTATCTTAGCAACTTAATAGATGTTTATTTTTGACCCAAAAAATGCTGTTATTCACTTGTTGCTTTTAATTATTGATATGCAAAATCTACAGTTTCATAAATCCAAGCCATAAGTAACTTTTACTACTATCCTAAACCTAATGTATGATTTTATTATAAAATTTTGAATACTGAAATAAATATAGCAATTCTTTCATTAAAATTTCATTGAGAAACTGATAACAGAAAGCAATTTCTACCAAATATTTAAAATCTAGATAATCAATGAATGATTATAAAATCATTTAAAGATTGTCGGTAAATAATTATGGCATTTAAAGACATCTTCTAGAAAAGAGAGACTAAATATTTTAATGGTCTCGTGTGCTATGTAGATGATATCTACTTGTATAATTGATCATCAACATCATTTGAAGAAAAAAAGCAACTAAAGCACGCAGTCTAACCACTTTCAAAGGTATGCATTTAGACTCTGGTACAATGCTCTTTCCTTTAAATCATCTGTCTGCTGTTGATTTAGACAACTTTAACAAAATGATTGCTTTGTTTTTGTTTTTTTTTTTTTTTTACTTTACTCAACAAATTTTTTGTTGTTGTTGTTCATATACCCCAAAGGCTTAGAAGTGTTTGCCTGGCAATTAAATTATGTTTCATATTTTAACTTAATTTACTGAGTTTTGATCAGGAAAATGGAAGTACTAATCAGAGTTTTTACTTTCCATATCATGAGACTTAAGAACTTGAAATAAGTCCTTTAAACTAAGAGACAAACATTTTACCTAAATTAGATGGAAGTTTGATTTGTGGGGGGGTCTCATTTCCTGGTTAATATATCATACCATCTGATTTCTCCAGCAGTGATTAACTTAAGATCAGACTTGTCAAAGGATGGTATCAGACAAACACAAGGCATGGGTGAAGACTAGGGCCATTAATACTGGCCTAGAAATTTTAGTTACGGAAAGCACAATGAGAAACCAGGGCAAAGAACACTAGCTGAGTTCAACTTCAGTTCTAAATCTGAGAGTCAAATAGTCTTTCTTTCCCTCCCCTTCTTCTCTCTCCCTTGTTCTCTCTCTTCACATACTCACACATTTAATTCTAATATCCCTTGAGGTAGGCACAAGTATTAATTCCATTCCACAGATGCCTCTCAACTTTTTTTTTAACCTCAGACGGTGCAAACATCACCCTCACCCCTTGATTCAGATTTCTGAACCGTTTCTCCTTCATTGGAGAACACCTGGAGGACTGGTTCAGCATGTCCAGTGAAGAAAACAACCAATGAGGTAAATCCAGGAAGACTGTTCAGCTGAAGAGATATGCTCCATTGACGGCTACATGAGTGATATGTGAGATATTACTGGATAGATTTAAAGATTTAAAGTAAATTTTCAGAGATGGGAATTTGTCCTAGCAGTTTAGAAACAGCTTGGAACAGCCAAATTCCCAATTGGCGTGTCTTGATTCTAAACCCAGCTGTGCTCCCAGTTCCAGTTTCCTGCTAATGCAGACCCTGGAAGGTAGCAGGTGATGGCTCAAGTCCTTGGGTCTCTGCCACCCAAGTGGGAAACCTGGATTTAAATCCTAGCTCCCAGCTACTGGCCCAGTTCCAGGTTGTTACAGACATTTTAGAAGTGAATCTCTCTCTCTACCTTTAACAAAGTAATACTACTAATAATAATAATATTTTTAAAAAAGATTGAAGAATGAATACTTTTTCAAAAATAAAGTTTAAAAATTTAAGTAAGAGAAAACACTAGAAGGTGCAGAAAGAAGTGTGGCTGGAACCAAGAGGTCAAATCAGAAGTTTTTACCATACTGCACTGAAGAATCCTGGATCTCAGGGCAGGCTTTGTGGCACAGAAGGTTAACGCCACAGTTTGCACTGCCAGTATCCCATACGGATGTTCAGTTCAGAAGTTGAACTCCCTGCTAATGCACCTGGGAAAGTGGCAGAAAATGGTGCTTGTCCTTGGGCCTCTGCACCCACGTGGGACACCTGGATGAAGGTCCTTGCTCCTGGCGTCAACCTGGCCCAGTTCTGGTCATTGCGACCATTTAGAGAATGAACCAGCAGATGGGAGATCTCTCTATGTGTCTCTCCTCTCTCTGCATCTCTGCCTTTCAAATAAATAAATCTTAAAAAAAAAAAAAAAAGGAATTCTGGATCTCTTGTAGTGAGTGTTGCTCTGTACAGTCAAGCATAGTTCCAGACATCATTGAGCCATGGAGTAGTGAACTCTAGAAGGGACAGAGACTGTTCCCCACCTCAATTCTGTGCCCTTCCAAATTCCTAATAGTGGCAAAACTGGGGAATCCTCATGATTTTGTCATATACCTGCTTAAATTGGCTGTTACCTCACATCCCTGTCTGCCTTGCCCAGAAATAATGTTGTGAATTTCCACGATTCCTTCTGCACTTAAGCTCTGAGGCTGTTGATCTCCCCTGGATTTTGCTAAAACCCACTGCATCTGCCTGCTCTTCCATTCTGATGTCTTCAGTTTTCCTCTGTAGCCTGGATTTCACCTCTCTGCTTGGTATTTTCTATAAACACTATGCCTGTTTTGACTTTTTATTCTGGTTTCTTCCAATGTACTCCTATCATAAGAATCCCCTTAGCTTAATCTCTACAGTACAAGCAAGCTCCCCAAACTATAGCCAGGGCCTAACTCTACTTGTTTTCAACTCAGTCAATTCTGCTTCATGATTCTGATCTTTCCTGCCTACTGCTCCAGTTAGGATGAACTTCTCTCTTGCTCCACTTCCTTAATTTATTTGTGTTGGAATGTTTATGCTGTAATAGTTTATATTACATATCTCTATTTTAACAAGCACATAAATATGTTATTTTATATATTACTATGCATGTTGTATATTCATTATTTGAAATGTGCGGGATTCTAAGTATTTCAGACTTTGGATTTTTTAAAATATTTTAATCTAGATAATAACGAGAGTGCTGGCCCAGTGCTGTGGCAGTGCTGGCATCCCATATGGGCACTGGTTCGAGACCTGGCTGCTCCATTTCTGATCCAGCTCTCTGGTATGCTGAGAAAGCAGTAGAAGATGGTCCAAGTCCTTGGGCCTCTGCACCCACATGGGAGACCTAGGAGAAGCTCCTGGCTCCTGGCTTCGGATTGGCCTAGCTCTGGCCATTTTGGCCATCTGGGGAGTGAACCAACGGATGGAAAACCTCTCTCTCTCTCTCTCTTCCTGCCTCTGCCTCTCTGTAGCTCTACCTTTCAAATAAATAAAATAAATCTTTAAAAAAATAGGGGGGTTCCAAGTCTAAACAAAATTCATTTGTGTTTCACATGTACCTCAAATACGTTGCTTGGATGTCTAGTCTTCTGCGTTTGACAATGGCCTGTCACATGAGATTAGGTGGTGTCATGTTGACACTTAAAAAGTTTGGAATTTGGGGCTTTGGATTTTCAAATTAGGGATGTTCAACCTATAATAAACAATGTTAGTGTGTTTTAATAGTCTCCCTCAATTTTTTTCCACAGATTGCCCAAGTGAGAATTCAGACACCACAGGATATTGAGAAAATGCTCTGGACTCACTGGGCTTCTCAAACCATAACATAGGTGCCAATTGCTTAATTCAAAAATTTAGCAAATGTTAATAGACCATGTACTACATGCCGTGCACTGTTCTAGCCATGGGGGATATTCAAGTAAACTGCACAGAACAGGGTGTACTTGCATGGAGTATGCATCCTAGCAGGAGGAAACAGACAATAAGAGTAAATAGATAAAATTCACAGTGATAACTGGTATTACAGAACTATTTTTATTTAAAAATAAAAATGAGAGAGAAAGAAATCAGGTTGAAAAGGTAAGACATGTTCACTTTAAAATGTAAAAGATAATTGCTAACTCACAGAAATTAAATGCAGATAGCACTTCCTCCAAATGTTTTAAAAATATTCATGTATTTATTTTAAAGTCATAATGACAAAGAGAGAGAGAAAAAGAGAGAGGGAGAAAGGGCGGGGGCGGGTAGGAGACTTCCATCTGCTGGTTCACTCCCCAGATGGCCATAATAGTCAGGGATGGTCCAGATTGAAGCCAGGAACCAGGAACCAGGAACTCCATCCTGTACCCCAAAGGATGTGGCAGGAACTCAAGTACTTGGGACATCATCCTCCACTTCCTAGGTACAACTGGGAAGTAGATTAGCCAGGCCTTGAACCAGATACTCCTGTACGGCATGCCAGCATCCCAAGTGGAAACTTAACCCACTAAGCCACAATGGCTCAAAAAAAATGTAGAGAACTTAATTCCCTATACCCAAGCTAACACTATTTTAATATTTTGTAAAGTATTTGCCAATCTGAGTAATGTAAAAATGGTATCTCATTATCAGTTTAATAATAATTCCTTCTGTTTTAAAAGAAACTGAGCCATTCATACCATCTTTGTTCTTTTTGCTCATGTCCTTCTACCATGTGTTTTAATATTGATTTGCTTAACAGCTCTGAACATATTAGGAGAAATTAGTACTTTGTGGCCCATGCTGAATGTGTTTTTTCAACTTGGGTTTTTGACTTGTCCCTGATATTGCTTTCAGGCAAAAGGCAAGCTCCATTTTTATATATACAGTTTGTCTCTAAGCATTTGGAGAGTAAATGGGACTGAGGTCAATTTCCCCAGTAGCAAATTCTAAGATGAAGTTTCATGTGCAATTGATTTTTTTTTAAGAAAGTGTCCACAGGAAAAATTTCCTAGTAGAATGGGAGAAGAAGAACAGGGAGAGAGATGAAGCCAAGAAAGAGTGTAATTTTGTGAAGAAGTCTCCAAGCGGCAACTTCAGGCTGCTCCCACAAGAAGTCCAATTAAGGGCAATGAGAGACAAAACCACAGTGGATGGAAAAGAGGGCTTTGTGGGAGCACTGAGAGTATCTTTTCACAGTGGGTGGGCCAAGGGTCAACCTAAGGAAAGAATAGGGAAGTATCAAACCAGCATCTGATTTCAATGTGCAAATCTCTTCTTATTTATCTGTGATTAATTATTAAACTAGGAAACAGAAGGAATCCACCCAGTCAGGAAAATTCAGTCCACTCTAACCTAGTCACTAATGATTAGTCACAAATACCTTATTTCTTCTCTCCCTCGCCTCTTTCTGTATTTTCCATTCAGGCCCAAAGGTAACAGAGTTATGAGAAAGTCTGTTTTCAGTAAGTTGAAGGTAAGGCAAGTATTCTGGCACAGCACATTAATACAACCCTTAAGATACCTGCAAACCATAGTGGAGTGCTTTGCATTGAGTCCTGTCTCTACTTCTTCCAACCCAGCTTCTTGTGAATGCACCTGGAAAGCAGCAGATGATGGCCCAAATACTTGAGTTCCTCCCACCCACATAGGGGATCTGGAGTTCCTGGCTCCTGGCTTCAGTGTGGCCCAACTGTGGCTGTTGTAGGCATTTGGGGAGTGAACCAGTAGGTGGAAGATCAAGATGTAAGTCAAACATACAGCATATGGGTGAAATATTTGCTCACATCACTTGGAGATTTCTGCTATTCGTCCCCTGACACCACTTCAGCTGGACACTTTCAAAAGTCTATGCTAAGCCTACACTGCTTTCAGAGAAGTTACAATTTCTTAGGCAGTAAATAATATATCTGTGCCTAGTACCCCAAAGTACAACGTATTTTGTGATCTCTAATTCACTGTTGCTTATCACTTCATTTGAATTCAACAAATATCTAGAGAATACTGGCTTTCAATGTACTGCATATTAAGTAAATATGGACAACAGATTAGATATAGACTTTTTTTGCTGTCAAAAGCCAAGACTGATAAATATGAAATTAATATAAAATATATTTAAGTATGAACATATTGACAAAAGTATGGCACAATGGACTATATAATTTTATTTAAAAAGGACAATGAACCATATTTTAGAGTTGTCTATAGCAGAAAAACAGTTAAATATTGATGTAAGATTAATCAAGTAGGCAGACAGAGTCCTATCACAGATAACTCCAGTATTATATGACTTAGAAAAAAAAATTATTTCCCTTGCATTAGACCTGAAATTCATTCTTGAACAATCCAGGTGACCTAGGGGCAAAACCAGGGTTAGAAAGAAATGCACTTAATGTGCTGTATTGATTGAAATCACATAAGTGTACCATGAAGATGCAATTTTCCTCCCTGCTAGCTCCCATGGTGGCCATTCTGACACTGCCCTCTCAAGGATGAATGTCAGGGTGACAACCCCAAATTGAGATAAAAAATACCCAATATTCCTTTTACATCTCAGATGGTGGCAGCGACAAATATAAAGGTCCAGCTCTCCCACTGGCAGTCATAGCATCCTGTGAGCAGTCACAGTGCCATGATGCAGAAGTGTCTCCAGTTTGGGAAGAAGCTGTTCTCTCTGATGGAAAATTCTCCAGACCAGAGTTTCCTAAACTTTGAACTTCTAACAGATGATCAAGGTCCTTGCAAAACGTGGCCTGTGATTCGGGAGGTCTGGAGTGCAGTCTGAGTTTGCATCTCTAACAAATTCCCAGGTGTTGCTGATGCTGTTGTCCCAGGACCAGAAGCAAGAATCTAGAATAAATTTTCGAGATGTCACTAAGCTATTTTTTTGCTGTTCTTCCACATTCTTCTATAACCTGTTTAAAGCTGTTTGTGCTATAATGTAGCCAGTAAATTAGATTACCCAGGAGAGCAAATGTGTAGACTATTTCTTAACCCTAGAATCATTTGTGAAACAATGCAAATAAACAAACACCCTTGCCCCACACCAAATCCATTAAGTCAGTACTTTCAAAAGTGCAGCTTAGGGTTTTTTGTTGTTGTTGTTTGTTTTTTAAACACAACTTTACTGAGATGTAATTCACATGTCACACAATTTACCCATTTAAGTGTACACCTCGATGCTTTTTGGTATAGTGACAGATTCTTACAACCATCAGCATAGTCAGTTTTAGACCATTTGGATCACCTCAAAAACACAACACCTATTAGGAATCTTCTCCATTATTTGTGTGGAATCTTATACACATGTCTTTTAGATAAAATTTATTTACAATGTTGTTCAAGTCTTCTATTTTTCTTATATATTTTCTACTTACCCTTTCTATTCCTCATTTTTGTAAATATTAGTTTATTTATTTGAAACACAGAGTCACAGAGAGGGATAGGGAGAGACAGGGGGAAGATATCTTCCGTCCACTGGCTCACTACCCATATGGCCACAATGGCCAGGGATGGGCCAAGCTTAAACCAGGAGACAGGAGCTTCCTCCAAGTCTTCCACATAGGTAGTAGGAGCCCAAGTACTTGGGCCATCTTCTGCTGCTTTTCCCAGGTCATTAGCAGGGAACAGGATCAGAAGCAGAGCAGCTGGGACACAAACAGGTGCCCATACAGGATGCCAGTTTTTAGGCTGCAGCTTTACCCACTATACCACAACACTAGCATCTCTATTCATTACTAAACTTGGGTTATTAAAAAAATTATTAGGTAATAGCTGAATTATATTTTCTCCCTTCATTTCTGTCAGTTTTTGCTTCATGTATATTGATGCTCTGTTTTTAGGTGTGTATATATACTTACAATTGCTGTATATTCATGGTTAATTGACCCTTTTATAATTATAAAATACCTTATTTAATCTCTAGTAATTTTTAAAATTTAAAGTCTACTTTGTCTGATATTAGTATAGTCACCAGTTTTCTTGAGGTTGCTGTTTGTATGATATATCTTTCCCATCCTTTTACTTTTTTCTTACAATTTTTCTTTAATTTTTCTGAAGTCACTTTATTCACACAGCTCATTTTCTTCCTTGATATTGTTAACACATCAAAAGAAGTAAAATGTAAACGACTTCAGTGCCAACTGACCAAATAGAAATCTGTTTCTCGAAAATTCTCGTACCATATGTTTGAAAATGGAACACATTCTTCTTTCAAACAGTGCTCTTTTATCTCTTCTCCAAGGTCTTCTCCAGCTCCCCAGTTCTAGTGGTCTCTGGCCACAGGCACTCTCCCCCTCTCTGGCCTGGGCATCACATGTAAGAGTAGTCAACTTCACTTCCTTCAACAGATGATAGCACCAGTTTTCATCAATATCTCCTATGTGGTCACCAGTCGTCGTGGTAGTGAGAGTTATGAAGGATGGGTCTGGTGCAGGTGAGCATTCAACATTCCTCTTGCCCCAAACAACTCTAGGATGCCCCTCTTCTGATTGTCCCTGAATACATGAGGCAGGAACTTCCTAACAGTTAAACAAGACAATGAGCAGGATGTATCCAAGTTGTGCTCATTGGGAAGGCTTCTCACTTATCTTGATTCAGGGTGCTTTTAGTGCTGCTTCCTTCTGAAGGAACATCCTTCTTAAGCCTTGCTCTTCCTCCTGTTGGTTGGCAGAGGATAGTGGAGCAGCCAACACACAAAACTACCATTTGTGAATGGCTAAAAAACATGGTGGTTTGATAGCATCCAGGGCAGTTCACATCCATGAAGTAGGAACTGGGGCTCTGCACCAGGTGCTGCTTCTTGCATTTTTCTCTTCTGGAGAGGGATAGAGGAGATCCGTTGTGAGAGACGTGCTCGCATGGGTAGGTTGTCTCTTCCAGAAAGGCCATTGTTTTATTTTTTATATTTTTATTAATATATAGTACTTGTACATTTTTGTGGGGTACAGTGTAATATTTCAACATATTTACATAGCATAAACCAATCAATCCAGGCAACTAGCTTTTCCATTTCCTTATCTTTTCTTTATGCTTGGAGACTACCTGCCTCTATCTTTCAGTTTGTTTCATAAAACATATACTGTATTATTATGAAATATAGTCATCCCACAGTGCTTTAGAGCACAAGAGCTTATTACTTCAATCTAACCCTACTTTGAAACCTTTTAGTCAATCTTATATGATACTCTCATTCTTCCAAATTCTAGGAAGTTCATATTGTCTATTTTTAACTTCCATATGTGAGAGAGAACATTTGTATTTGTCTTTCTGTGTCTTTTTATTTCACTTGACATAATGATCTCTAATTCTATCCGCTTTGCTGCATATGTTAGAATTCCTTTTTTATTACAGTGTAATATTACAGTTTTATATATATATATACCACATTTTCTTTATCCATTCATTAAATTAGTAAATATCTAGTTTGAATCCATTTCTTGCCTATCATGAATAGTACTTAAATAAATGTGGTACAGGTGTCTCTTTGATATAATAAATTCATTTATTTGGACATATGCCTAGTATGAGATTGTGTATCATATGGAAATTTTATTTCTTGGCTTTTAAAATTCCTATCATAAATTATGTTTCTACATGATATCAGCCCAATAAAATATTATATACTACATACTTATATATAGTATGCATATGCATATATACTATATATGTACATATTACGTATATAGTATATAAGTGTATTATATTATGCAATTGCTTTTTAAGTCAGTTAAGAAAGGAGAGAAAAAAACACATTTATACTGTCATTTTTTAAAGATTTATTTATTTGAGAGGCTGAGTTACAGAGAAGCAGAGGCAGAGAGAGATAGAGAGAAAAGTCTTCCATCCTCTGGTTCACTTCCCAGGCCAGAGCTGCACTGATCCTAAGCTAGGAGTCAGGAGCTTCTTCCAGCTCTCCACATGGGTTCAGGGGCCCAAGAACTTGGGCCATCTTCTACTACTTTCCCAGGTCATAGCAGAGAGCTGGACTGAAAATGGAGCAAGCAGGACTGGAACCGGTGCCCATGTGGGATGCCGGCACTGCAGACGGCAGCTTTACCCGCTATGCCACAGTGCTGACCCCAATACTGTCTTTTGTAATTACATAATGATTCTTATCAGGGTTCTTTTTTATCTGTGTGGATTCTAATTACTGTCTGGAATTCCCTTGCTTTCAATCTGAAGAATTTTCTTTTGTTTTTCTCCTAAGGCATGTCTGGAAATGACCAATTCTCTGTTTTGTTTATCTGATCATGTCTTTACTTCACCTTCAGTTTTGAAATGTAGCTTCCCTGGATACAGAATTCTTTGTTGAGTTTTTTTTTTCTTTTTCTTTACTTTTAATTTTTAATTTCTAAGTTTTTTTTAAGGTGAGCACTTTATATGTTTTGTCACTGTTATTTTCTTTTTAAAAAAATAAATTTATTTATTTGAAAGTCAGGCTTACAGAGAGAGAGAGACAGAAATGGAGACAGAAAGAGAGAGATCTTCCATCCATTGGTTTACTCCCCAGATGGCTGAACGAGGCCAAGACCAAGAGCCTGGAAGTTCAGCCAGGTCTCCAATAATGGTGTTAGGGGTTGAAGCAATGAGGCCGTCTCCAATTGCTTATACAGGCTCATTAGCAGGGAGTGAGCTAGATGGGAAGCAGAGCAACAAACAGGAAATCATTAAGATGGTCATATAAGATGCTGGTGTCACAGGTAGCTTAACTGACTACACCATCAGGCTGGCTCCTCCCAGAGTCTATTTTCTATATTGTCACTTGAACATGTAACCTCTTTGAAACTGAATGCATTATAAGGAATAAATCAGCATTTTGAGTCCAAAAAAAAAAAAACCAAAATAAACTAACACACTATGTTCTTGAATATGGAAAACAAAAAAGTCAAATCTTTTTGTCCACTTACTATAACTTTTTTAATAATAAAAGAGTCTGGAGGTGAGTGTTGTGGCTCAGAGGGTTAAGCTGCCTCTTGGGACACTCACATCCCATTTCAGAATGCCTGACATCAATGCCAACACAAAGAAAGTGTCAAGTTCACATATGGATTTTCAGTAACATTTCAAATTTTTCCAACTTCTTAAGATCACTGTTGAAGATAACAGTAGCAGTGTCTGTATATATTTAGTTGGCGAGCAGAAGCAAAAAATATAAAACATTTACTTGGACTCAAAATTTTTTTGCAATTATTAGATCTTTATTCTGTAAGTTTACGATTATGGTACTGTAACAGAGCTGCTGTTCAAGGCCTAGAACAGGCAAAGTCTCAAAATATTGATAGCACTGTACATCATTTTCACATTCAGTATGTATGGCTTCATGATGGCTTCTCCTGGTTCTTTTACTTGATGACATTATAGTGTCCTTGAATTTGGTTGGTTAATCATGTATAGCTTTTTTAACCCATATCTCTTTGAATTCCATACCCAGTAGATGCTTAGGAAACTAATTAGTTTAGATATCTACAGGAAGTCCTTATAAAATGCAGTGGTGACCATTTGGTACAGGAGTATGCTGCTTGGAACACTCACATCCTTGATTGAGTGCCTTGTTCAAGTCCAGGCTTTATTGAATGCCTTGTCAAGTTCCAGCTTCCTGCTAATGTGTACCCTGGGAGGTGGCAGCTTCCTGGCACCCACACAGAAGACTCATATTGAATTCTTGGCTCCCTGCTTAAGCCTGGCCCAGTCCCTGACATTGTGGACATTTGGGGAATTAACCAGTGGGTGAAAAATTTCTTTTTCTCTCAATCTTTCAAATAAAAAATCAAAATAAATAAGTAAAATGTGATGGAAAATATACTTCTAGTGTATCATATCACAAGTTTCCCTCAATATGATTAGAAAACAGTCAAAACAAATTCTAAATAAGACAATTTACTTTAGATATCTTTTGACATATAAATATCATTCTTTCTTCTTTTTGAAAATTGCATGTTATCCCATTGTACATACACATTATAATTAACTGAACAATATTCATGTTGACATACATATGAAATTTTTCATTACTTTTCATTTGTTTATCAATCCATGTTATTTGCCATGTAGAGTTCCTTGAGTTATATTTCTCTGAAAATTAGTAAAGAAGAAATAAATACAAGTAAGTTTTTTTTGGTTGTTGTTCCTACTGAGCTCTGATGAAAAGATAACTAGATTAAGATTCAAAAGAGAAGGTTCAGGTCATCAGTACTTCTTTGTCATATTAACTAGGCCATTTCACTACTCTGAGTTATATGTAATGTCTTCCATTTCACAATAGAAGTAATATTATTTGTCACAGCTCTTATGAGGACCAATATTTAAAGTACCTAACAATTGAAGCCGGCGTCGCTGCTCAATAGGCTAATCCTCCGCCTTGCGGCTTCAGCACCCCAGGTTCTAGTCCCGGTCGGGGCGTCGGATTCTGTTCCAGTTGCCCCTCTTCCAGGCCAGCTCTCTGCTATGGCCTGGGAGTGCAGTGGAGGATGGCCCAAGTGCTTGAGCCCTGCACCCCATGGGAGACCAGGAGAAGCACCTGGCTCCTGGCTTTGGATCAGCACAATGCGCCAGCCACAGCGCGCTGGCCACGGCGGCCATTGGAGGGTGAACCAACAGTAAAAGGAAGACCTTTCTCTCTGTCTCTCTCTCTCACTGTCCACTCTGCCTGTCAAAAAAAAAAAATACCTAACAATAATAGCTGCATTTGCTAGGGGTTTTTTACTCATATGTGCCAGTTTTTAATGCTATTACATCATGTATATTATTAAACTTGTTTAAGAGGACAAAAGATACCATTATTATCTGCTTTATGTAAAGAACACCAGAGATTAGAGAAGTTGATTATCTTACTGCTCCCACATGAGAAAGTTAGTATGATTATAAAAAGCCTAAGCAGGGCCGGCGCTGCGGCTCACTAGGCTAATCCTCCGCCTTGCGGCCCCAGCACACCGGGTTCTAGTCCCGGTCGGGGCACCGATCCTGTCCCGGTTGCCCCTCTTCCAGGCCAGCTCTCTGCTGTGGCCAGGGAGTGCAGTGGAGGATGGCCCAAGTGCTTGGGCCCTGCACCCCATGGGAGACCAGGAGAAGCACCTGGCTCCTGCTATCAGATCAGCGCGGTGCGCCGGCCGCAGCGCGCTACCACGGCGGCCATTGGAGGGTGAACCAACAGCAAAAGGAAGACCTTTCTCTGTCTCTCTCTCACTGTCCACTCTGCCTGTCAAAAAAAAAAAAAAAAAAAAAGCCTAAACAGTTTAGAAGGAGGATTTCCTACAGGAACAGTGAGCCAAATTAAATTGACAGCTGGAAGAACCAGAGAGTGATTGAACATAACCAGTAGTAGCAGCCCAAACTAAGAAAAATTTAAAATGCATTAATAAATTCATGGTCAAAGCCAGAAAGAATGTATTTGAATTCAATTACAAAAAGAGGAAGACAAAATGATGATGTTTCCAATTTGGCAACTGGGATTCCAGATTGGGCTCTTTCACCTACTGATTGTTTGAGTTTGCCAAATGACTTATTCTCGACAGGCCTCAGCTGTTTACATGGGAATTGCACTATGTGATGTCATAGACTATTGTGCTAGGGTAAGAACAAAATAATAACTCTTGAAGATGACCTTACCATAACTCAATATGCACAATAAAAACAAAATCTTTATAACATATTCATGGATTCCACTGGTCCAAGTTTCTGAGTCACTCACTGATTCTTTCGTTTAACAATACTTGTTACACACCTACCATATGCCAAGCACTGCAGCAAGTAGTGTTCTGTCAGTGAACAAAACAAAGTCCTCCTTTTCTTATTTTACAATCTAGTGAAGGAGGACAGAAAATAAATACATAACATGTTTTATGTCAAATGGTGCTAGATACTATAGACCAAAGAATACACAAGGGATGTTGGTGGTGGAGGGAATTATCCCAGACACAGTGACCTCTTAGCTCCTCGAATACACCAGGTTTTCTACGAAATGTGTAGCAGGTGATTCATCTGCCTGAAATTTGCTTCCCCTGAGGATTCCTTGGGTTAACTCTGTCTCCTACGTGAGCCCCAACACGTGGCACACACCCTCTCCACCTCTCTGCTCTCTGTGGTACTTTCTTTCCCCTCCTAATAGGTCATACAAATTGCTTATCTGTGTGTTTAATATCTGTCTCCCCCAACCAGAACATGAGTTCCAAGAAGGCAAATCTCTTTTTGTCTGTTTTGCTCCAGTTTGTATTCCAAACCCTATACAGTACCTGATAAAAAGTAATACTCAATAAATTAATGAATGGATGAATTGATTAATAGGTAAATGAATAAATTAGGAGGAAGTCTGGAAAGTCTTCTCTGATGAGGTGACCAAATAGCAAAAGCTTGAATTTAAGAGTTAAAACTCAGGGAAAATTGTTTAAGTGTTCAACATCTAGTTGGTAGATTTTTATGTGGTCTTAAAAATAGGTTTAAAATTATATCTATGGGCTGGCGCCGCGGCTCACTGGGCTAATCCTCCGCCTTGCGGCTTCAGCACCCCAGGTTCTAGTCCCGGTCGGGGCGTCGGATTCTGTTCCAGTTGCCCCTCTTCCAGGCCAGCTCTCTGCTGTGGCCCGGGAGTGCAGTGGAGGATGGCCCAAGTGCTTGGGTCCTGCACCCCATGGGAGACCAGGAGAAGCACCTGGCTCCTGCCATCGGATCGGCGCGGTGCGCCTGCCGCAGCGCGCCTACCGCGGCGGCCATTGGAGGGTGAACCAACAGCAAAAGGAGGACCTTTCTCTCTGTCTCTCTCTCACTGTCCACTCTGCCTGTCAAAAATAAAAATAAAAATAAAAATAAATTTAAAAAAATTAAAAAAGAGAAAAAAAATTTATATCTATGAGGATTAAAAAATACTATGGAAATTACTTATATATTTAAGTGAAAATGCAAGATTCAAATATTTGCAAGTGTTATTATTACAATGATGTAAAAAAAAAGTCTATAGAAGAAAAGTTAGAAAAAATTTGCCAGAAATTACCAGTATGTTAGAGTGACTATTGGTGATTTCACTTATTATTTTTACACTTTACAAAGTTTTATACTGTAGTCATATCTTCGACATGAAAATAAATTTAATTTTTAAAAAAGCTAATCTACGTAATGCTTTCATTCCTGATATTATAAAAGTGTTTTGTTTTATTTGTGTTTTATATTAAAAAATAGATTGAACAATGTCAGTAACCTCTGCTAAGAGGGATCCAGAGTTGAAAAGAACACCCCAGAGTTAAAAACTGGAAATGTGTCACCAAAAGACACACATAAGAGGTGGAAAGGGAGGAGGATCAATTAGCATTCCTTCTTAAACAACATCACGTGTTTCTTGAGTCTCTCTTCCGGTAAGATAAGCTCCAAGGGGAGGAAATCTTCTCCACTGGGTGTGCCTCTCAGGAAACCAACATAGTGCATGAGTGAATATAAATACAACATAGCAACAGGAAGAGGAAATAGCCCTAGAACCCACATTAGCCTGAGCTGTTCGATTACTTTGGTGACGAAGAGATGATTGAGGATCAGCCTTATGTATTAAGAGCTAAAGTATGCAAGGGATATATTATTCCATTTATTTTTAAAATAACTCATTGAGGTAGGAATCTTATTACCAAATTTCAAATGACAAAATGAGAAACATAACTTGTGCAGAGTCATACAACCATGATTCAAATTAGGTCCAAATTTCACTAAAACATTACTCAAAACTCATATGTAGGTGGGAGAGAAGGTGCAAAAATATCTAATATTTCTCATAGGCCCCCTTTTCAACAACATTTCTGGGTGCCTTAAATGTTATTTGCTAAATCTTGTCTTTAATTATGATTTTTTTCTTGCAAAAAAAACCTGAAATTTTTGAACATGGCTCCAGCTTCCAGAGCTACAGCAGCGTGAGCCTAGGGAATCATGGATCTTGGCCCAAAAGCTTCTACAGTATTCAGACTGCCAGGGTCCTGCGAGGGAAAGACTTGTGGTAGTGAGGGAGCCACTTTATTTGAATAGATGTCTTTGCAATGAGTTGGGAACAGCTTCCTTGTCTCAGTGCCTGCCCTCTTGGGAGCAGCTATGTCAGGAGTAGTTTTGTAAGCAGAGATTAGGTGAAAGCAGATACCTAGAGGGAGCCTGAGGCTGAAATAGAAATTTTGCAATTGGACGAGTTGACCAGCTCATGCCTTGCAGTGATGCCTTCTGTTGGATCAAATGACTACTTAGTAACCTGTCCCAAGATAAACTGGTAGCTGAAAAACCAGTCTTTGACATCAATATTTTACTATGTATATATACATGTTCACATATGTACATTAATGAAAATATTAAAACACATTAGATTTAGTTTAAATACAACTTATACATTCCAATACTGAAGAAAAGTGCATTGATTTGTACTCCTGGATGTGGTTTGTAGCCAAATTGTTGAGAAATAAAGTAATATGTTTCTGTTTATTTTAAGTGGCATACATAATGTCTCCTTGTAATACCTCTCAGTGGAGTTCACAGGAGAAAGGAAATGTCTTGAGTTTTGTCTTTTCCTTAAGTGATGATACTGGAGGCCACACAATTGCCTTTAAACTCAATTATCTCACAACTGAATGCTCTGATAACCTGCTAAAACCAGAAAGTGCAGCGTTATTAGTGAGCCAGAGAAAGAGGAAACCCCAGAGCAGCCATCTGCTGTCTTCATTTCTCTGCAATCAGCCCCTTCGTATCCCTGATAACAATGACAGGAAAACTTCTCAGCCATCACTGCCAGGTCTGTATCAGATACTTTGCCTTTCACAATGAATTCTCCGTCCTCAGAGGCCTCGATGTGGAAACTTGCAGGATTCAGGTGGAGATAATCAGGTGCTCTCCACATCTTCCTTATGCACCTCCCATTATTCCTGCAGAGGTGAAGGCTGCACACCTCAGCGGCTCTGGTCACGTTGACAATGTAGCTCCCTAAATCAGAGCTCACAAACTGCTTCACCTTTGTACAGTTGCCCTAGAAATGTAGAAGCAAACGGGTTTTAGTGTTTTTCCTGGTATTGATACAATCAGAGCTTCTAGGCCCACAAGGCAGTTCTTTGCACTTGACTGAAACCTTGAACCTTATGGTTTAGTGCCAGTTGGTGAACTCTGAGACTCCTAGGCTCTATAACACAAGGGTCCCATATGAGTAAGGGGACAGGTCTAAGGGTCTGTAGATGGGAAAAGTATGTTACAGGTGGGCTAAGAAACTGAACTTGCAAATGGGCCCCAGAGTTAGCATATGAGACCTTGCCTTCCTCCAGTTTATATCCTTTTTTCCTCCTTCTAATGTACAAGATAATGGGTGTGAAAAAAAAGAAGTAAAGTAACAAACTCAAATTCGGATTTGTACCAGAGCTTTTACACCTGGACTACCATTCAGTGACAGGATGCCTTTCATGATTGTGTTAGAACCTAAATCATCATATTTCACTCAATTCTTTTTGGATGTCAAACTGTGGGTTTTCTCATTAATTCTGTTCAGACATTGTTTGATCTGGGTTCTAATGTCCATATACAATTCAAATATAGGCAAGTCAGCAGGCTAACTAGGTCATTTATATGTGTGTGATTCCTATTACAAGTTTTAAACAGAGGCCACCAAGCTGTGCATATAGCCCCCTGATGGAGCTCTTCTCAGGACTCACATGGCAGCTACAGTGGAATTTCACACCTGGAGTCAAGAATTGCTCCACTCCATTTGCATCTAATCCTCATAGGTGGTCATAGTCATAAATATTTCCATGAAATATAATCTCAATAACAGCAAATTGAGTCTACAGAGTCTAAAAATAATATCATCATCCTGGCCTTATAAAAAATTTAATTTAACAAAATGTCTTCAGGATGCAAGTATTATAATTCAAGTCAAAATATGTGACACTATAAAGATATAAACTAATGACACAGGGAAACACAGAAGAGATTGTGATTAATGTGGATTGGGGAAAACTCAGAAGATTTTTCTCAGCTGGGAGAAATATGAAGAGATACATAAATCTTATTTTAAATACTATTAATTTTCAGCTGATATCGCTGTAGAAAAAATAACTTCAATATGAAGATTAAAAAGTTATTATCTGATACTACTTCTCAAAGTAGAATAAAGTGCATTTAATGTAGTGGTTGAGCATATGGGTTCCAGGGTCGAATGGTCTGCGCTTAACGCCAGTTCCACTACTAACTAGATATTGCACTGGTCAGGTTTCCACTCTTGTTTCCTCATCTGTAAATGAGGATGGCCACTATCTCATATGATCAGTAAGTGGGCAAATCCAAAACAAAAGTTCTTAGCTAGATAGTAAATAGTCAACAAGTGTCCATGTTATGATTGTTATTTTCACAAGTTAATAATGTTTACTGACTCATTGTATGTATTGGGCACTGATATGGACTTTTGTTATAAAGCTGGTTTACAGTGTGGGCCATGAGAGCTTTATTGAAATGAGCTGTGCAGGAAAGCAGAGTAAATACTCTAAAAAATGTGGAATATGCCATCGAAGTATGGACTTACCTTAGATGAAGTCAAATTCATGTCTCCCCAGATAACAATGCCTGCAGCTCCCAATGCAGCACTTTCTCCTATGGTACTGATTAGGTCTTGCTAGACAGAAAAGAATAGAGTTCATCATGACTTTGGCTATAGGGCAATCCACCAGAAATTGAGATTAGAGACTGAGTTCATTGAAGCAGGGCAGGACCTGGGCTCCTGTATTCTGAGAGACTATTCTCCACTTCTCACAGAAACACAAATGCTCAGTGAACCAATGTTCAAAATCATCTTCCAAAGCAGAAGCAAATTCATATAAACATGTTTAAGGAAAAACACAGTTCGCCATGGGAGAAATTATTTGAAGGCAATTAGCCTGAGGGTAGTCATAAAAAATTTGCTTAAATGAAGTTGACTAGGGGCATATACCTAGAATCCAACCTCAATATATGATCCAGAAACAGAGTCCAAGCATTTTCTTTCTCCAAATGCAATCCTCTTAAGCAGAATCCTTCCCATTTTGTGACATACCCCAGTGGAACTTCGCCTCCTTAGTTACTCAGGTTCCTATTACTTCATTCTCAAGGCCAGGCAAAGAAGCAATGTTAAGAGCTTGCTGATTTGGTCCAGGCTGTG
This sequence comes from Lepus europaeus, assembly GCF_033115175.1. Taxonomy (NCBI): domain Eukaryota; kingdom Metazoa; phylum Chordata; class Mammalia; order Lagomorpha; family Leporidae; genus Lepus; species Lepus europaeus. Next base: position 24,862,000 of record NC_084827.1, read on the forward strand.
TACTTAATCCCTGGCATTATATGTGTTTAATTTCAAAGTGCCTGACTTCATGGACTTTATTTGTGAGTCATCCATTCACAGTAAAGGCACCTGGATTTTTCCAGGTTAAGATAGATGAAAAGATTTCAGCAGGAGGAATTTTTGTTTTATAATCTGAAAGATTTATTGTTTTAGTGTTTAAAAATTAATATAGGGAAGGAAATGAAATCAGCATATGAAAGAATGACCTGCACCCCCATGTTTATTTCAGCAGAATTCACAATAGCTAAATATGGAATGAACTCAGATGTCCATCAACTAAAGATTGGATAAGAAATTATGGTATACATATACACTGTGGAATACTACACAGTGGTAAAAAAAATGAAATCCTTCATCAAGATTCATTTTCAATTATCTTTATATACAGAAGATCAACTTAGTATGTACTAAGTAAAGATTTCAACAGACTGCACTCACACAGACACACAAAGCATAGAGTACTGTTTGAATAGTAGTTTTACCATTAATTCACATAGTACAACACATTAAGGACAGAGATCCTACATGGGGAGTAGGTGTACAGTGACTCCTGTTGACTTAACAATTAGCACTCTTATTTATAACATCAGTAATCGCCCAAGGCTCTCATCATGCACTGCCAAGGCTATGGAAGCCTCTTGAGTTCACCAACTCCGATCTTATTTAGACAAGGCCATAGTCAAAGTGGAAGTTCTCTCCTCAAAATGAATCTTGATGAAGAATGGGATGTGAGAGAGAGTGGGAGATGGGATGGTTGTGGGTGGGAGGGAGGTTATGTAGGAAAATCCGCTATAGTCCAAAAGTTGTACTTTGGAAATTTATATTTATTAAATAAAAGTGGAAAAAAATTTAAAAAATGAAATCCTGTCATTTGCAACAAAACAGTTGCAACTGGAAATCATTATACTTAATGAAATAAAGTCACATAGACAAATACTATACATTTTCCCTGATCTATGGTAAGTGATAGAGAAGCTAAAAGATAATCTATAGGAGTAAAATTGACATTTTGAAATTCAATTATTTTTAACAGTTCTTGTCTCGACAGTTAAGGAACGGTGTTTTTTTCTTCATACTATTTATTGAACTCTTTACATAGGGTAGGGTTAATTTTATGAGTATAATGTTAACTGAAAATTGATCTTCATAAAAATTAAGAATGGGAATAGGAGAGGGAGGAAGAGGAAGGGTAGAGGGTGGGAGGGAGGGTAGGAAGGATCATTATGTTCCTGAATATATATATAGGACATATAAGAAATTTGTGTACCTTACATAAAATTTTTTAAAAAAACTTAACATGCGGTTGTTGTTGTGGCACAGTGTGTTAAGCCACCACCTGCAATGCGGGCGTCCCATGTTAGAGTGCCAGTTCAAGTCCCAGCTCCTCTGCCTCTGATCCAGCTCCCTATGTGTCTGGGAAGGCAGTAGATGTCCCAAATACTGAGGCCCCTGCCACCCATGCAGAAGACCCAGATGGAGCCAGACATAGCTGTTATGGGCATTTGGAATGTGAACGAACAGTTATAATCTCTCTCTCTCTTTCCCTCTCTGTCTATTTCTCTCTTTCTCTCTCCCTCTCCTTTCTCCTTCCCATCCCCATGGCTCTACCTTTCAAACAAATAAATATTTTTTTAAAATTTAACATGTTCTAGGGCATTTCAGGGAGAAACTAAGAGTTGAATCTATATTTCACTCTTTAGAATACTAAGTATTCACTTTTTACTTCAAAGATGAATTTGCAACAGTTATGTGCTAGTAAGTGTATTGAGTGATTTGGTGAAAAATAAAAGGAGAACCTTACACTATACTTTTCCTTTGCCACTTATATTAATGTCAATACTTGAGAGAGAAATCTATAATCTGACACTTAAAGATTATAAGATTCCAGCTTTTTTTTTTTTTTGTCCTCCTGGGCAATTTTCTTATAATTTTTGAAAAGGAAAAAAACTTTAGTTTAAGGTAATTTCCTTTTCAGATTCACATCCATTCCCATCCCCATGACCACAGTACCTGTAGAACGGATCAGAGCTGACTGTTCTGACCAAGGAGGCAGACTTTTGGGAGACTCAAATAAAAAAGTGTAGGCAAAAGTATTTTTAAAATTATGAGTGGTGTGATGAGTGAGATGGAAGAGGAGCCATCCATGCAGCTTCTGGACTGCAGATGCTCCTGGTCCATGTCCTCTACCCCTTTCCACAAAGACATATTCCACCACTTCAAAACTTCCTTGGAAGGAAATGAGATAGTCGCATGTTGTGGTCTGAAGGGCAGAAATCCTCAGCTGCCTTCCTTTGGGTGGAAGCATTGTCATCAAAAGAGGAGGAACACAAAACATTTGTATTTTCTGTTTATAAGCTATTGAACTGTATTCAATAAGTTTAGGAGCTTACAGATGTTTGTAGTGACATCCACACCTTCTGAGGGTGATGCTAGTTTCATTCCAGTGGGTCTTTCCATGTCATTGTGAGATGGTTTATTGGAACTGATGTAAGATGGCAAGTCTTCAGGTACATGTTTGAAGGGAGAGGAGGCTATAATAGATATTAATGCAGATTTCTCCCCAAATTAGCTCACAGTCACTGAGCAGAGAGCAGGATACTACCCAAGTCACAGAGCAACTGTGTTTGGGCTGCAGAACAGCCAGGATACCACCAACAAGGGAAGTCACAGATCAAATGCCTCTGAGTGGTACCCCGAAGAGTATGAGCCATATGGATGACATCACATGAAAAGAGAAATAGAGGAATACAGACGTAATGAAAGTGGACTCCCAGGGCCCAGAGGAGTGCAGAGCTGCCTGGCCTCTGCCCATTATCAAGGAGATTGAATGACAGTTTCAGAAGTGGGAGATAGGGCTACATACACACAAGACTCTTCCCACACCGGAGTTTCAGTCCCAGATGTTGAACAAAGTGCACATAAGTGAGATACCCACTATGGGGAGCTGGAGCATCACGAATGAGCTCCCTCTGAGGGAACATTCATTAATGACAGGGATAATTATCTTAAAGTCTATTAGCCATGGAAACACTTTCAGTTATTTTTAAAGCATAATATCGAGTTATACCTAGGTTACATTTATATGTAAGTAGTGTAGGCAACCTTCTGTGTGAAATCAGGTGTTACTGCTTCCATATTATTCTCTCAAGTATGGTTGCTGCCTGCGATTCCATTCTTAGATACCCCATCTTCAACTTTAGATACATGTGAACTTCTTTAGTGCTTCCAATTTTCATATGCATTTTCTCATTTGACATTCATAATGTTTCTGTGATGTAAATAGGCAAGTAACACTGACCCATTTCAGACACTGAAGTCCAGGAAGATTAAGAGATCTGCTACTTTTTGGTAAAGTTTTTTTCTAACCTTAACTGTATGTTAAGTGTATATTCTAAAGTGCGCAGATTTTTGGGAAAGTCAAATACAAAAGTCCTCAGTAATCTGAATTTGGTATAAATGACCATCAAGTATTTTACAAATTGCAATCACATTTTTATGGTGGATAGGATACAGTGGTAAGTATGCTGATGACTTAAAATCTTGCAAACAGCTTGCTGCTCAGAAGATAGAAGGGGTAAAATGTGAGACCTAAACTGTTCCTTCTTTCCTGGGGGAGAATGGAAGTTTATCTGAAGCAAAAGCTACCAGAGAGATAGGCATCCCCAGGTTTGCAGAACATGCAAAATGTACCAGTAATCTGAACTAATCTCTACAAAAGAACATTTTGTTCCTAAAAGTTTATTGTTTCTCCTAAAAGTGTATTTCTTATCACTAAATAAAGAGATTTTTTGAGCCAAATATAGGAAAGAATTCTCACAGAAGAAGGTGGTATTATATTTCAATTCCAGCATTGAGATTGTTCTGTGAAGATTTAGGTAACTTCTTAAAATCTTCCAGATCATACTAATTGTCATTCTTCACTAATCACTTTATTTACCACTGATTTTTCTGGGCAGTATGAATGTCAGCTCACCGTGGACTTTTTTCCCTTCCCCATCTTGTGCATGGTGTCTGAGACACAGCATTTACTATGCTTTGTACATTGGCACTCTTCTCTCTGATGAATACAGCTCCCCCCACTGCCCGCTCCATGCTCCACAGATACCTGCTAGTCACAGTAGAGTCCCCACCTGGGTGTTTCCCAAGCCTCTTCATTAGGATACCAACACTCAGAACGCCTTTATATTTTAACACATGCTGGTGAATTGAAAGTTGTAATGGTGGAAAAAGAAGAAATATCTCCATTAAACTATATTAAGCCCTTGGTATCTAGTAATATCTTAAAACACTACTACATCACAGATATGAAGGCCTAACCAAGTCTCAAATTTTCTCAGAGTAGAAACTATAAATATAAATATACAATTCCAAACACTAGACTACTAACTGCTTTCCCTAGAGGTTTCCAGTTAAGTGTCTATACTAGCAAAAAGGAGAAAGAGGAAGGAAAATCTAGCTAAAAATTCATCTGTTTTTTGCATTATTTATTTTCACCTTTTTTTTTTTTTTTTTTTTTGGACAGGCAGAGTGGACAGTAGAGGGAGACAGAGAGAAAGGTCTTCCTTTTGCCGTTGGTTCACCCTCCAATGGCCGCCACAGTAGGCGCGCTGCTGCCGGCGCACCACACTGTTCCAATGGCAGGAGCCAAGGGCTTATCCTGGTCTCCCATGGGGTGCAGGGCCCAAGAACTTGGGCCATCCTCCACTGCACTCCCTGGCCACAGCAGAGAGCTGGCCTGGAAGAGGGGCAACTGGGACAAGATCGGTGCCCCGACCGGGACTAGAACCCGGTGTGCCGGCGCCACAAGGCGGAGGATTAGCCTACTGAGCCGCGGCTCCGGCCACTTTTCACCTATTTTAAAAATTACCTCCTGGTTTGTATGAGGTCTTTGGCTGCCTGTAGACAGGTAAAAATAGACAGAACAGAACTTCTATCTGTAGGTTTAAACTTGGGCTACAAAATGGTGTACTAATGATTTAAGTATTAAGTTTAAAAACACACAACTGTTACCAGTTTTCCATTCGTTGCTGTCACAAAGGCAAGAGAAAGCAAGATGGCTGAATTCATAAGCTCATCTACTTTTTGCAACTGTCTTATAATTTTAGCATTATCGGGAAGCTGAAGTCAGGAGCTAGAGCCAGGGAACAAACTCAGGCACTCTGATATGAATGAGGGAAACTCAACTGCTAAGCCACACACTAACCCACTGGTATTATTTTTTTTTTATTTTAATTTAATTTTTTTTAATTTCATTTTCCACAAACCTTTTGAAGTTTCCTTGTGCAATTTAGCAGTGTCATGTATATTCACATTGTTGTACTCCCGTAGGCTCTTTAAAAGCCAAGATTATGCAATTGATGGGCTGCTGCTGTGAGGTAGTAGGCTAAGCCTTCTCCTGAAATGCAGGCATCCCATGGGGCTACGGTCCCAGCTGCTCCTCTTCCAGTCTAGCTCTCTGCTATGACCTGGGAAAGCAGTACATACTGGGGCCCCTAAACCCATATGGGAGACTGGGCTTCAGGCTTTGGGTCAGCCCAGCTCAGGTCACTGCAGCCATTTGAGGGGTGAATCAGCGGATGGAAGACCTCTCTCTGTGCCTCTCCTTCTCTCTGTTTGTAACTATGCCTCTCAAATAAAATAAATAAAGTATTTTTTAAAAAATAAAGGAGTATGTATTTGAAAGAAAACATTGCTTCCCTTGATATTTGAGATTGTGGGGACAGAAACAAGAATGTCAGTAATTCTACTACTAGATGTGTGAGTAAAGGACTTCATTTAAAAAAATCCCTACAGACTTTATAAACTGTTCACAGCCAACCATTTCAATAACCTTCCAAAACAGTCCGTTGTAAGGCGGTATATTCAAAGTCAGGACAGGAAGTATAGCAGTTCCAGGTATTGCACTTTAACTCCTTCTGACCTTAAAAGAATAATAAGATAATAAAAATTCACTTTGTATAAATGAAGTCTAAGTGGATACTCATCAAGCAAGAATTAAGCTTTTATCTGATAGACCATTACCTGGGAGTTCTTTAAAGAGCTTAATTTAAAAAGAAATATATATTTTAGAGATAGGGAAGAAATCTGCCCCAGTGAGCGAGGAGTTTCTTACCTTAGAAAGAAAAAATAAAGGTTCGTCTCTATATCCTAGCCTTGTGTAGACAAATACAGGCAGAGAGCAATTGTGAGATGTCATGGTGGAGACCCTCAAGGATTCGTGCACGCGAAACTGTGAAAAGCGCAAAATGTTTTCACTGTCTCCAAGGGATTTCCTGACGCCGATGGACGGATATAAAGCAGCACTGCTATTCCAGAGCCACAAGAGCTCATTGTTCCTCAAAACTTCCTCTTCTGGGCATGACCCAGTATAGTTTGGGGCATAAATATTATAATTATGGCAATCAGGGTATAAATAATAACCCCAAAGGCCCTTGGGTCGGCTCTTAATTCCCAACTTGATGGTTTCCTTCATGAAAGCTTTTGCACTTTCTTCAAAGGTTGCCTTGGCTAAATATTCGATGTCAGTAACTGATACATTTGCTTGCGTATCAGAAATAAGCTTTCTTGACTTCTGTCTGTAGACATCTTTTGTGTTCCAGTTCCGGGCCCACTGTGGTCGCCAGTATTCCCAGTCTATAACAGCAAGTCCACTGAAGTCCTTGGCAGGGATGTAATAATTGATGTCCTGATCAGCTTTTTCCAGATGGACTTGCAAACTTATGTTCTGAGGGAGGCCTCCATTAATGGGGACCCCTTCTGATGTATACCAAGGATAGTATCCCAATCTGTTGACATAAAATATAGTGACATTCTGCCCCCTGGCCTTGGCCAAAGGGCTTCCAATCACCTGAAACATTTTCAAATTTAGTTTTAAATTGTATTTCATCAAACATTGATCCGTTGGAGCATTCCAAGCTGCAATAAAAGGTTTCCTTTGGTAGATTGGGAGTCGTGCAGGTTTTAGAGAAGAGATTGACTTCAGAATGAAAAGCATGAGCAGCCATGATGTGAGATGTATTGGTTGAACAACACAAAGCCTTAGTTGTCCTTCAGATAATAGTTTCATCCTAAAATGAAAGTCCTGTGTTATCTTCTACTTTAACAGATGACCTGTGGAGAAATTTAATTTCCTGTTAGTGGTTATTTTGACAAAAAAAGATTCAAATATCGAACTGGGGGGGCCGGCGCCACGGCTCAATAGGCTAATCCTCTGCCTGCAGCGCCAGCACACGGGTTCTAGTCCCAGTCAGGGTGCCGGATTCTGTCCCGGTTGCTCCTCTTCTACTCCAGCTCTCTGCTGTGGCCTGGGAAGGCAGTGGAGGATGGCCCAAGTGCTTGGGCACTGCACCCATATGGGAGACCAGGAGGAAGCACCTGGCTCCTGGCTTCAGATCGGCACAGTGCACCAGCCGTAGCGGCCATCTGGGGGGTGAACCAATGGAAGGAAGACCTTTCTCTCTGTCTCTCTCTCTCACTAACTCTGCCTGTCAAAAAAAAAAATCAAACTGGATATTATTATTATCACATATTTATATTTTAAGGTGCATTTCATTTAAATGTCTCAAAGAGATCATCTAATAAATCGAGATACAGAACAAGTGTAGTGACCTAGCTAATATTCAGGGACAAGCATTTCAATTTCACATTCATGGAGCACCAGACCCCATGTCCTAAATACAAAGTGCATAAGATGTGGTCTTTGTCTTCAAGGAGTTCATGATCAAACAGAGGTGTAAAATAATATTCTTTATCATTTTGGAAACTATCAAATACCAGGCATGGTGCTTAGGGGCTTTGTAAATATTTGTCTCATTTAGTCTTTTTAATAATTGTTTAAGGTTTATGATAACATTTCCATTTTACAAATAAGCAAACCAAGGTCGAGGGAGATAAACAGGCATGTCTGACATCATGTTACACAGAAGGTAAGGCAACCTAAAATTGTAATAATTGAAATGTATTATTACACAAGAAATTACTTCTCTGGGGTAGGAAGTGCATAGGAAGAGAAAGTGGCAGGCAGTGATGCAGAGATGAAATCTTCAAGGTGAGATGCGAAGATGGGTAGACACTTGGATGGTAAGAGAAACAGGACAGCAACTACTTTGTCACATTTCCTTTGAGAGTTATTGGTAAAGCTCCTACCAAACAATTTTTTAAGCAACTAATCGAAGGATTTGATAGCACAAACCTTTATATCCTTTAGTATCATTTTAAAAATGCATTGTGGTTATGTCTAGCAGAGATAGATTAGGGCGTACCATAGATGTGTGTCCTTTGACAGAGAGCCCCATGTACGGACCCCTTTCCTCTGTAATGAATTCTGTACCTTGGGTGGATTGATGAGAGATAGATCCCATGTTCCACTAAATAAGCCAAAGTAATTGGATGCTCTTCCAGTCTTCCTTAACAGTTTGTATGCTGGTTTGTGACCTTGGCCAGGCCAGTTAGATGCATCTTACTCTAAACTCTTAATTTATATCTCAGGATTTAAAGAGTCTGAGAAGTGGTGTTGCCATTGGTAACAGAAATTCCAGTGCCTGGGAGCAGCAGCATTGTGGGGGGGGGGGGTGGATAGAGAACCTGATGACTGTGGTGTTAACTAGCAGTGGCAACATTGTCCTTTTTTTTTTTTTTTGGATTTTTTTTAATCTTTTATTTAATGAATATAAATTTCCAAAGTACAGCTTATGGATTACAATGGCTCCCCCCCCCATAACTTTCCTCCCACCTGCAACCCTCCCCTTTCCCGCTCTCTCTCCCCTTCCATTCACATCAAGATTCATTTTCAATTCTCTTTATATACAGAAAATCAGTTTAGTATATATTAAGTAAAGATCAACATTGTCCTTTTAGGATAGCATTGTTCTGCTCAAGTAAGCAAGGTTTTGCTGCAGTTGTTTAGAACTGAGAACTGACTGATAGAGAGGCTCCTGTGTATTTTCTCCTGCAAAATCCATCACTGTGTACTACACTTTATAGGTCATTGTGACTTTACACCCCCAAGAATCAATGGCCTGACCCTATAGCATTTCTCAGGCTGAGGATATGTAACTGCATAAAAATTTTAAGTAATTTATAAAGCCTTATTGAAAGACATGAAAGCGATCCTGAAGGAAACATCAGGGTTTTTTTATTTATTTTATTTTATTTTTCAAGCATTTATTTATTTTACTTGAAAGTCAGAGTTACAGAGGCAGAAGCAGAGAGAGAGAGGTCTTCCATCTACTGATTCACTGCCCAAATGGCTTCAACCGCCAGAGCTGGGCCGATCCAAAGTAGGGAGCCTGAAGCTTCTTCCAGGTCTCCCATGCAGATGCAGGGGCCCAAGGACTTGGGACATCTTCCACTGCTTTCCCAGGCCATTGCAGAGAGCTGGATCAGAAGTGGAGTAGCAGAGTCTTGGCCAGTGCCGCGGCTCACTTGGCTCGGCACACAGGTTCTAGTCCTTGTTGGGGCGCCGGATTCTGTCCTGGTTGCTCTTCTTCCAGTCCAGCTCTCTGCTATGTCCCAGGAGTGCAGTGGAGGATGGCCCAAGTGCTTGGGCCCTGCACCCACATGGGAGACCAGGAGGAAGCATCTGGCTCCTGGCTTCGGGTCGGCGCAGTGCCGGCTGTAGCGGCCATTTGGGGGGTGAACCCACGGAAAAGGAAGACTTTTCTCTCTGTCTCTCTTTCACTGTCTAACTCTGCCTGTCAAAAAAAAAAAAAAAAAGTGGAGCAGCCGATTCTCTCAAACTGGTACCCATATGGGATGCCAACACCACAGTCGGCGGTTTTACCTGCTACGCTACAGCACCGACCCCAAAATATCAGTTTTTAAGAGCCATAGAAGTAGAAATTTTCTGTAAAATTTATTTTTGTTTAATTTATTTAAGAGGAAGAGAAGTAAGTGAATGGAATTCCTATCTGTTGGTTCACTCCCCAAATCCCCACAATGGTTGGTGTTGGGCAGAGGCCAGAACTGGGAGTCAGGAACTCAACATGGGTCTTCCATGTAGATGGCAGGGACCCAAATACTTGAGCCATCTCTGTTGCCTCCAAGAATCTAAACTGGCAAGAAGTTGGAGTCTGGAGCCCGAGCTGGGAATCAGACCCAGGTACTTTGATGTGGGATTTGGATGTTGTAAACACCAGGCTAAGCAACCACTCCCCAGCAGTGCATATTTTTGTTCATTGACTAAATATCTGTGCTACTCTTCCACAAAACAAAAATGAATAAGATTACCCCCACTTAGTGACATGAAATATATTATACTGAAGGTCTAAATTATAGTTTGAAGAAAAGAATATTTTCAAGGGAATCAGATTTTATGAGTACAAAAAGAATTGTACTACTCAAAACTAATCCTTCTCTTGGATTTTTTTTTTTATTACATACTGCCTCAGGGTAATAAGAAGGAATTTGCATGAGTTCATTAATGGGAGTGGGGTCAGTGTATTTTTTTTTAATCTTACAATTCAGTTCTTGCATGTGTCTTTTAAAAAATCTATTCTAGGGTCTGGTGCTATGGCATGGAGAGTAAAGCCACTGCCTACAGTGCAAGCATCCCATATGTGCACTGGTTCGAGTCCCAGCTGTTTCATTTCCAATCCAGCTCTCTGCTATGGCCAGGGAAAGCAGAAGAGGATTGTCCAAGTATTGGCCCTCTACACCCATGTGGGAGACCCAGAAGAAGCTTCTGGCTCCTGGTTTTAGAACAGTCCAGCTCCGGCCACTGCAGCCATTTGGGAAATGACGAGCAGATGGAAGACCTCTCTCTCCCTCTCTCTTTCTGTAACTTTATCTCTCGAATAAAATAAATAAAATCTTTTTTAAGAAGATTCAAATCTGCCTCCTCCACCAGAGATCTAAGGAGAGTGTAATGAGTTACGTGGGAGAAGATTAGTCTGCAGAAACACTGGTTTGGCAAGTTCTGACTGGAGGGGCCTGAAATCAGGCCAGAGGAATGCAATACAGTCCTAAGCAGCTCTCCTAAGAAAGCAGGAACTTAAAAAAGATGACCAGAGTCAGAGCTAAAGTGTAAGGTGGGAAACACTCAGGAAAGGAATAGGGGAAGCAAATGAGAAGTTTTGAGTTGGGACCTTAAGAGGAAACTGGGGCCTGCACTGTGGCGTACTGGGCTAAGCCTCTGCCTGCGGCGTCAGCATCCCATATGGGCGCCCATTCAAGTCCCATCTGCTCCATTTGTGGTCCAGCTTTCTGCTGTGGCCTGGGAAAGCAGTAGATGACCTCAGTGCCTGGACACCTGCACCGGTATGAGAGACCCAGAAGAAGCTCCTGGCTCCTGGGTTCAGATCGGCTCGGCTCTGGCCATTGCGGCCATCTGGGGAATGAACCAGCATATGGAAGACCTTTCTCTCTGTTTCTCCCTCTCTTTGTCTGTAACTCTACCTCTCAAATAAATAAAAAATAAAGTCTTTAAAAAAAAAAAGGAGGAAACTGGTAAAGGGGCCATTCAACCCTAATCAATGACAGCTTTCCTTTGGTTTCTTCTCCCTTCCTTCTCTCATAATCTCCCCAGGAAGGCTTGTGAGTCTTTGGTAGAATTTTAGGAAGTGCTTTCCAGATACTTAACCTGGACTTGTCCCCTGTAGTTTATCACCCATTTTTCTTTTTCACCAGGAGATGCATTTGAAGTACCAGCTCCCCTGATTCAAGGTGTAAACTTCAGTGCAGATATACTTCAGTATATACTTCAGATATACTTCAGGTCCCCAGACAGGTGTTCAGAGTGACATACCTGTGAAAGGCACAGGTGAAAAGAAGCAGCTTCCTCTTCTGACCCTCCGTGCTGGAAGGAAGGGCCACAGTGAGGAAGGCTTGGCTTTTACTCCGCTAACTTTGACCCCTCAGTCTGATCTTATCCCACTACAAGAGAATGGACGAAGCAACAGGATGGTGAGGCCTATCTCCAGGAGGCCACACACCCTCACCTGGCTGCTGTCTCCTCCTCCCAACAGTGAGAGAGAGAGAGAGAGAGAGAGAAGCAAGGGGTGGTGGCCTTGAGGCAGGCAGGTCGGTTATGCGCAGAGTCCATGAAGAAGCCTCTGTACCCTATTTGCTCCTATTTCTCCTCTCATTCCTTCCCCACAAAAGTTTAATTCTTGTGATAAATTTTTAAAAGAAAGAAAAAGAGTAACTTCTGGCATTGAGAAGCCTGTGGTGTTCACACAAAGAGGCCAGTGGTTCTCCTATCAGGCACAGACATCTCAGAATGCTGGCCCCAGACATGATCATTGTCAAACCACAATAAAATGAGAAAAAGAAAGGCTACTTTTAAATTTGGTTTAAGCACAGAAAAACAAGGCCACTGTGCAGCCCACAGAGTACCAGACAGCCCTCTCTCCTGCTGAATGAATGACTGCTATTCCTTATGCAACCGCAGAACTGCCTCTGCTTTCTGACATGTCCAGTCTAGAGCAAATGCCTGTCCTGTTGATCCTCCCCCAATCACTCAACCAATACCTAAGTCCTATAATGGTTTCTTCCTAATACATCCCTTACTGAGACAGCCTCCATGGTTCCCAAAGATGTAAATGCATTTTCCCTCACTGCAACAAAACAAACCCCAAGTATTTTGACTGCAGGTGTGTTCCTGGTGGTTCAGGAGGTATTCACACCTGAGTGAAGGCAAAAGGACTCTTTATTCATTCTAGAACATGAATTCAGGACATTTTTTAGCATCTTCTGTGTGCCAGGTTTCCATTCTAAGTACTGGGAATACAACAGTGAACAAAACAGGTGAAGGCACCATCCCTCACAGACCTTCAAATTTTTTAGGGGAGCTTGACAATAAACAAGATGAGTCAATACAAGGCATATGGTACATTGAATGGTTATGGGCGAAAATAAATAAGGAAAGGACTCATTTTCAAATGGGAAAGCCCTCACTGTTGTGAAAGATAAAGAGGAATTAGCCTGGAGGACGTCTGAGAAAATATGGGGGAAGCAGTTGCAAAGGCCCAGAAATAGGAGCTCATGTTCCATGCTGGATGGACATCCGAGGCCAGTGACTAAGCAAAAGAAGACAAAGAATTATGGGGGAGAGTCTTTTCGGGCCTTGAAGGGACTGTGGGTTTCACTCTTAGTGAGACAAGAAAGAATTGGAGGATGTGGAAAGAAGAATGACATGATCTTACTTAGGCTTAACTGGATTCCTTGGGCTGCCAGAAAAAGAAAAGGCGTACCACAGAAGCAGCAGAAGACTGCAAGGAAGCTCCTTTGATAACACAAGACAGATATGAGAGGGGCTTGAAGCAGTTATTTAGAAGAATTTAATAATATTTTTAACAATTACCACACAGAAAAATGAGCATCTATATCATAAATCAACCCTGATATTTTAATTTTGGTTGCAGATCTAAGCTTCTCATAATCCAAGTGTAATTTTATTCACTCATGCCACATGAGGGTGACCTGCCCTAACCTTTACAATCAGAGTGAATAGCCTGGAAAAATTTTAGAAGTGTGCATTCTGGAGCTTGAGTTGGGTGCTGGTTAGCGTCCCAGCTGCTCCACTTCCAATACAGCTCCCTGCTGATGACCTAGGAAAGCAGTGGAAGATGGCCCAAATCCTAGGGCCCCTGCCACCCATATGGAAGACCCAGAAGAAGCCCCTGGCTCCTAGCATTCATCATGGCCATTTGGGAAGTGAACCAGCAGATGAGAAATTGATTGATTTCCCCCCCACCCAGTGTGTATATTTGTGTGTGGATGTGTCTGCCTTTCAAATAAATAAATTTAATAAATTTAATAAAAAATAAAAATAAATAAAATGTAGAACTAGTCTTTGTTAAGAAGACGTACTTCTCCTTTAGGACTTGAAATGTCTTGCAGCCAAGATCAGCAGCTTTCTTGGAAAAGCACATAAAGTCTTGAGACCACATTCTGAATAAAATGTTCCCTTTGTCAACCTGCTTTTAACTAAGTTCCTTAAAATAATATGAAGTTGATTTAAAGTTTCAGCTCTCTAAGTTTTTTAGTTGGAAAACAATCTAATGGTCTGTGGAATGTGACTTAAGCTCCTTCAATGTCTGTAGTCAAGATTCTAACTTAAAACACTCCCCTCTCCCAAAATATGACCCCAACCGTGGACTAGGAAAGTTGCACATTAGGTGGATTAGCCAGACAGAGATGTGAGGATGCAGAGGTGAGACCCAACCTCAGGCCTGAGGACTCACAAAGATCAAGGTGCAAGACTGGAGGGCAAGCATTTGAAAGGTTAATGGTTCTGGCCAGATCACTTTGTTCTTTCCCAGATAAACTGACTTAACTCAAATTCTGCCCCAGTCCTGACAGGGATTGCTTAGTTTGAGGGGAGAAGAAAGGGAGATGGTCCAACCCACTGGAAGGGGGCACCCAACACACTTGGCCAGCTTCCTGGAACTGCTAAGAACTGCAAGAACTAAAGCCACAAAACGAAGGAATTTGTGAACCATTGTTTAAAAAGTTCATTTCTTTATCCTCCAAATGATAAAAACAGTTATCATAAAAGAAGAGGGTTTTTTCCCAAAGTAATTGATGTGAATATTTTCAACTATTATTCTAAACGCTCAGTGTTTAGTGAAAAGGAAATAATTTTTTTTTAACCAAAATTAACTTCTAGTTGTCCGCAGGGCAGGCTGTGCCTACAGGTTTAGAGATTGTTTGCAAGATGTTTGAAGTTTAGTTAGCATTGATGCTAAAATAGTTAGGGCAGGGACTCTGTCCTCAGAAAACAATAAATTTCCCTCTTCTGGAAAAAAAAAAGAAACTAGAATTTGCATGGCCTTACAAATGGCACCCACCTCTCTGTACAGATACACATAGTTTAGCAATCTAAGAAAGTTGAGCAACATGAAGTGTGCAGGATTGACTCCAAACAGTTTGAAATGAAGGAACAGTAACTTACTTGTGGAAACAGAAGATTGAAAATTCCTATTTGAATTATAAATGCACAAAACCTTTTACCTAGAAATTCTGTTTCCATGTTATTCATTGCAGCATGGCTTATAATTAACAAGGTTGGAAACAAATGTCCTTCTTTAAGGCACAGGTTAAATAAAATATGGCCCACACCATGAAAAACTGTGCACCTGTAACAAAGAATGAGGTTGACTCTACATTTGATATGGGCATTCATAGATATTAAAATATTCTTTAATATATATATATTATTTTACATGGCTGTACATATGCTTCACATTTTAAGAAAGTAAGACATGGGGCCAGCATTGTGGTGTAGTGGGTAAAGCTGCTGCCTATGACGCTGGCATCCCATATGGGCCCTGGTTCAAATCCTAGCTGCTCTGCTTGGGCTTCTGCACCCATGAGAGAGACCCAGAAAAAGCTCCTGGCTCCTGGATTCAGTCTGAGCCAGCCCCGGCCACTGCAGCCAATTGAGGAGTAAACCAGTGGATAGAATATTTCTCTCTGTAACTCTGCCTTTCAAATAAATTTTTTACAAAAGGAAGTTAATATGACATGTTTAAAATACTTCCATTTTTTGAAGAAAGATAGACATACACTGCTATCATATACATCAGATATATGATATGATATGATATATAATACATGTGTGTGTTGAGGAATGTCTCTGGGGAGACTTTCAAGGGATGGTTACATTTCTTACCTCTAGGAAGAACAAGGTGGCTAAGTGAGAGAAGTGGGCAAGGGTTGGGTGAGATTTCTTTGGGAAGTGAATTTTGCTGGGATTGTTTGCTATGCTGTTGGGTAGCTATTGGAAACCACTGATTTAATTAAAAGCTCAGAAACACAAAAGGAGATGCAAATTGATTCTGATTATAAGAAAGCAGGCACAGCATCCTAAATAAGGTCTCATATGAGTTGGATTTTTTTTACAAACATAATTTTTATAATTTTATTAAAGAGAATTGTATGGTTTTCTGCAATCTGGCAAGAAAAAGCCCTTTTCAGGAAATAAAAAGGACTTTGTGTTTTAATTGAACACATCAGCCAGAGCTTCAAGTTGGGGCTCTATTCTGACACAAGGGTATTGAGAGCTAATTATAGGCTGACTAATTATCTATGGTAAAAGAAAACTAACAATGGTTAATGGTTTAGTAGGCATTCAGTAGGAATCTAATGATAGGCTTGAGGAAATTGATTAGTATACTTACACACCACAAAATACAGTGCAGAATGCCAGTTCGTTACTTATTATAAGTGGGAAATTGTGCTGTAGAGTAATAGACCTTCTGTGATTGTAAACAGGACAAGATTCTACTTACAATGGAGGAACTGCATATGAAAAAGATGTGTTGATTGTTGTTTCTTATTTGCTTGGCTGTATATTAGCTTGGATGATTTATTGAACCTAATTTTAAGTAACTAAGGAAAATGGGTTGTCATCTATTCAAATTTAAATAATTTTTTCTTGGATCTTACTATGCACGCCAATACCATTGCATTTCATACAATTATATCTTTCTGATAAAGCTTAATCTCTAACCTATTTTTTTAATCCTCCAATTTTCTAGAATAGTTTTTCTTTTATTCTTCCTCTCACTTTCCTCTTGTAAAACCTTTCTCAAATTTGATTACACTCTTCAAATTCTGTCCACCTACCCTGTTGTGTTTATAACACAAAACAAGAAAACCTAAGTACAATATAATAGAAGCCACTGTAGAACAAAGGTCAAAATCTTACACACTGAAGTCAGTTATCATCCCCAGTACAGCAACAATGTTCCTCTGTTTTACTTATTCAATTTTAATTTCCATTGCTTTAATTTACCTTTCTAAGCATATCACAATGCTTGTTTTTTTTTTTTCCTTGGGGATGGGGTGAATAATAATGCCATTATTTTATTTATCTATTTGTTTTTTAAATCTCTGTCTTTTTAAAAGTCTCCACTTTTTTGAAAAGTCTCTACTTTCTTGAAAGGCAGAGTTCCAAAGACAGAGAGGAAGAGACAGAAAGTGATCTATCCTCTAGTTTATTTGCCAAATGGCTGGGCCAGGCCAAACCCAGGAGCCTGGAATTTTATTTGGATCTTCCACATAGGTGCCAAAGACTGAAGCATTCCTGCCCTCTTCTGCTACTTTCCCAGGCACATTAGCAGGGACTGAAAGTGAAGCAGCTGGGACTCAAACTGGTGTTCATGGGATGCCAGTGTGGCAGGTGACAACCTAACCTACTACACCACAAACACTGGCCCTAATAACATCTTATTTATGCAAACACAGTAGTGGTGTTTATTTTCTGCTTATGAACAGAAATCTCAGTTTCTTAAATTACATTTTTGAACTGGAACTTAAATTCTAATTCTCTAATTCAAGAATATAGAATCTTGCCAGAATCCTGCCCTCTAGCCTTCTCCAGGGCTTTCTACAACCCTGTAGCTCTCTCTCTGGTTTGGCATTTTCACACAGGACAGATTTTCCAGCCCAGATGGAAATCTTTCTGAATTAGATTGTTCTATGGATGTTTTACCGCCATACTCTGATCTCCTAGTATTTAATTGATCCATGCCTGAGTTTGCAATGCCCTTTGGCATTGCAACTAATGCTTCATATCTGAAATATCCCCCTCAACCATTCAGTAAACTTGATTATAAACTGTGAAGTTCATCAAAATTAAGCAATCTGATAAGATTCGGCCCCATGAAGGAACTAAGAGCTAATGAAATTGCATGTGTTTTTTTTTTTTTTTCATTTTAGTTTTGGATCTTGTGTGATTAGCTATAGACAGTAGTTCATGAATACAACTAAGGCCCACTTTCCACTTCAAGTAAACTCCCTGGCTCAATGATAAATTGTGATGTCACAACTGAATGGGTCAGTCAACCTTACTTCCATCAGGTTTTAATGGCAAAATAGTATATTTTATCATGTAATCAAGTGAATTATGCTTTGTTTCTATATAAAAGAAAACCTTTGGAACACCAGAGTTGTTAACTAATCATTAATTTGCATGCATTTTAAGAAACATCATGAGAGAACTTGTTCTCTGCTCTGGTTACCTATTCACACAGTATGAAAACTGTTTTGCACTTGGTTATTAAAAAAGAAAGTTGAGTTGCTGCATTAATTATAGCAACATATACAAGTACTAATCATAAGTATGAAGTAAATACTTTTCCATACAAATATTTTTGAATCTTTAAAAAATAATTTTATTTGTTCAAGACTCCTAATTGCATGCAGTCTAATACCCAAAGCCTGTAACTCAAAAATGGTTTTTTTTGTTTGTTTTGTTTTGCTTTTTTTGTTTTTGTTTTTGTTTTTTTGACAGGCAGAGTGGATAGTGAGAGAGAGAGACAGAGAGAAAGGTCTTCCTTTTAGCCGCTGGTTCACCCTCCAATGGCCGCTGCGGCCAGCGCATCGTGCTTATCCGAAGCCAGGAGCCAGCTGCTTCTCCTGGTCTCCCATGGGGTGCAGGGCCCAAGGACTTAGGCCATCCTCCACTGCCTTCCCGGGCCACAGCAGAGAGCTGGCCTGGAAGAGGGGCAACCGGGGTAGAATCCGGCGCCCCAACCGGGACTAGAACCCGGTGTGCCGGCGCCGCAAGGCGGAGGATTAGCCTGTTAAGCCACAGCACCTGCCAAAAATGTTTAAAAATAGATTAAAAAATAGATTTTAATTTCCAAATGCAATCTTTAGATGATCTCCTAACACACTAAGAAAATTCAGAAATGTTCCAATCACAGATTTTACGTTAGACTAAAGATGCATTGAGCTTGCTCTGAAATGCCTATGTCAAAGGCAGAAGTAATTCCACCTAGAATCACAGAACCCTACAATATATTGTGAGAGAGAAATAGTGCTCCTTGAAGAATGGGATTTTTATTCAAATACACATAAGAGGGAACATGAAATCTATGATGAACATTAGACCTTTGCGTAGCTTGGGTAAGAGGCTTTACTCCATGAAAAAGACACTGGAGGATTTCCCTGTTAGACATTCCCGGCATCTGCAATTCTAATATGTAGAAAAATTCAAGGAATGTGCTAATCTAGGAAGACTAAGCTTTCAACAAACAAGTAATTACAGGCAATCATTCCAGTATAAATATAACTTTAATTGCTAACTTTGTTAATACTTTTCTCAAGAAAGAATCAGATTTAAATATAAATTTAAACATAAATTTATTACTATGAAATGTGTGTTACGTATTATGAGTCTCAGAAAAATCAACAAGGATGTGAATACTGAAACTTTGCACGTGACTTTTTATAACCTTATTTGTTGAGGGTTTCTCTTCTCCATTTAGCACCTCTTACATGTTTTTCCCACGACTTTACATAAATGTGGGTCCTTCAATGAGAGCTTCCGTCCATCATCAAACTGAATTCCAATTTACAAACAAGACTGAAATAAATCATGCAGCCAAGCTTTCTTACATTTACCAGTAAGATAAGTATCTCAAGTAACAATGCTTCTAATGTAAATCAAACTTTTTGGGAGAATTCCAAAATTTTTAATAAAACATGGCAACCCAGCATCATTTGTTCTGTCTGGTTGGTGTGTAACAGCGTTGCATTCTAATGTGAAAGACAAAATGTAAGTGATATGGAAAGGGAAGTTCAATTAAAATTAGCTTTCCTCAGCCATTGTAATCCATAAGCTATACTTTGGAAATTTATATTCATTAAATAAAGGTTAAAAAAAAGGGAGGGGGATAGGTTGAAGAACTATACAAAAGAAGAAACATAATGGGCCAATAACTATCTGAAAAGCACTCACCCTCTCCACTAGTTAAGAATACAAATTTTGGAGCTAGCATTTTGGTGAAACATCCTAAACTGCCACATGCAATGCCAGCATCTCATATCATAGCACCAGCACCAGTTAGAGTCCCTATTGCTTCGCTTCCCATCCAGTTCCCTGCTGATGTGCCTGGGAAGGCAGTGAAGTATGGCTCAGGTACTTGGGCCCTTGCCACCCACATGAGAGACCTGGATGGAGTTCTCATCTCCTCTATTCCACCTCACCATTGAGACCATTTGGGGAATGAGCCAGTGGGTGGAATATCTTTCTCTCTCAAAGTAGTAAAGCTTTTTAACTTTTATAAGTGGTATAAATTTTGAAATCTATGTATATATGTACAAAATTAGAATAGCAATATCATAGATCATCACTATAAATCATGTGAATATGAAGGTAACTGACATTTCTTAGATATTCAATAAATAATTGGTAAATTCTGTTAAAATAGACTTATGTTGACATTTAGGCAATTAGAGTTAAAATTATATCTTCATTTTCTCAGAATTTTAAATGTTATTACAGATTTGAACTCACAACATGTTTTATATATTTAATACATTCAATAAACTGTAATCTTTCAGAAAAAAAATTAGCTTTCCTCTAAGAAAACGTATTTCCAAAAGCAATCTTTACTTTTGAAAAATAGAACAAAAAGTATATTGTATATTTGTATATAAAATGTACAAATGTATATTTGTATAAACAGGTAAAAGAGAGAATCAAAATTATTTCTATTTCAACATGTGCCCATAGAAAGGACAAAAGTTTTGCTTAAAATGTTTATGCTTTGTTTTATTGTGTGGTGCTTGGGAAAAAGAAAGCCTATAGATTAGTTAATCCAAGGCTGGCAATTAAGGAGTTACAGATGCCAACTTTAATTTCCTAGACTATTTTCAAATCTTTACTTTACATTTGCTAATGTAGCTCCTGGAAAATCTATCTAAATATACACATGAGGGATCTTCTAAAAGATTATGGAAAATATATATTATGAAAAAAAACTATGCATAAGTTTCAAAAATGTCTGCACCAAGCTAAACCTCTTTCAATCCCATTTTCCATGAATGTTTTGAAGTATCATCATACATATATACATATTTTTCCTCCTCACAATTTTATACAAGTTTTTATTTAAAAGGCCTTTTGATAATCATCTCTAAATATTCAGTCACTTTATTACTATTTGGAAAGAAAATATAAAACTTATCTTTATGACCAAAAAATATCCCTTTTCTGAAGTCTTTCAAATTTCCTGTTTCTTAAAAGTTATTCTTGCCAATAACAGTTCTCTAGTACTGCCCAACACAGTATATATGGTAATAATACAACACACCATGGTAAGTACAGTAACTGTGGAAAACAGTTCATTAAAGATTATGCAATAATAAAATCTTTAGTAAATGAATTTGTACTGCAATGGCAAACATTTATGTTTATAAGTTAGCTTGAGGAATTATTCATGACTATCAGTTATATAAAATATAGCCATATAGTCATACATGACTCATTAACTAGGCATTCCTATGACTTACTTGCAAGTAGTTTGTTAACCTACTTTGTGGAATACATTTTGATGCTGTTAAATTGAGTATGGATTATGATAATCCAATAGACTGTAAAAGCTATTTCTTAGAGAAACTGCATACATAGGTAAGATGAAGCAAAACTTGGGTAGTTTTAAAGTAAGAATTATTTTACAATGTAAAGTTATAGTAAAAAGCAAGCTGGAATTTTACCTATAATTATCAATGGCAAATGTAATTCTTTGGGTGTTAGGTTCATAAATTCAAGCCTATATTTTGAAAAGTATTGCATTTGAAAAACAAATACAGTTAAGTTAAGCTTATGAAGATATTGGGGTATTGCAAGAAATTAAAATTAGCTTTCATCTAAGAAAACATATTTCTAAAAGCAATCTTTTACAAATTTTTAAAATAGAGCAAAAATTATATTTACCTTTGTTTTTGTTTGCTGCTGGTCCTTTAGTCACCTGGGGCAAAGCAGAGGTTGAGCGGCAAAGGATGCCCCATCGGCTCAAAGAAACATGTTATTACAGGGGTGACTCAGGCCTCCAAGTTAAACTGGAAGCTTGCATTAAGTCTCTTTAAAACTGGAGTCAGAGTCTCTTAAAAAGCATCTTGGTATAAATGACCATTGCTTTCTGAAAATACCCAGTTTAAATTCACCGACTTCAGAAGGAAGAAAGAAAACTTTGATTGAGACTTTAGTTGGAAAACAGGGATGTGACAAGCACTATATATTTAAGACATCCAGATTAAAGAGAAAAAAGGGGGTTTTGTGAAGTACAACTTATATTATTTTAAAAATAGATTCTAATATGCTATTTCTGATAATGGATTAACTGACCCTTGGTGGAACATTAGGCATTATTCTGAGAAAATACAGCATGAATTTACCAGAACTAATGGCTTAATATGGTAGGCTGAACATATGTATGTATTTATTGTGTAGTCATTAGCACATGAATTATACACACACACATACATACACACAAACACAAGAAAGAGCGGCATGATTCAAAGACTGGTAAAACTGAGTAAGCCAGAAATTCTTAAAAAGTAAAAAAAAAAAAAAGCTTCAAAAAAGTTAAAAATCAAGAACAAACAAAAACAATAATAGAAAGTTACTCTTGAAATAGGTGTTGTCCCTTCCACTGAAAAGAGAAATCTTGAGATCTGAAAATTGAAAGTGGATGGAGTATCTATTATCAGAGCAATCAATTAAGATATTTCTTCCAGTACAATTAAACTGGTCAAAACTTTCAGTGCCCCAGCAAGTGTAGAATGTCAAGTGTAAGAAAAAGAGGCTCAGAACAGAGAGGAGGCAGAGCACGAATTTGCAGCCAGACTGAATTTATTCAGAGAAAATAAATACACAGAGGTGGGTTACAAATCACAGGTGTGCACATTGATGGAACACGTGGCAGAAGGCCCAAAAGGGGGTGACCAACTGCCAGTGTGCACAGACTGAACACGTGGCAGAGGGCCCAGACCCCAGCAGGCTGGGCCTTTTTATATCTAGGGATGGGGGTGGGGGACAATAGGTGGAGGCAAGCTTCTCCACACTGGTTCTTCAGGTTTGGCTTGCGAGCTTTCAAACTTGGAAAAGAATGCAGGGGGTGGTGTGGGAAAAATACAGGATGTGAGACTGGTCTCTTGAAAAAAGGCAGGGGTAACAGGAACCTAAAATGGCTAAGGCTAATGTCCTTATTCCATAATCCTGACTCTGAGTATACATAAGGAGATGGGGTGCTGGTTTCCTTATGGCTTGGAAGATACATCATAAGGGAGCTGTTAACCTCCTTAGGGAAAGATACCCTCTTGACTTCCATTACCTAACTGGCCTGAGAGGAGGGCTGGCCTTAATAAGAGGTTAGTACTGAATGGGTGGCATCTCAAAGCATATCTACAGCTCTGCCTGGATTGTTACTGACCCTAGGCCGTCCCCCCGATGATGGTGGTTACTTTGGAAGCTGGGCAGAGTGAAGTGCTTTTTCACGATGGGTGGTGTTGAAATCAGGCTTCACTGCATTTGAACAGCAGGCAGAGTCCTTTCAGGAGCTGCTTGTTGGGGGAGGTACAAAGCACTTGCATGAACCCGGATAGGATTGGGCCAGAAGATATGAGAAAACCTCCTGAGTGAAGTTTACAATGCAGTGTTAGGAGCTTGGAATGTCCCAGGTGCAATAAGCATTCTGCTAGCCTTTACACTCTCTGCATCCAGGAGGAGCGAGTGGCAGGACAGAGGAGAGGGAGGGGTCAGGAAGAGGAAAGAGACAGTGTGTGGGGAAGAGCCAGACAGGGGAGCAGGGCAAATAGAGGGTCCTGTTTCTGAGGTGGCAGCACCCTTGAGGGAACAGCAGAGCAGAAGACAGGAAAGTCTAGGGCTCAAGAGAAGGCCCCAAGCCTTTTTCCTGCCAGAGGGTTTGGAATGAGGGAAGATGACCTCCATGGCAGGCCACCACAAAACACACCAAACGCTGGAGTAAGTATTGATGGGGAAAACCTGACAGGTTGGAAGGGGAGAGCTAAATCAAAGGGCCTAGGTCAGAAAACAGACCTTGCTATAGACTCGAAGAGGTGAACGAATGGGAACAGCTAATCCCATTAGGGTGCGGGTGGGGTTGCCGCTTATGATTGGGCCATTGGGTCACCTGACTCCTAACAAGCCAGCTGGGTCCTGGAGAGGCCAAGATGACGTCCGGGGCTTTAGATAAGACGGCACCATATCACTAACACTCTGAGGAGGGCTAAGGCTTAGATGTACGGGAATCAGGGGCTGCAGATGGAGGGTCAGGAGAATCCTGGGTTGGAAGGGCGGAGGGTCC
This sequence comes from Lepus europaeus, assembly GCF_033115175.1. Taxonomy (NCBI): domain Eukaryota; kingdom Metazoa; phylum Chordata; class Mammalia; order Lagomorpha; family Leporidae; genus Lepus; species Lepus europaeus. The sequence goes on from NC_084827.1 coordinate 24,886,083, forward strand.
ATATCACAGAGAGAGTGGGACGAAGGAGAGAACAGTGGGGTGGAGGGCCTTCAGGGAGGCTTTCCTCCCTTTAGGAGAGCAGTATAGAGAGAGTTCAGGGGAGAAGAGGGTGGAGGGGCGGCAACTGCCCCTGTTGCTGCTGGTGAGAGGGAGGAGAAGGCACCGAAGAGAGAGAGGCATGGAGTGAGCCAAGGGCTGTGTGTTCCTGACATGCTGACTTCTCAGGTAAAGAAAGAGAAGGCAGAGGTGGGGATGTAGAAGATTTAAGGGGATGCTCCAGGCCTTCTTCTTCCATGAGAAGTTGGAATGTGGAAAGCTGACCCCAGAGGAGGAAAAAAACTTGGAATAGGAGACCTCTGACCATTTGCCATTTTTCTGTGTAAAACTATTAAGGTCACGCAGAATTTAGAGATCAAAGGTGCTGAATTCTGGCCATTTTGAGTCATTGCCTCATTCATAGTGTGACCAAATTTTAGTACAGAGGTTAATTAATTGCTTCCACTTCATCTTTCCCTTTAGAACCAGCTTGCGAAAGCTTTTTAAGAGGCAGGCCAGAGGGGAGTTGGGTGAAATATGAGAAATTTTAGAACCCATGGATTAGGCAAAATATGGCTTGAGAGAAGAGACTCCTTTCACAAGGTACCCCCAACCGAGAACCTAAATTCTGAGTCCTCTAAGAGGACAGAATGAGAATCTCCACACTTAGACCAGCATCCCAGTTCTAAGCTGTGGTGAATGGGCATTTCCCCCAAGCGAGGGAAACCGACTGAACACCTTGGGCCCTAAAAGGGGGATGAACCAGGCACATGTCACCAGAGTGCGTTTGAGGCAATGGAGGCCTCACTTACTAATCCAATGGGTCAGGAATGAGATCTGGCAAAAGGCTCTGGCTATAAACTCATTGGGAAAATGAGGACATGCAAGTGGGAGTGAGAAAGTGACTAAGGCTGTTCTCAACTTTTCTGGGAGGTTTTGGAAAAGTATCTCTCAGGCCCATCCAGGTCACTCCAAGGAGGATAGCCAGGGGAATCCTGGAAGTTGTGCCCTTCCCTCCCAACCCTTGAGGAGAAGCCAAGTCAGAAATGAAAGTAGAGAGGGAGATAGACTCTTAGATATCCTGTCAGGCTGTCAGGGTCTGGTTTTCATCAGGAGAAGTTCAAGCCTCACCAGAGAGGACCTGGTCAGAGGCTCTCAGTCATCCACCAGGTTATTCTCAGTCCCATGCAACCATGGTATCTCTCTTGATAGGAAAACGAAGATGATATGGAAGAACAAATAAGAGGTGGGCAGGGATTCATCGTCTTTCTGGGAATAGCTTATTTCACTCAACATGATGTTCTCCAGTTGAGTCCATGTTGTTGCAGATGGTAGAATTTCATTCTTTTTTTATACTTGTGTATACTTACTTGTGTTACTTACTTGTGTGTGTGTGTATGTATATATATATATGTGTGTATGTATGTATATATTCCAGTTTTGCCAGCATTGTTTGTTGAAAAAAGGAATTAAAGGGATAAAAATTGGGAAGAAAGAAGGCAAACTATTCCTCTTTGCAGATGATATGATTCTTTATTTAGAGATTCCAAAGAACTCTACTAAGAGACTATTGGCACTCATAGAAGAGTTTGGCAAAGTAGCAGAATATAAAATCAATACACAAAAATCAACAGCCTTTGTATACACAGGCAATGCCACAGCTGAGAAAGAACTGCTAAGATCAATCCCATTCACAATAGTTACAAAAATAATCAAATACCTTGGAATAAACTTAACCAAGGATGTTAAAGATCTCTACGATGAGAATTACAAAATCTTAAAGAATAAAATAGAAGAGGATACCAAAAAAGGGAAAAATCTTCCATGCTCATGGATTGGAAGAATCAACATCATCAAAATGTCCATTCTACCAAAAGCAATTTATAGATTCAATGTGATACCAATCAAAATACCAAAGACATTCTTCTCAGATCTGGAAAAAATGATGCTGAAATTCATATGGAGGTACAGGAGACCTCGAATAGCTAAAGCAATCTTGTACAAAAAAACAAAGCTGGAGGCATCACAATACCAGACTTCAAGACATACTACAGGGCAGTTATAATCAAAACAGCATGGTACTGGTACAGAAACAGATGGGTAGACCAATGGAACAGATGAGAAACATCAGAAATCAATCCAAACATCTACAGCCAACTTATATTTGATCAAGGATCTAAAACCAATCCCTGGAGCAAGGACAGTCTATTCAATAAATGGTGCTGGGAAAACTGGATTTCCACATGCAAAAGCATGAAGCAAGACCCCTACCTTACACCTTACACAAAAATCCACTCAACATTGATTAAAGACCTAAATCTATGACCCGAAACCATCAAATTATTAGAGAACATTGGAGAAACCATGCAAGATATTGGCACAGGTAAAACTTCTTGGAAAAGAACCCAGAGGCACAGGCAGTCAAAGCCAAAATTAACAATTGGGATTACATCAAATTGAGAAGTTTCTATACTGCAAAAGAAATAGCAAAGTAAAGAGGCAACAGCAGAATGAGAAAAAATATTTGCAAATTATGCAACCAATAAAGAACTAATAACCAGAATCTATAAAGATATCAAGAAACTCCACAACAACCAAAAAACCCACTTGAGAGATGGGCCAAGGACCTAAAAAGACATTTTTTAAAGGGGAATTCCAAATGGCCAACAGACACATGAAAAAATGTTCAAGATCACTAGCAATCAGGGAAATGCAAATCAAAACCACAATACGGTTTCACCTCACCCCAGTTAGAATGGCTTACATACAGAAATTTATCAACAATAGATGCTGGTGAGGATGTGGGGGAAAAGGGACATTAATCCACTGTTGGTGGAAATGCAAACTGGTAAAGCCACTATGGAAGTCAGTTTGGAGATTCCTCAGAAACCTGAATATAGCCCTACAATACAACCCAGCCATCCCACTCCTTGGAATTAATCCAAAGGAAATTAAATTGGCAAATAAAAGAGCTGTCTGCACCTCCATGTTTATTGCAGCTCAATTCACAATAGCTAAGACTTGGAATCAATCTAAATGCCCATCAACAGAAGACTGGATAAAAAATTATGGGATATGTAATCTATAGAATACTATATAGCAGTAAAAAAAAAAATGAAATCTGGTCATTTGCAACAAAATGGAGGAATCTGGAAAACATCATGCTGAGTGAAATAAGCCAGTCCCAAAGGGACAAATATCATATGTTCTCCCTGATCTGTGACAATTAACTGAGCACCTAAAAGGAAACTTGTTGAAGTGAAATGGACACTATTAGAAACAATAACTTGATCAGCCCTTGTCGTGACTGTCGATGAACAACTTAATACTTTATCCCTTTTAGTATTTTTTTGTTCTACTTAATACCATTGGTTGAACTCTTTAATTAACACACACTTATTCTTAGGGGTTTAAATTTAACTGAAAAGTGATCCCTGTTAAATATAAGAGTGGGAATAAGAAAGGGAGGAGATGTACATTTTGGCACATGCTCAATCGGACTTGCCCCTAATGGTAGAGCTAGAAACGTGCCAGGGGATTCCAATTCAATCCCATTAAGGTGGCATGTACTAATGCCATCTCATAGTCAAAGTGATCAGTTTCAGTTCATAATGGATCCTAATGATAGGATTAAGTGTCAAAGGGATCACATAAACAAGACTAGTGTCTGCTCATACTATCTGATAGAATTAAGGAGAGAACGATCCAACATGGGAAGCAAGATACACAGCAGACTCATAGAATGGCAGATGTCCTAAACAGCACTCTGGCCTCTGAATCAGCCCTTAAGGCATTCGGATCTGGATAAAAAGCCCATGAGAGCTTCTCAGGCATGGAAAGCCAAGACTGTGGAAAAAAAAAATGATGTAAATGAAAGATCTCTGCAAGTGAGATCCCAGTGGAAAGAACGGGCCATCAAAGAAGGAAGTACCTTTCTCTGAAGGGAGGAGAGAACTTCCACTTTAACTATGGCCTTGTCTAAATAAGATTGGATTTGGCAAGCTCAAGAGGCTTCCATAGCTTGGAAGCTCAAGACAAGAGCCTCAGGTAATAACTGACATCATAAATAAGAGTGTCAATTGTTAAATCAACAACAGGAGTCACTGTGCACTTACTGCCCATGTAGGATCTCTGTCCTTAATGTGTTGTACTATGTGAATTAAAGGTAAAACTAGTACTCAAACAGTACTTTACACTTTGTGTTTCTGTGTGGGTGCAAACTGTTGAAATCATTACTTAGTAAATACTAAGTTGATCTTCTGTATATAAAGAGAATTGAAAATAAATCTTGATGAAGAATGGGATGGGAGAGGGAGTGGGAGATGGGATGGTTGCAGGTAGGAGGGAGGTTATGGGGGGAAAAGCCGCTATAATCCAAAAGTTGTACTTTGGAAATTTGTATTCATTAAATAAAAGTTCAAAAAAAAAAAAGAAAAAAGAGATTATCCTTACCACACTGCATGGTTTGAGCAGTATGTCAAAAAATAAGTTCACTGTACGTATGTGAATGAATTTCCAGGCTCTCTATTCTGTTTCATTGATTTAGGTTTTGGTTCTTATGCCAGTACCATGTTATTTTAATTGCTATAGCTTTGGAGTATGCTTTGAAGTCAGGTACTGTGATGCTTCCAGCTTGATTTTTTTTTTTTTTTTTTTTTTGGTTCAGGATAACTTTAGCTTTTCTGGGTCTTTTGTGATTCCACATGATGGCTTTTTCTAAATCTATAAAAAAGTCATTGATATTTTGATAAGGATTGCATTGATTCTGTAGATAGCTTTAGGTAGTATAGTCATTTTAATGATATTGAGTCTTCTGATCCATGAGCAAGGAATATCTTTCCATTTTTTTTTTTTTGTGCCCTTGATGATTTCTTTGATCAATGTTTGATCATTTGCATTGTAGAGATCTTTTACTTCTTTGGTTAAATTTATTGCTAAATTTACTCCTATATACTTGATTTTTTGTGTGTATGTCTATTGTGGATGGAATTTCTTTCTTGATTTCTCTTTCTGTGAATTCATCATTAGCAAACAAGGAAGCTACTGTTTTTTTATGTTTATTTTGTAACCTGCAACTTTATTGAATTGGTTTATCAATTAATTCTAAGAGCTTATTGGTGAAAAGTTTAGGTTTTTCCCAGATGATATCATGTCATTTGTAAACAAATAGTTTGACTTCTTCTTTTCCAACTTTGATATCCATTATTTCTTTCTCCTCTTAGTGAAATTCCCAATACTGTATTTAATAAGAGTGGCAAAAGTGGACATCCTTGTTTTGTTCTAGATCTGAGGGAAAATGCTTTCAGCTTTTCCCATTTGGTATGATATTGGCTGTTGGCTTATGGTATACATCCTTTATAATTTTAAGGAATACTCCTACATCTAATTTGCAAAGAGTTCTTATCATGAAGAGTTGCTGAATCTTATCAAATGCTTTCTCTGTATCTATTGAGATGACCATATGGCTTTTGTTCTTCATTCTATTGATGTGATTTGTGATGTTTGAGTTGTGAATGTTGAACTACCCTTGCATTTCTGACATAAATCCCACTTGGTAATGATGTATGACCTTTTTGATATGATCTTGGACTTGAATTGCTAGAATTTGTTGAGAATCTTTGTACCTATGTTCATTTAAGATATGGATTTGTGGTTTTCTTTTTGTATCATATATTTGGCTTTAATGTCAAAGTAATGCTAGTCTTATAAAACGTTTGGTAGGGTTCCATCCTGTTCAATATTTTGGAATAGTTTGAGAGTGTTACAGTTACTTTCTCTTTGAATGCTTTATAGTAAATCATCAGGTCCCAGACTTTTCCTTGATTTAACACTTTTGATTACTGCTTCAATGACATTGCTTGTTATGAGTTTGTTTAGATTGTCTATATCTCTGTACAATGTAATACTTTATCCTTTTTAGTATTTGTTGTTGTTGTTGTGGTTCTAGTACTATTGGTTGAACTCAGTAATTAACACACAATTATTCTTAGGTGTTTAAATTTTAACTGAAAAGTGATCCCTGTTAAATCTAAGAGTGGAAAAAGAGAGGGAGGAGATGAAGAGCTATGGGTTATTTAACTATGTGCTTATTTTCAAAGACTTGAATAATCACCTTGTAACAATGATCAGATTTGGTCTATGTTATGTCATGATTTTAAGGAATCTTATTTCAACCAGATATTTTGGATTTTGATATTGGTCTATTATGCTATGTTATATGTGCGTACATATTGTATGTCCACAGGGGGAAATTTTATTAAGAGTTTTATTTTAAATGGCTTTTAGATAAGATTGTCCATAAATTTAAGCTGCTAAAATCAATCAAAGATACATTTTAATTTGTATGACCTGAATCTGTGTATCATATGTTTTAAACTTGTTAGTAGAAAGAAACTAAAAACATTTTATATGGTTGTGCTTAAGTTTACTGGTTAAACAAACTACACCATGTTAGATATTTAAGACGTGTTTTCAAATACATGATTCTTAAAATTTATAGAAGGCATTGGACCTTCCGGTAAATGTTTTATTAAGTTCTTATCTAAGGGTTGAAACGGTTTGCTAAGTATTCATGTAATATTGCTATTGTCAGCAAGTGATCTAGGACTTGCTCCCTCATTTCTCTATTCTAAGCCCAACTTGTTCTTTCACTTCTCTATTCTCTTCAAGGTAGGGAACTAATTCTATTATGAAGGAATCTGTGGGACGCACAATTTAATCTTTAGACCTTATAAGAGATGGCTGACATTTTTCTGTAATAGCATAGCCAAAATAAGAACTTAACTAATAATCTCATAGCGAGATTCACATCGCCATCAGCGAAGTATACAGTAAGTAGAAAAAAAAAAACCTCCCTTTCAGACCAAAGGGAAAGAAAGTTTTAAAGTGAGAATATAATTTTCCTCATGGGCATTGTCTACCTTAGAAAAACTACTACAGAACATGCCTGTGACTATAGACTTGTAGCTCAGGCCACCGAAGATTAAAGATGGGACACGGGCACTCCCTTGACTTGCATCCTCTGGTCTGCTTTAACACAAACCAGGAGGAAAAGAAAGCTAGGCATCAGAAGCAATGGGTGGCAGGCCTATTAATGGCTGATCTGTGCAGTGATCTGCCCTCAAGGAGACCCAACGGGCCAGTCCACTGCAGTGGCTTTCAATGTGGTAAGCCTGGGCTTCAGCAGAAGTCAGCTTGTGAAGAGCCCTGGCAGCTCTGCCAAGAGTTGGATCACTGGAAATGGACCTGCCCTGGAATCGAAGGATGCCCAGGTCAGAGCCACAGATCTTATTGGCTCCAAGCTGAAAAGCCCTTCACTCAGCCCAACTTCCAAAGTGACCACTGCAGCTGAGGGGATGGTCAAGTAGGGTCAGCAACATTGCAGGCAGAACTGTCAATTTCTTGTTAGAGATGCCACCTGCCTTGACCTGGCCAGCTCTCCTCCCAGGCCAGCCAAGTAATGAAAGTCAACAGAGTGCCTTCCCCTAGGAGGTTCACACCTCCCTTAGGATATACCCCATGTGAAGAGATAGATAGGTCTGAGCCTCTTAACTTACAAGGCCTAAAACCCAACAGATTATTATCAAGCCCCTTCTATCAGGTTCTATTTGCCTCTCAATCAGAAAAATTACTTGTAGCTTAGACAGCACCTTTCTTAGCTCCTCTAATAATGACTCTGTCCTTTGTTCTAGACCCTGTCTAGCACACTTGGGCCTCATTCCTTTGTAATCATAACCTCTACTCTACCACCAATGGCTCTACTCCCAACCTGTGTGTACTGATGGTCCTCTTCCCCACTTAATGCTGTATAATTGTTCAGAACTGGTTAAGGCCACTCTTAGGATCATTGGTTACTATCCTCACCCTGTCTTTTATGACCTTGTCTAAATATGATCAGAGTCGGGGAACTTGGAAGGCTTCCATAGCCTTGGCAACTCATGACGACAGCCTAGGGTGGTTACTGGCGCCATAAACTAGAGTGTCAATTTGTTGGGTCAACAACAGGAGCCACTGTGCGCTTGCTCCTGATGTGGGATCTCTGTCCTTGATGTACTGTACATTTTGATTTAATGCTATAACTAGTACTCAAACAGTATGTTTCACTTTGTGTTGCTATGTGGGTGCAAACTGTTGAAGTATTTTATACTAAATTGATCTTCTGTATATAAAGAGAATTGAAAATGAATCTTGATGTGAAGGGAAGGGGAGAGGGAGCGGGAGAGGGGAGGGTTGCGGGTAGGAGGGAAGTTATGGGAAGGGGAAGCCATTGTAATCCATAAGCTGTATACTGGAAATTTATATTCATTAAATAAAAGTTAAAAAAAAAAAAAAAAAAAAAAAACTTAGATTGTCTATATCTCTTGATTTAATCTTGATAGCTTTTATGAATCCAGGAATTTATCCATTTCTTTGAGGTTTTCTAGTTTATTAGCATATAAGCCTTCATGGTAATTTCTTATAATCACTTGTATTTTAGTCTTTTTAAATTTACTGAAACTTGATTCATAGCCTAATATGTGGTCTTTCCTAGAAAATGTCCCATGTGCTGTTGAGAAGAATGTGTATTCTGAAGCTATTGGGACAAATGTCCTGTAACTGTTAGGTCCATTTTCTCGATAGTAAATTTCAACTCTGATGTATCTTTATTGACATTTTGTCTGAATGATCTGTCCACTGATGAGAGTGGAGTGTTGAAGTCACCCACTATTATGGTATTGGAGTCTATCCCTCCATTTAGGTGTAATAGTATTTGCTGTATATATCTGGGTGGCCTTCTGTTGGGTGCAAATATATTTATGATTGTTATATCTTCTTGCTGCATTGAACCTTTTATCAAAATATAATGTCCTTCTTGGTCTCTTTTTATGGTTTCTTATTTAAAGTCTGGTTTATCTGATACCAGGATAGCTATGCTTGTTCAGTTTTGGTTTTCATTTGTCTGGTATATCTTTTTCTACCCTTCATTTTCAATCTGTTTGTATCTTTGTGAAGTGAGTTTCTTATAGGTAGCATATAGTGAGGTCATGATTTTTTTATCCATTCAGCCAACCTAAGTCTCTTGGTTGGTTTTGACTGAATAATGATTCCACCTGTTCTGTTAGTGAATTTGATGGTTTCATGTATTTTCATATAGAGTTTTACTTCAGGACACTCTTCACAATTTCTTGAAATGCTGGCCTGCTGGTGAATTTTCAGTTTTTGCTTATCTGAAAAATACTTTATTTTTCCTTTACTTTTAAAGGATAGCTTTGCTGAATATAATATTCTTGGTGGGAATTTTTCTTTTAAGACCTTAAATATATCATCCCACTCTTCTGGACTGTACGGCTTCCATTGAGAAGTCTGATATTAGTCTAATTGGTTTTCCTCTATATGTAACTTAACACTTTTCTCTTACTATATTTAGAATTCTCTCCTTGTCTTTAACTTTTGACAATTTGACTGCACTATGCTTTGGAGAAGACCTTTCTGGTAGAGTGTACTTGGGGTTCTTTGAGTTTCTTTTATATGGATGTCCAGGTCTCTTTCAAGACCTGGGAAATTTTGTTATGCCTCTTTCTTTTTTCTTCTTCTTCAGGAAGACCTATAACACATATATTGGTCGTTTAATAGAGTCCTATATTTCAAGTATACTTTCTTCATTTTTTTAAAATTCTTTTCTCTTTATTTTTGTCTGGGTTATTTCAAAATTCTTGTCTAAAAGTCAGAAATTCTTTCCTCTGCTTGACCCACTCTACTGTTAAAGCTCTCAATCATATCTTTTATTTCACTGACTGAAAATTTCATCTCCAGGGTTGGGGTTATGGTGTAGTAGGTTAACCCTCTGCCTGTGCCAATTCAAGTCCTGACTGCTCCACTTCCAATCCAGCGCCCTGCTAATTGCCTGGGAAAGTAGTGCCTGGAAAATCTTTGGGCCTGTGCACCCACATGAGAGACCCAGAAGAAGCTCCTGATTCCTGGCTTCAAATCAACCCAGCTTTGCCATTGTGACCATTTGGGGAGTGAATTAGCAGATGGAAAACTTCTCTGTCTCTCTATTTCTCTCTTTTTAACTCTGCCTCTCAAATAAATAAACAATTTTTTAAAAAAGAAAATTTCATATGTGAGATCCCAGTGGAAAGAACGGGGCCATCAAAGAAGGAGGTACCTTTCTCCGAAGGGAGGAGAGAACTTCCACTTTGACTATGACCCTATCGGAATAAGATCAAAGTCAGCGAACTCTAAAGGCTTCCATAGCCATGGCAACTCATGACTAGAGCCTAGGGAGATTACTGACGCCATGAACAGGAGTGTCAAATTGTTAAGTCAGCAACAGGAGTCACTGTGTACTTACACCCCATGTGGGATCTGTCCTTAATGTGTTGTCTAATGTGAAGTGATGCTATAACTAGTACTGAAACAGTATTTTTATACTTTGTGTTTCTGTGTGGGTACAAACTGATGAGGTCTTCACTAATTATATGCAAAATTTGTTTTTCTTAATGAGTTCCATCTCCTTAGTAATATTTCCATGTATGTCATTCATTGATTTCCTCATTTCTTTAATCTATCTGCGGTGTCATGCATCTCTGAGTTTCCTTACAAACATTATTTTGAATTCCCTGTCATTTCATAGATTTCCTTCAGTTCAGGATCTAATTCTGGAGCATTAGTGTATTCTTTTGGAAAATCATGCTTCCTTGCTTCTGCATGTCACACCTGGTATACTCATTCCTTCTTCTTTATGGAGTAGGCTTTATTGGAAAATATTTGACGGCTTAGTTGGAATGCAGACTGTCACTTGGCTTGTTCCTTTGGCTTTGGTTGTAGGTAAGCCCAGAAGTGTAATCTCTGAATGATTCTTTTGTCTTAATGTAAGGTGTGTCTATAAGTGACACGGTGGTCTAGTCTGCTGCAGTTCATAGGGATAGAAGTGTGGCTGTGAGATAAGTGTCTCCTTGGGTGTGTATCTTTGGTCCAGAGAGAGTTCATTGTCAGTCTTTGGTGAATTTGATAGCCAGGGCCTTGTTCTTGGTGCTGAGGAAGACATGGATGGCTACCCCCCTTGTCGTACTGGCCAGCCTGAATGATGCCAATTGCTGTGGCTCTAAGACTGTGTGATATGGATGGACCCTTCCTCAGTTCCTGCTAAGAGAGTCCAACTAGTGTTTGTGGCTTATAATACCAACAGCCCTAGTTCTAGGACTTGGGGATGTAAAATGAACTCTGTTCCAACCCTGCAGGATGACTACAAGGTATACAAGAGATTTTACCCTGGAAGGTATGAGTCCAGAGAGGCAGAATTCAAGTAGGTTTGTCCCTATTTCCATCAGGTAGATTCCAGTGGCACCAAGATATTTGGAATAAATTGTTACAATCCTGCCATTGCAAGGTATAGTGGGGTCATTATCCAGATATCCCAGGGAAAGAGCAGATTTTTTTATGGGCTGCTTCTGGTGTTAGCTCCCCAGATCTAAGGTGAATCCTCATGAGTGTATGAGTGTAGCTCTGGAGCTAATGCCCCAAAACTTCACAGTCCCAAGATGCAGGGGATCTGTCCTTTGTCCCACATGTTGCCCTTACTCTTAACTATGATGCTGGTAGAAGCAGAACAAAGGTGCACTGTTTAACTTTTTGATACCAAGTAGGTGCTCTGTGCAGGTGGAGAAAGGGAGGAAAGCAACACAGCTGCCTTGCTCTAAGCCCAGCGGATGCTCAGACCCCTGTCAGGTCTCCAGGCTGAAGAAAAAGTCATTGGGTGACTGTGCAATTCCCTCTCAGCTAAAACAGTGAGCAGAGGGGCATGTGGCAATTTCTTCCTACCTTGACATGGTAAGATGGCAGCTCAAAGTTGGCAGCTGACTGCACCACACAGCTTGCCACAGTGGTGTGTCTTCTCTCCTCTTCTCCCGTGGAGTCTTCATATTTTTTTTTTTTACTTTTTCAACAAAAATTTCTCTCAGACCCCTAGAAATAGACCTTCCTTTGTTCTTTCATATCCCAAAGCATCTTAAGTTAGTGAGGCTGTACCCTATTCAGCCATCTTGGATTTTCTTTGCTGTGATTTTTTTTAACAATAGGAGGGAAGAAACAACACTGCCCTAGGCAATGGACAGTCACTGGGCAAGAAATTTTCTGATGAGACAAGTCCTCTTTGGCTTTCAAACAGAAATACTGTCATTATCTTAAAATACATGTTTCACTTAGTAAAGTTATTTCTAGTATTCGTAAGATATTTTGCTTATAGATGAGCCCTTACTTAATTCCTCTTGGAAAATTATCATTAACAATGCAACATAGCCTAAATTTTGATATTTTCTTTAAGAAAGCATAGGGATGTGTATATCTGTTCTTAGATTAGATGTAATTGATTACTCTTTATAAGTTAGTTGACTATATAATCTGGAAAGTCAAAATTATGTAAGATAAAGATAAATTACAGGGGGCAGGTGCTGTGGCGTAGTAGGTAAAGCAGCCGCCTGCAGTGCCGGCATCCCATATGGGTGCTGATTCGGGACCTTACTGGTCCACTTCTGATCCAGCTCTCTGCTGTGGCCTGGGAGAGCAGTGGTAGATGGCCCAAGTTCTTGGACCCCTGCACCCACGTGGGAGACCCAAAAGAAGCTTCTGGCTCCTGGCTTCAGATCAGCGCAGCTCCGCCTGTTGCAGCCCATTGGGGAGTAAACCAGCAGATAGAGGACCTCTCTCTCTCTCTCTGCCTCTCCTTCTCTCTGTGTAATTTTGACTTTCAAGTAAATAAATAAATCTTTTAAAAATTTAAAAATTAAAAATTACAACAAAAACTGGATGCTTTTCACTATCTATTATTAATCTGAGCAGTCTTTTTTACAAACTTTCGAAAAATCCATGATTAGAAATATAGTAGTTCCTTTGGTTTTAGGGTTTTTTTTACTGCCTATTAAATTTAATTGGAAAAAATTTAATGATCTTTTATCAAGAAAAAAATCAAATGATTATCGGTGAGTAATAGGATTTAGATGCTTACTATTTCCTTCAATGTGTTAATTATATATTTCAGTTTTCTTTTTATCTACTTCAGTCCTTCTTAAGTGCTGACAATTTTGGTGGCACTGTAAGTTTAAACAATGAACTTTTGTATATTCTTTGATGTATACGTTGTTTCTGGACAAAATTAGATATGTTTTTATTTTATATCTTCTTGTTCAAAATGGTGATAACATTTATTAGTATTTGCCTTTTCCTACTTTACTGGAATTCATTCCATATCAAAACCCAGATATAATAATTGTTGAAGAACATCTTATCACTGTAAGGACAGAGGGAGCCTTTCCTTTTCACTTGCAATGGTATTATACCAACTTTAATAGTTGTAAAAACATTTTGTGTTTGGGCATAAGAATCTAATTACCACAGTTGGAGTCTTGATGCAGAAGGACACAGACAAAAGGGAAAATTTACCAAATTAGCCTCAATTTTGCTACTGCTTTAACATTTACTTATTCCCCAAATAAATGACTGAATAGCGAATGAGTAGACAAACAAATGAACTGAAATAGGAATCTGACTGTGATTTGCCTATCAATGCCCTATCTGTATGCCAGGACAAAGTACATATGAAAGTGCAATATTTGGAAAGTGTTAAAAAGGAAATTATCTACCCTAAAAAAGGAAATAATATTTGAGGTATTATCTCTTTGGAATCTTTATAAAAGATGACTTGGATTATAACCAGGTCACATCAAGGTACCTCATGAATTGTTCAAATGAATTACCATGTATTGAGAACTGGTGAATTGCTCAAATACAACATTCTTTAATAAGCCAAAAATATCATATAAAATAATTTCTAATATAAATTCCTATTTATGGGATTCTAACAGGATATATCCTCTGATATCAATGATAGCTAAATGGGTTTCCAAAAGCCCTGGCATTTCTTTGGACATTCAATATAGATGTTTTTCAACCCGATAATTTAGCATCCTGGGGACATTTGTATTATTTAGGGATTCCCAACCCCTAGAGTCTGAACACCTACCTTCTTTTGTATTTGTTATTCCCTATTCCAAGAGTGCTCTTTCTTAGGTGTATTCTTTAAAAAAAATATTTTATTTAAGGTATACAAATTTCCTGTATTTCCTATATACAGATTCAGGAATAGTGATAGTCTCCACTCTACCCACCCCTCTTTGCCCACGCTATTCTTGAACTGCCCCTTCTGCCTTCAGATCATATAATTGTAGAGTCCTTATGACCACCCTTATACTTTCCAGTACTCCTTCACACTCTCTAATCCTTTTATTCTGCTTTATTATTCTCTGCAGCACTTACCATCACCTGATATATATGTATTTGTCTATTTACTTTTCTTTTATTGATTTTCTCATAAGAATTTACAGTCCCTGCAGGCATATATATATATATATCATATATATATATATATATATATAACTTCCTTATTCCTATTGCTTCACACAAAATAAACACTCAATAAGTGATTGCTATATCAATGAATGGAGTCAATGGTTACTTTTTTAAACCATAAAACCAATAAATATATTGAAATTAAAGAAAAAGTCAAAGTTTTCTACTCTTCCAGGAAAAATTTAATATTGTAGTAGTAAGTAAAAAAATTTCAGCAGAATCAGAAATAAAGTTATGCAGAAAAAAACTGATACATCGAAGCATGCAGCAGAAGCTGTATTCTTCCTACTTAAGAGCTCTGAAACACGCTGCTGGTGGCAAGACTCCCCATGCCAGCCATAATAGCAGTGACATACAAATCCATTCTTCATTTCTGTCTCTGCCTTCAGCTTACTGGTTTCAGAAAGGATGAATCTGAGGCTCTTGTTGACGATGTACTTTTTACGGCTGCTTTCAGGCATATGCAGATAGGAGGAGGATTCAGGTATTTTCCGAACACATCTTCCATGATTATTACATAGATTTTGACTGCAGAACTTGGCAGCAGATGTCACATTAACAGCATAATGACCCAATGGTCCTTGAACAGATTGTTTTACAGATAAGCAGTTCTCCTGTGGGGAAAATAGAGATCTACTTAAAGTGCTCTCAAAATGTGATCTCATTATTCTGGTATTAATGCCAGAAGTTTTGTATTTGATAAGGCTAAGGTAGAAAAGCATTTCAGAGCAATTAATCTTTTAAGTGAGGACTAAGCCTTTATAAGGTCATATGAGTGATCAGTTATACCTTTTAATAAGAAGACCTTTTACTTATGTGAAACACACAGATGACAAAAACAAAAATGAATAAAAGGTACTACATCACACTAAAAAGTTTCTGTACAATAATAGAAACAATCAACTAATGAGAAAGGAACATCTGGAATGGCAGAAAATATTTTCAAAGCATATCTTATAAGACATTAATATCCAAAATATCTAAGAAATTCCTACAACTCAACAGCAAAACACACTAATAATCCACTTTTTAAGAATGGCAAACAACTTGAATAAATATTTCTCTAAAGAAGACATGCAAATTGTAAAAAAAAAAAGGTGAAATGATGTGCAACATCATTATTATCAAGGAAATGTAAGTGAAAACTGCAGTGAGTTAATCACCTTACACCTGTTAGGAAGACTATTGTCTTCAAAGCACAAAAGGGCAAATGTTGATGAGCTTGTAGAGAAGACGGAAACTTTGTACCAGGTTGGTGGGACTGAAAATGGTACAGCAGCCATGAAAATCAGTGTGGAAATTCTTTAAAAATTTTAAAATGGGTTTAAAATGGAATTACCATATAACCCAGCATATATACCAATATACTTCTGGGAATATACCCAAAAGAATTGAAATCACATTCTTGAAGAGGTATCTTCACTTCCATGTTTAATACTGTAGCCAAAATATCCATCCATAGAGCAATGAATAAAAATAATGAATATACATTCAACAGAATATTAATTTTAACCTTAAAAAATAAGGAAATTCTGCCACAAATATAGGTGAATCTAAAAGATGTTATGCTGAGTAAAATAAAGGAGGCATAGAAGGACAAACACCAAACACTGCATGATTTCACTTACAGGTGATGCCTAATACTCAAACTCACAGAGCAGAGAATGAAATAGTAATTGTCAAGGGATTGGGACGCGGGGAATGAAGTTGTTATTCGATGGGTGTAAAGTTTCATTTATGCCACATAAATAAATTCTAGAAATCTGCAGTACAACATAGTTAACATTGTACTGTGTCTTCAAAAAAAAAGTTAAAAAGGTAGACTTCACATTCAGTGTACTTTTTTTAAGATTTATTTATTTATTAGAGAGGCAAAGTCACAAATAGAGAGAGGGAAAAACAGAGATCTTCCATCCACTGGTTCACTCTCCAAATGGCCACAAAGACCAGAGCTGGGCCAATCCAAAGTCAGGACCCAGTAGCTTCTTCTGGGTCCCTCATGCAAATGCTGGGGCCCAAGTTTGGGCCATTTTCTGTTGCTTTCCCAGGCCATCAGCAGGGAGCTTAATCAGAGGTGGAGCAGCCAGGACTCAAATCAGCACCCATATGGGATGCAGGCACCACAGGCAGAGGTTTAACCTACTATTCCACAGTAAATCGTTAATAAACCTTTATTTACAAATATGTTTTACTCTAGTAAATTGAATTTCTATTTAATCAGAAAAATAATCATTTGGAGAATTTACCCTTCTTGCTATGAATGAAACAATTACTTATCTTTTAAATTTAATATTATTTTTCCTTTTTGCATATAACCTGACAAAACTCTTGCATAGTAGCTTTGTTTTATTTAGTTTAATTCAGCTTTTTTAGACTGATGAGCTGAGATTCAGAGAGGTTAATTAACATGCCCTGAAGTACATTCCTAGAATCCAAACTATCAACCTCTTATTTAGGGCTGCCTGATTGGAAGAATTGAGCTCTTCCTACCCCTCTGCTAGCCACAGAGGCTGGCATAGAGTAGGTGCTCACACAATGTTAGCACCTCTGGCCATCAAACTTCATTAAAGTCAAGGTAGCGGATAATATGCAACGATTTGGCTTTGATGTGGAAAAAAAATTTTAAACTCCAAATATCTAAAATATGTTCAAGATAGTGACAGAAAAATCATTACTTACCTTTGAAGTAGCGTACTCATCTCCTCCCCACAATATTATTCCTGCTGCTCCTAATGCAGCACTTTCACCAATTGTATGCACTAGGTCTTCCTAGAAAAGAGAAATGTTAGGAGTAGTTTCTGATAATTCAATAAGACTTGTGGTGAAGCAGGTAAAACTGCTGCCTGAGATGTCAGTATCCTATATGGGCACCCATCTGAGTCCCGGTTGCTCTACTTCTGATCCAGCTTCCTGTTAATGCACCTTGTAAAGCAACAGAAGATGGCCCAAGTACTTGGGCCCCTGCTACCACATAGGAGATAGGATTGGGATTCCAGGCTGCTGGCTGCAACTTGCCCCACACCCCCAGCCTTTACAGCCATTTGGAAAGTGAATGAATCAGTGGATTCTTCTTCTTTTTTTTTTTTTTCTTTTAGTTGTTAAGCTTTATATTCAATGGGAGAAATGCATAGGAGAGTGAGGGGCGATATCTGAGAGAAGGAAATCTGGATTCATACTGAGTACCAGGAGCCAGCCATGTGGAGGAGCATGTAGGCCAGAAAGCATGGGGCAGGTGGCCTGAAGGCCATGCACCCCAAAGGCACCGGGGCAGCAAGCGGATCCAGGGCAAAAAGGAAACATGGCAAAAAGGGGGCCAAAAAGGGCTGGGCCCACTGTGTTCCAGGCCTTTAATCCACTTCCAAAGATGAGTGATTAATTAGCCTGAGTGGTCGGTGGTCACACAGGTGTCGTCAGATAGGGATATGAGGTCACACAGGCATGGTGAAAGCATGGTCTTCTAGCTCACAAACCTGATCAATTTTAACCTATATGCCTGCCTGCCTACAACATTCCCCCTCAGAGACTCCATTCCCTTAATCCTAAGAGATGTTGAAGGGTGTAGAATCAGTATATACTGATTATTAGTATATACTAAGTAGAGATTTCAACAGACGGTGTCTTGATGTGAGAAAGCAAAGGCTTTGTTTATCCTTTTTGTTTTGAAGAGGTACGTAAGGTCTCTGATCGACTTACAGGAATAATCAGGAATGTCTTTTGAGTTGACCTGTGAAGACTTAATAGGTAGAGATTTAACCCTAATTTTACTGAGGTAGTTGTGCTTAGCAGCATCTGGTAAGGTCCCTTCCATTTATGCTGCAACTGATCTGAAGAGTATCTTTCTGTGAATGGCTTGTTTAGGAATTCCTAATGTTGGAGTTTTTGTCAAAACTTCTTAGTTCCTTGGAACACCTTCTGTATCCCCTGTCCATCACAGTGTGTCTGTGTAAGGGGTTTTTTAAGCAAATACAAGGCTTAGAATCCAAATCCTGGAGTCCATATTCCGAAGAATCCTGTCATCAGCAATTTCCAATGTCAGAACTCCTGTTAGAAGCTCCTTAATTCTTTGGAACAACTCTTGTAGCTACACTGTCCAGCACAGTGTCTGTCTCAGGACCTCTTTAAAGCTATATACAAAAGTTTGGGATCCAAATCTTGGAATCCAAATTCCACAGAACCTTGCCATTCCCAGAAATATCCTCAGCTGCCTTTTTAGTCTATGAGGACCATTTATAAAATAGCATCCCTTCTTTTTACTGAAAGAACACACTTTTTCTACAGTTACAACATATCCCAGGTAATCTACTTCTAGTTTAGAAACCTGAGCTTTGGGAAGTTTTGTATCCTCACTTTCCCAGATTCTGGGTTTAGTGGGATGTAGGAGAAATTATCCCTTAGACAAAGGTTTAGCACACAATAAGATGCATTGAAGCAACTGTCTCATCAGAAGTCCTGAGGCTTTTAACCATTCTGTACTTTGTATTTGGCCTTATGTTAAAACATGCGAGATAGGAATTTCAGAGATACATGGATCCAAGAGTTTGTTTGAGGCACTTGATAAGCTTTCAAAAAATGCCTAAGAATACAGGCAATGGAGTTTGACACTTAGACATAAATAGAACTTATGATGGGTTAGAATATAACACACTAGAACAAGGTAAATCTTTGGGAGCAAACTTCATAATTAATGCTAATACTGTAGCTCTTTGAGGACAGAGGTCCTGCATGGGAAGTTAGCACACAGTGACTTCTATTGTTAATTTAACAATTAACACTCTTATGTATGACGTCAATGATCACCCCAGGCTCTTGATGTGAGCTGCGTAGGCTCAGGATTCAGACAAGGCCATAAGCAAAGTGGGAATCCCCTCCTCCTTTTGGAGAAAAGTACATCCTTCTTTGATGACCACTTCTTTTCGCTGGGGTTTTACCCAGGAAGGTTCTCCATGTAGGGACACTTTTTGTACGAGTGTCCTGGCTTTCCATGCCTGAAATGCTCTTGTGGGCTTTTCAGACAGACCAGAATGCCTTTAGGGCTGACTCTGAGATTACTGAGTGTTAGTTTTAGCGATTGTCACTCTATGAGTCTGCTGTATAGACTCCTTCCCATGTTGGAGCATTTACTCCTCTCTAATTCTATTTACTATTAGCAGTAAACACTTAATCCTATTGACATGATCACTTTAACAATCAATTCCACCTATATGATCACTTTGAAACTTAAGATGTTACTTTCATCATCCAACCCAAGGGGATTTGGGATCCCAAGGCAAATTTATTAAACTGTACCGTTAGAAGTAAGTCCATAGGGATGCATAGGAATACAACTTTTACAGTTTCAGATACATTTTCTCCCTCTCTCTTCCTCCCTCTTTCTCTCTCTTTCTCTCTTTCTCTTTCTATTCTCCTTCCTCCCTCGTTCTCTCCCTCTCTCTCCTTTTTAAATAAATAAATAAAATCTTTAAAAAATAAAAAGACTCTACCCATTGACTAAGGTAAAGAACACATTAATAATGTTATTCCTTAATTGAAAATTTATCTTGATGTGAATGGAAGGGGAGAGGGAGCGGGAGAGGGGAGGGTTGCGGGTGGGAGGGAAGTAATTGGGGGGGGGGGGCATTGTAATCCATAAGCTGTACTTTGGAAATTTATATTCATTAAATAAAAGTTAAAAAAATAATGTTATCCTTGTTTCTAAAACAGAGAACCATAGCAGAATTGGAAACAGTGGATCTTTGATTTATTCTTAAATTATTTGATAATATTTATGATGTCCCAGACAATGTTCTAATTGCTGCAAATAACAGATTCCAGGTCATGCTCTTGAGGGAATGCTTTAGTTTGATGGATGAGACAGACATATAAATAAGTAATTACAGTATCAGTTTCAATATTAGTATCATTTACAGGGCATATTTTGATTAAATGTGCTTAATACTGCATGGAAGAGAGTCTGTGAAAGTTTACTTGAACAGCTGAAATTGCAGGTGGGTCCCTGAGAATGAAAGGGAATTCACGAGATAGGCGAGAGAGGGCAGTTTCATGCCTATAAGGAAGAATAAAACAGAAGCTCATATGCAGCAAGAATACCAGCCCTCCAGAAAACAACCAACAACTCCTGCGGTAAAGTACACAGAATTTGAGGAGAAGTGAAAGCATATGAATCTTTGTATATAAGTAAATATCTATGGAGCGGCTACTTTGTATAATGCTGTACCCAGACTCTGAGAACCTGGGAAGGATTAGAAGTTCTTGTAACAGTAAATTTACTGTGTATGGGTATGGTTTGTATTTCATTAAGCTATTAAATGCTCGTCTTTTCTACATTAAAAATATTTTTCTTTAAAAATTGCTATTTTAAACTGTTAGAACTTAACACAATAAATTTTTAGTACTAGAAAGACACAAATTTTCAACTTTGAAAGATAATTTTACAGGCTGTCAGGATGATATAGACAAAGATACCAATTAGGAGATGATGGAAATTGTTCAGTGAGATATGGTGAGGCCTCAACAAAGGCAATGTCAGTTCTTGTACAGTTGAAGAGTTACTTAGAAATCAAAATAGAAAAGTATTAGAGGAAGAGAAGAGAAGTACCCAAGCAACTCTCAAATTGGGTAATTAAGTAGACTGTAATTCACCAAGAATCTGAGGAGGTGGGGCCGGCACTGCAGTGCTGGCATCCCATATGGGCGCTGGTTCAAGTCCTAGCTGCATTAGCTCCCTGATAATGTGCTTGAAAAAACAATGGAGGATGGCCCAGGTGTTTGGGCCCCTGCACCCATGTGGGAGACCTAGAAGAAGCCTCTGGTTCCTGGTTTGGGATCAGCCCAGCTCTGGCCATTGCAGTCACTTAGGAAGTGAACCAGTGGATGGAAGACCTCTCTCTTTCCTTCCCCTACCCCCGCCTCTGCCTCTGCCTCTCTGTAACTCTGGTTTTCAAATAAATAAATAAGTCTTTAAAAAAAATAGAAAATACTTCTTCAATGGGAGAGGGAGGAGGAGAAGGGATGGGAGACTGGTGGGAGAGTGGTGTGGTGGGAAGAATCACTATATTCCAAGAGCTGTACTTATTTTTTTTTAACTTTTATTTAATGAATATAAATTTCCAAAGTACAGCTTATGGGTTACAATGGCTTCCCCCCTCCCATGACTTCCCTCCCACCCGCAACCCTCCCCTTTCCCACTCCCTCTCCCTTTCCATTCACATCAAGATTCATTTTCAATTCTCTTTATATACAGAAGATCAATTTAGTATACATTAAGTAAAGATTTCAACAGTTTGCACCCACATAGAAACACAAAGTGAAACATACTGTTTGAGTACTAGTTATAGCATTAAATCACAATGTATAGCACATTAAGGACAGAGATCCCAAATGAGGAGCAAGTGCACAGTGACTCCTGTTGTTGACCCAGCAAACTGACACTCTAGTTTATGGTGCCAGCAACCACCCTAGGCTGTCGTCATGAGTTGCCAAGGCTATGGAAGCCTTCCAAGTTCGCTGACTCTGATCATATTTAGACAAGGTCATAAAAGACAGGGTGAGGATAGTAACCAATGAACCTAAGAGTGGCATTAACCAGGTATGAACAATTATACAGTATTAAGTAGGGAAGAGGACCATCAGTACACACAGGTTAGGAGTAGAGCCATTGGAGGTAGAGTAGAGGTTATGATTACAAAGGAATGAGGCCAAGTGCGCTAGACAGGGTCTAGAACAAAGGACAGAGTCATTATTAGAGGGGCTAAGAAAGGTGCTGTCTAAGCTACAATTAACTTTTCTGATTGAGAGGCAAATAGAACCTGACAGAAGGGGCTTGATAATAATCTGGTGGGCTTTAGGCCTTGTAAGTTAAGAAGTCCAGACCTATCTATCTCTTTGCATGGGGTGCATCCTAAGGGAGGTGTGAACCTCCTAGGGAAAGGCACTCTGTTGACTCATTACTTGGTTGGCCTGGGAGGAGAGCTGGCCAGGTAAAGGCAGGGGGCATCTCTAACAAGAAATTTACAGTTCTGCCTGCAATGTTGCTGACCCTACTTGACCATCCCCTCAGCTGCAGTGGTCACTTTGGAAGTTGGGCTGAGTGAAGGGCTTTTCAGCTTAGAGCCAATAAGATCTGTGGCTCTGACCTGGGCATCCTTCGACTCCAGGGCAGGTCCATTTCCAGTGATCCAACTCTTGGCAGAGCTGCCAGGGCTCTTCATAAGCTGACTTCTGCTGAAGCCCAGGCTTACCACATTGAAAGCCACTGCAGTGGACTGGCCTGTTGGGTCTCCTTGAGGGCAGATCACTGTACAGATCAGCCATTAATAGGCCTGCCACCCATTGCTTCTGATGCCTAGCTTTCTTTTCCTCCTGGTTTGTGTTAAAGCAGACCAGATGATGCAAGTCAAGGGAGTGCCCGTGTCCCATCTCTAATCTTCGGTGGCCTAAACTACAAGTCTATAGTCACAGGAATGTTCTGTAGTAGTTTTTCTAAGGTAGACAATGCCCATGAGGAAAATTATATTCTCACTTTAAGACTTTCTTTCCCTTTGGTCTGAAAGGGAGGTTTTTTCTACTTACTGTTTACTTCGCTGATGATGAAATAAGTCTAGCTATGAGATTATAATTTAAGCTCTTATTTTGGCTATGCTGTTACAGAAAAATGTTAGCCATCTCTTTTATAAGGTCTAAAGATTAAATTGTGCGTCCTACAGATTCCTTCATAATAGAATTAGTTTCCTACCTTGAAAAGAATAGAGATATGAAAGAACAAGTTGGGCTTAGAATAGAGAAATGAGGGAGCAAGTCCTAGATCGCTTGCTGACAATAGCAATATCACATGATTACTTAGCAAATAGTTTCATCCATTAGATAACAACTTAAGAAAACATTTACCAGAAGGTCCAATGCCTTCTATAAATTTTAAGAATCATTTATTTGGAAACACCTCTTAAATATCTAACATGGTGTAGTTTGTTTAACCAGTAAACTTAAGCACAAACATATAAAATGTTTTTAGTTTCTTTCTGCCAACAAGTATAAAACATATGATACAGAGATTCAGGTCACATGAATTAAAATGTATTTTTGATTAATTTTAACAGCTTAAATTTATGGACAATCTTATCTATAAGCCAATTAAAATAAAACTCTTAATAAAATTTTCCCATGTGGATGTACAATATGTACACACATATAACATAACATAATAGACCAATATAGCAATTTTAATAATAGCTTTTAAAATCTTTAACTCTTTTTGTAAATTGCCAATTGACTTGAATTGCTTTTTGTTTTTAGTATCCTCAGTTAACCATACTTTCTCTCAGTTTGTACTGTTAATACATTATTGGCTTCATCTGTTTACAGAGCCATCCCAAAGTACTGAATACAATAGAAGTGGCTGGATAAAGTCCATAGGAACCTATAGGAGGACAGCTAAACACAGAACCAACAACGCTTTAGTTTTATGAGCAGCACATCATATGTAACTGTGGATGACAAAAGACTTTAAGTTGCCATGTTTAAAATTATAAACTCATCAACCAACAAGAGGCACTTGCTTACTTCATAGTAGTTTTGAAAGCACCTGTAGGATTTTACAAGTATTTAACCCTTTAGGCCTCTGGGGCTTTCTCATTAAGATAACTATCATGTCTAGTAACACAAGATCATTAGGCTTTTTAATTCTCAAACATTTGTATTAATAGCATTTTCCATTATAGAAACTTAAAATTTAGTACCACGTCACATCTTGACAGTACTTCTAATATAATCCAAATAGCCTGATTAGTTGGTGTCTCTATGAGACACACAGGTCCTTCGATTTTTTCAGTTGGGCCCAAACTGGAAAAACCAAAGTCCAAGATTTACAGGAAATTTTAGAGTCCAGATTGTTTGAAACTTTGATTTTTTGAATGCCTGTCAAGAATGCCAAGAAGGCTCAAAATCCAAAATATCTGGTTGAAATAAGATTCCTTAAAATCATGACATAATATAGACCAAATTTGATCATTGTTACAAGGTGATTATTCAGATCTTTGAAAATAAGCACATATTTAAATAACCCACAGCTCTTAATAAAAATTCAGCTGTTTTTGAACAATTAGAATTTAACAGACATTGAGAGGACATAATAGATTACTTTAACACATTGCTTTAACAGAGAATCAGATTTTAATTCTATGTCAAAGAGAAATAGATTAGTATACTTGTAACATTTTCCATCTGCCAATGTCCTTGATTTACATTTTGAAATCAACTGTTAAAAATCTCAAAATTAGGATAAGGTTTTCAATAAGATAACACAAATTTTAGCCTGAGCTTTTTTCATTTATGTTGGCATGCTATATCTTTTTCCAGCCTTTCACTTTCACTCTGTATGCATCTTTGTTGGGAAGATGTGTCTCTTGTAAGCAGCAAATAGATGGGTTTTGTTCCTTAACTCAATCAGCCAATCGGTGTCTTTTAACTGGACAGTTCAGGCCATTAACATCCAATGTGACTATTGAGAAGGAGTAACGTTGCCCTGCCATTTGCCAAAGATATTTTCTAATATATACTTTGAGCTTCCTGTGATCTTTTGCTGTGAGGTTTCCTTCCTTTACCTTCTTTCATATTGATGACCATGTTCCTGTGTTTCTGCGTGTAACACATCTTTAAGCACCTTTTGGAGGGCTGGACGAGTGGCAACAAATTCTTTCAATTTCTGTTTGCTATGAAAGGTCTTTATTTCACCTTCATTCACAAATGAGAGCTTTGCAGGATATAATATTCTGGGCTGGCAGTTTTCCTCTCTTAGTATCTGGGCTATGTCTCACCATTCCCTTCTAGCTTGTAAGGTTTCTGATGAGAAGTCTGCTGTGAGTCTAATTGGAGATCCTCTGAGAGTAATCTGACGTTTCTCTCTTGCACCTTTTAGAATCTTTTATTTATGTTTCACTGTGGTGAGTTTGATTACAACATGTCATGGTGAGGATCTCTTTCGGTCATGTTTACCAAGGGTTCTATGAGTTTCCTGTACTAGGATGTCTCTGTCCTTCTCCAGATCCGGGAAGTTCTCTGCAAGTATCTCACTAAAGGCCTTCTAACCCTTTCTCTCTCTCCATGCCTTCAGGAACTCCTAGAACCTGAATGTTGGGTTTTTTAATAGTATCCTGTAGATTCCCAACAATATTTTTTAGATTCCTAATTTCCTCTTCTTTTCTTTGGTTTCACTATATAGTTTCCTGTGCTCTGTCTTCTAAGTCCAATATTCTCTCTTCTGTTTCACTGACTCTGTTTTTAAGGCTCTCTAATGTGTTTGTCATTTGATCTATTGAGTTCTTCATTTCATTTTGATTTCTCTTCACTATCACACTTTCCTGTTCTACTAGTTTCTGCATTTCATTTTGATTCCTCCTTAAGATTTCATTTTCTCAAAGGAGATTTTCTATCCTATCCTGTAAGGAATTCCGTAGCTCAAGCATTTGTTTTTGAAAACTACTAATTGTTCTTATCATAACTTCTTTGAAATCCGTATCTTGCATTTCTTCCATCTCATCATCTTCATAATCTTGGCTTGGGGTGTCTTGTTCATTTAGGGGTGTCATAATGTCTTCCTTGTTCTTGTTTCCTCGATTTTTGTGTTTGTTGCTTGGCATTGTAGAGATATTCTTTGGATTCTTCTTCCCTCACTGTGGTGTTTTTTTTCTTTTTATACTTTGACTGTATTAAGTGGACTGTCTGCTTTTGATGGAGCCTTAGAGGCTTGAGATGGGTGTGGCCTGAAAGTTCTGTTTGGTTCTTCAGGGTTAAGGGTGTGCCAAAGGTGACACTCCCACGTTAGGCGTGGTAAATCTCTCTCTTTCTTTCTTTTTTTGATTCAAAAGGGAAGTAATTCTGAACAGCTGAGTGGAATTGGAGGTAGTTAGCAGGCAAATGATATACCCACAGGAGCCAGAGATTGGAAGCTCTTTCCCAAGGACCACACAGGGAATCTGTGCTGCCCTCAGTGTGGGCTCCAAGTCTCCTGCAGTCTCCCAGTGGGTTGCCAAGGTTACTGAATTGTAGCGTCTCTGGAGAGTACTCAGGTGAATCCTGTGAGTTCTCTCCCCCACCGTCTCTTTTTTCACAGTCTCAGTTCATTAGCACCACACATTCATTAGGTCCTAATCTCCTGTTATCTCCCCTGAGAGTCAGGTTTTTCTGCTTGGCTGAAGGCCGGTGCAGACCTGAGGTCGCCCTGCTTATGATGTATGTCCAAAATGGCGCCTGCTCTTTGTCTTGCTCTCCTTTGAGAGGTGAGCGGAGAGAGAGAAACTCGTGTCCATATTGGTCACTTTTTTTTTTCCCTCTCTCTACTAGATAGCCTGGTGAACTTTTCCCCACCAGGTTTCAAACCTCGTTCCCTCTAGTCTCCTCTTTCCATTTGCCCACCGGTGTCTTGGGCTATTGAGGTTTGGCTCACCTTGCGTTCCAGTGCTGGTGTGTTGATTCTGCCACTGGTGTCCCGAATCGTGGTCTCACACGCTCTCCATGCAGGTCCACTGTGAATCACTAGTTCCTGAAGAGTTTCCCCTGCTCTTTCTTCTCCTACTCTTCCTTGAACCTGCAGTATCTCCTCTTTTATTAAACTGTTTCTTCCTGGACTATCAGTGTGCTCCTTTTGTATTCCACCATCTTGCCGCTCTCCAGAGCTGTACTTATGTAATGTGGGAAGTTTGTATTCCTTAAATAAAAGGTTTCTTTGGGAGAAAAAAATAAATTTTAAAAAAAGCCAAAGGGTTGAAATATTACCAAAAACCTATCTTTTTAACATTGTGGAATTAGGTGTTCTTTGAAGTGTTAAAAGAAAGTGACATTGCTATTGCTTTGTGACATTTTCATGAGAACATATATTCTGTTCATAAAGGATCTTAATTATCATACTCTCTGGATATGAGAAATCCTAGGATTAGAGTTGAATCCCACACAAAACAGTGGGCCATTTTTATCAGAGGCAGTAACAACAACAAAAATGCAGCCCAAACTTTTCTTTTTAAAAACCTTTTGCTTAAGGAAGTGCATCAACATTTCTGTGATTAAAATAATGAAAAAAGAAAGAAAGAAAATGCTTCTTCAAAAAAAGAAAAAAAGAATCTGAGGAAGTTGTGTTTAAGATTATATACCAAGAGCAAAGATATGGGAAATAGAGAGAGAGATGTGTGGTAGATAGGATAACTATTGGAGCAACCTGCATTCTTGCCTCATCTACAAAGTGTGGAGAGTCCAGTGCAAAAGTATAGCACTCAAAAACTTGAATGAGTAAATGGCCTGGCAACAGCAAAGCTTCCCTGAGGTTCAGTAGGATAGGTTGAGTGTTCCTTGTCTGAAAAGCTTGAAACCTGAGTGCTTCAGATTTGTGGTTTTTTTTTTTTAATTTTGGAATATTTATATACATGAAATGAGATGTCTTGAGGATAGAATCCAAGACTCAAAATAAAATCTATTTATGTTTCATATACACATTACCTGAAGGTAATTTTGTGCAGTACTTTTAATGCATTTGTATTTTGACTGTGACCTCCATCACATGAGGTCAAGAATGGAATCCTCCACTGGTGGCATCAACCAGGGCTCAAAGTTTCAGATGTTGGAACATTTCCGAAGTTTTTTTATTTTTCATATTATGGATACCAACCTGTATTAGTAGTACTTGTGTTTTGCGATTTGTCAATGTGACACAAGAAAGGAAGTCATTCTTTGATTAGACTAATTGGTATCACATTCCTCACATACAAATCAAGTCTTTTGTTTAAATTAAGACATTTCTGAAAGGAAAGACCAGGCAGAGTTGGTAAGGAAATTAAATTGAGAAATTTATGTTACTTAGCAGACAAGAAAAATCCATGCTTTAGGTTGATATGTGAAATATACAAGGCAATAGGAAATCATGAAAACATTTCAATATTACATTCAGATAACTCTATACTTTTTGGTGAATACAGTAAGATTTCTGATGTAGAGTTTCTAGATGATACTCAATCCATAATTTACTTCAAGAGTCTAATGGTACAAAAATGGAAAAGACATAAATAAGACTTTCATGAAAATATCTCATCTCTCAATTTTATTCAAGATAAACTGTCTGAATGTATCAGTAATATACTATTCCTAACACTTTTTATAAACTCAACAAATAATATTTAAGAGTTATTTTATTTATTTAAAAGTCAGAGTGACACAGAGAAAGGGAGAGAGAGAGAAAGAAAAAGATCTTCCCTCTGCTGGTTCACTCCCCAAATGACCACAATGTCCAGGGCTGGGCCAGGCCAAGCCAGAAGCAGGCCTTGCTCTGCTACAATGACAACGCCTCAATAAGTAATTTTTATGACTAAATATAATCTAGTCTTTTTCCTAAAATTGCTTCAGAAAAATGACATGATTTGAGATATCTATCACTTGAGAAATACCACATGAGTGATGTCTTAAGATACTTGAAAAACTGGGTTTTGAAAGGATTTGATTTGTTCTATGTCATACCCAGAAGGTAGAACTAGAAGTATGAAATTATCCAGAGGCAAAGAAGATGCAACATATTCAACGACTTTCTATAAATTAATATTGCCCCTTCTAACATAGGCCCAGATAAGAAATGATTCATGTTTGTGTGGCAGGTGGATTAGATACCTCTGAGATTCCTCCAAATCTTTCCCATGATGTTATGATTCTTTACCTCTTCACCTTTTGAATACCTATTTTGAATACTTAGTTATAGTGCAGTGAGGAAAATATCAAATCTAATCAATAATACTTGGGTCAATAGATTTTATCCTGCAATATTTTGGCAATGGCTATTGTATTTAAATATCCTCATTTCAAACATCAGTGGTCTAATAAAGTGAGTTATGCATCATCTATGCAACAGGCCTAGTTCTTTATTGGGTATAACTGAATTGTTAGTTCTCAGGTGTGAATGAAGAGTTTTGGAATTTTTTTACCTAGCTACCCATCCAATGAGTGCATCCTTACAATGTGGCTAAAACTTGAATGCTTCCAGTATCTGCAAATTCATTAACTTCCAAACAAGTTCATCTTCACATCTCTGCATTTCCCAATTTGTGTTCTCTAAAGATTCCTGTTTTACATAACTTTCAATGGTTTTTTTTTTTTTTGACAGGCAGAGTGGACAGTGAGAGAGAGAGAGACAGAGAGAAAGGTCTTCCTTTGCCGTTGGTTCACCCTCCAATGGCCGCCGTGGCCGGCGCACCGCGCTGATCCGAAGCCAGGAGCCAGGTGCTTCTTCTGGTCTCCCATGGGGTGCAGGGCCCAAGCACTTGGGCCATCCTCCACTGCCTTCCCAGGCCATAGCAGAGAGCTGGCCTGGAAGAGGGGCAACTGGGACAGAATTCGGTGCCCCTACCGGGACTAGAACCCGCTGTGCAGGCGCCACTAGGCGTAGGATTAGCCTGTTGAGCCACGGCGCCGGCTAACTTTCAATGTTTTTATAATAACCACTAGATGGCACTGTAGACTCTTAAAGATAAAGT